>NC_058080.1:264189615-264504296 GCF_014858855.1 Bufo gargarizans
GAGGCCGAGATTGACACCACGTCAGGCCAGATGGGCTCTGTTCTTGTCACGTTTTAATTACGTGGTCTCCTACCTACCTGGTTCCAAGAACATCAGAGCGGATGCCTTATCACGGCAGTACTCCGAGCTGTCCGGGGAGGAGTCGATTCCGACTTCGGTCATACCTCCGAATCAGATCCTGGCCGCCATTCGCACCAGCCTGACCTCTCCCCTGGGTGAGCAGATTTTGGCGGCTCAATCTGGTGCTCCCTCTGGGAGACCCAACGGCAGGTGTTTTGTGCCTGAGGAGTTGCGCACTCGGTTGTTGCGAACCTACCATAACTCCAAGGCCGCGGGGCATCCTGGAAAGAATCAGCTGTCCTGGGCTGTTTCACGTCTGTTCTGGTGGCCTTCTCTACGTTCCGACATCGCCGCATATGTAGCGGCATGCTCCGTTTGTGCCCAGAGTAAGTCCCCTCGGCACCTTCCGTTGGGCCTTTTGCAACCCATAGCCACCGGGGAGCGCCCATGGTCACACCTGGGGATGGATTTCATTGTGGACCTCCCTGCATCCCGAGGCCATACGGTCATTCTCATGATTGTGGATCGGTTTTCCAAAATGTGCCACTGTGTTCCTCTCAAGAAGTTACCCTCTGCACAAGAGTTGGCCACGATTTTCGCCAGGGAGGTCTTTCGGTTGCACGGTTTGCCCAAGGAGATTGTGTCGGATCGGGGGAGTCAGTTTGTGTCCAGGTTCTGGCGCGCCTTTTGCTCCCAGTTGGGGATTCATCTCTCTTTCTCCTCGGCCTACCACCCTCAGTCCAATGGGGCCGCAGAACGATCCAATCAGGCCTTGGAGCAATTCCTTCGTTGCTATGTCTCCGATCACCAAGACAATTGGGTTGACCTCCTGCCTTGGGCTGAGTTTGCCAGGAACACAGCGGTGAACTCTTCCTCTGGGACGTCTCCCTTCATGGCCAATTATGGGCTCCAACCTGCCGTGTTACCAGAGGTATTCTCTCCCCAGGATATTCCGGCTGTGGAGGATCACCTTTCCGTCCTACGTGCTTCTTGGGTACAGATCCAGAGGTCCCTTGAGGTCTCTGCGCAGCGCCAGAGACTCCAGGCTGATCGCAGACGAGCGCCCGCTCCTTCCTACCAGGTCGGAGACCATATATGGTTGTCCACCCGCAACCTCAACCTTCGAGTGCCCACTCCCAAGCTGGCGCCTCGCTTTGTTGGTCCCTTCCGAGTGCTTCGCAGGGTAAACCCGGTAGCCTATGCCCTTGCGCTTCCTCCTGGCATGCGGATCTCCAACGTGTTTCATGTCTCCCTGTTGAAGCCATTGGTGTGTAATCGTTTCACTTCCTCGGTTCCTCGGCCCTGTCCGGTCCAAGTGGGCAATCGTGAGGAATATGAGGTGAGCAATATCCTGGACTCACGCCTGGTCCGCGGTCGGTTGCAGTTTTTGGTCCATTGGCGTGGTTATGGTCCAGAGGAGCGTTCCTGGGTTCCCTCCGCAGATGTCCATGCTCCTGCTTTGCTCCGAGCCTTCCACGCACGCTTCCCTCAGAAACCGTTCCTTACTCCGCGGAGGAGGGGCCCTTGAGGGGGAGGTACTGTCATGGTCTTACCTTCTTACTGTTCTCCTTCGTTTGACATGTGCTGGCGGCCATCTTGGTTTCTGGGTTTCTTGTAGCCTCCCACCCTGCGGCTTCTCCTTCCCACTGGGAGGAGCTGGATGCCTAGCTCATATATATAGGAGGTCTGTGGCTTCAGTTCCTTGCTTGGTCCTCCTGTGTTCACATGCTTCTAAGACTGCTGCTGCTTCTGGTTCCTGATCCTGGCCTCGTCTGACTACCCCGTTGGTTCCTGATCCTGGCTTCGTCTGACTACCCTGCTGGTTCCTGATCCAGGCTTCGTCTGACTACCCTTCTGGTTCCTGACCTCTGTCTACGCAAGACCCTGCTTCGGTTTAGCCATCCGTTTGGACTTTTGCTTACAGCTTGACTTTCAATAAAGCCTTCTTATTTCCACTTATCTCTTGTTGTACGTCTGGTTCATGGTTCCATGACAATATCATACCGTGCAGGATGTTTTTATCTTAGTTTTTTCTGTGATTTTTTTTGTCTATGTAGTATTTGCTTGAGGGAGTGGCACCTTCAAGTGTGAATGCGCACCTATTTTATCTTGGGAGTAGCATTCCTCTGCACTTTTGCCCTTTCTATCCAATAGAGCGCCTTGATTAGGTGGTACATATAGGTGTGCTTGCTCCTCCTCCCATTGGTTGCTTGATGCACATGGAGGTTACTAGGAGCAGCACACCATATGTGCGGCGTCTGGTCTCCTGAACATAGAAGCCCAATGGCTTAGGTAGGTTTAGCGTAGGACCCGCCTGACCGGAGACCACCTTGGCGCTTGGTAAGCAGGCACAGATAAGTTTTGATCAAAATATATTAGCTAAGTGTCTCAGATTTTATCATATCAGAATGAGGACTTTGTCCATATATAGTGCTTGCATCTACTTTATTAAGTGCATTATTACCTTATTACAGTGTTCTACACCACTATAAAGGCTCTCTGCAGCCAGGAAATAGCCGTTTTTTAACTTAATTCGCCGGGAATAAATTCGGATCAAAGTAAATTTTTGCAAAAAAAATTGGGTGAATCGGCGAATCGAATTTTTGAAAAATTCACTCAGCTCAAGCTATCACATAAGAATTGTATTTTTTAGATTTGCTGAATTGTTTAATAAAACATGATTTAACATAAATCTAAATGTGCTACATATGCCATGCATTTTTGTATTTGTTCTCTTTTGACAATCCCTTTTCTGTTCAAAGGTTCTCCCAAAATAAGTTGATCATAGAACATTCCATTGCTAGGACAGTTGGGCAACAGAGCATGTGTTCTGCATTGGGAGAGGCGAGAAAGTTAGTGCTAGATGCCTCAGGCTGCAGCTTATATCCCTTGAGAACTAAAGGATCATGCATATAAAGTTAAACATGCCTAATAATTTTTTTTCTCAACATCTCTTTTGCAGATTACGTTCTAATGGGAGCATGGGTACATGGACGCCTTATGGCTTGTTCAGTAACCAGCTTGAAAACCTGAATGTTCTTTGGAATGGCATAAAGCTTCTGTGTCTACGTTAATCTCCATTGTCTGTCGTTAGTCATTAACCTGTATACATGTCACAGTGCCTTTCTGCTGATATTGTTCTTTATAAGATTGTTAAGGTTTACTCTTTTGTCATTCATGACAACTTTATCAGATCACATAACTTGAGCAGTGAGATAAAAAATTGTTCCCAGTGACCAAAACTCCCAGAGACAAAGACAATATTATTATCACCTGCTCTAGGATGGAGGTAATTCATATCTAACATTTCTTCAACCAAGTTACTCCCAAAAGAATTCTCCTTAATTCAACTAAACTTCCAAAAAGGCAACATTGTATTCCTACTTGAAATAGAAAAGTGGATTTAATATAGTTGGATTACTGTAATAAAGCTGATATACCAGTATATCTTTTATATTAATTCCTTAGTGAACAGACTTTGAATACTGAGCCATAGATAACTGGGTGAAATGAATCCCCTCAAGACCACTTTTATACAATAAACACACTTTTGAAACATTATTCTTGCTGATTCAAGCTGAACACAAACATAACCCCTTCTTCACTCATCGTGTAGGGTGCGAATATTCGAATCGCAAATTTTAATTGCGAATATCAGCACTTTGAGAATTCGCAAATATTTAGAATATAGCACTATATATTCATAATCTCGAATATGATTTTTTTTTTAAACAGTACACATGATCCCTCCCTGCTTCTTGCTTGAGGGCCAATGAGAAGGCTGCAGTGTCTTTGTCAGAGCTTAGCAACATCCCTAGCAACCAATAGGAAAGTTGCCTTCCCCTTACTATATAAGAACCTCCCCAGCAGCCATTTTGTACTGTTTCATGCAGTTGTAAAAGAGAGAGAGGAGTGTGATTTCTGTGCTTCACTGAATTGCTGTGTCATATTACATTTGATACCTCATATATATATATATATATATATATATATATAAAATCTAGATAGTTAGTGGGAGATAGTGTAGGTTAGTGAGTGAATAGTGTAGCTGATAGGTTCCAGGGCAGGGTGTAGTGTAGGTTAGATAGAGATATAGTATTGTGTATCCTTTTGCTGTCTGTTTAGTCTCCATTCATACGTCCGTAGAATGGGTCTGCATCTGTTCCGCAATTATCCGGAATTTGTGCGGACCCATTCATTCTCTATGGGGCCGGAAGAGATGCGGAGAGCACACTATGTGCTCTCCACATCCGCATTTCCGGAGCACGGCCCCGATCTTGAGTTCTGCAAGAAAATAGAGCATGTCCTATTCTTGTCCGCTATTGAGGACAAGAATAGGTATTTCTATGGGGGTGCTGGCCGGGTGTATTGCTGATCCACAATTTGCGCATCCACAATGCACTATGGACGTCTGAATGGAGCCTTAGTGTGTAAAAAAAAAAAAAGTTGTTGGCTGCGTTTTAGTGTTACTGTTTTAGGGTTTTGTGTGCTAGGGAGGGATTATTGTCAGTGTATTTTGTCCGTGAAAAAAAAAAAAAAAAAGTTTTAGTGTTACTGTTTTAGGGTTTCGTGTGCTAGGGAGGGATTATTGTCAGCGTCTTTTGTCTGTGAAAAAAAATACTTTTCCTGTCTGTTTTTGTGTCACTGTCTTAGGGTTTCATGTCTATTTTATTTTTTCCCTATTGTCCCTAACCCAATAAAGTTAGCCCAAACTCCCTCATTATTTTCTTTCTAGATTTTTTTAATTTTTATTATTATTGTGGGCAAATTATTAGTGGATGTGGGCGTGCCGGCAGCCGTGGTAAAGGAATTGGGTGCAGTGCTGGACCACTGCCAGCATGGGGCTGCTCCTCTACCCACAGAGAGGGGGGGGGGGGGGGCGCAGGTCACAGGGGTGTCTGCCTCATCCGTGATTTTTTGGGGTGTGGCAGCCGCCCAATTTCATCTCAGGACGCTGAGGTAGTTGTGTCATTTGTATAATGTAGAGAGAATCTGGGTCGCACATCCTCATTCCTATACTTCTAATATGACAACTGTATGAAATTTGCAGCATTTCGTTTGATAAAACATGGCTATACAGCACTAGTATCAATCATTTGCTGTGCACTATTAAGAGGCATTGGTATACAGTTTGATCAAAGAGCATAGGCCCACTTACCGCGACATGGTTGCCTCTTTTTAAGTGGGGACCTACTCTAACCATAGCGCGGCGCCGTGCGGCGACCACCGCGCCTCCACACCGCTCCAGCAGGCAATGGGATCTGGCAGCCACAATGCGGCCCCACTGTGCGGCAAAGCCACCTAGGCCTCGGATCCCATCACTCCACCAGCACAGCACAGAAGCAGCGACGGCCACCGTCCAGCGCCGCATGTGAACTGATGCAAAGGGATCACCTGTTCACAGCTTCTCAGGAACTCCAACTGAGATGTGGTAGGAATTATTTGACCCTTTGCAGACTACTGCTAAATTAAAAGCACCTGTGCCAAATGGGGAGGAGTGCTGACTCAGAATAGGAAAAAAGTGGATACAACATATAAATTCGTATAATGTAGAGAGAATCTGGGTCGCACATCCTCAGTCATTTGTGACACAAGCCAATGGCACGGAATCCTCTGCCTCGGCTCTGAGCAGCAGCAGCTCTCCGCATCCTGCAGGACCAGCCCCCAGCCCCCAAGACTCATCCCTGATGCTGTTTGACAGCAACAGCGAGAGGGACATCTTGGGGGAGGTAATACAGGAGAGTGAGGTAGAGCTTGGTCCGGATGCTTAGGACCTTTTGGAAGGGATGTCGGAGGAGGAGGGAGTACCGCCCGTCAGTACCCCAGTAATATCCCTTCCAACTGGTGCAGGTGTTTTCAGCCACAGAACCCCCACACTAGTCAGACCCAGGCGTCAGCAAGAGGACAGCAGAGCCAGGTCAGTGGCTCCACGTCTGCTGTTCCCCTCAGTCAACCACTGGTAAACCTTGGGTCTGACATTATACGGGATGAAGAGGAGGGTGACCTAGAATGGGTGCCACCTCCCTTGTCAGGTGACAGCAATACTGATGAGGAAGGCAGGCACCCAAGGCAAACGGTGCGCCAGGTCACCAAGGAGCCCAGTGGCAGGGGCTCCACTGGTAATGGCAGTAGGAGGAGGCGGCAGCAGCAGGTGCCAGCTCCACCTGTGTGCACCTAGCCCGAACAGGCGCAAGTCAGCACTACCCCATCTGACAGGAGGTCGGTGCATAAGTCGCCTGTTTGGGCTTACTTCACCCTGGCAGCAGACGATCAGACAATTTCCATCTGTCAGCTGTGCCATGCCAGGGTGAGGAGAGGGAGGTCTATTGCTAGGCTGGGTACCACTGCCCTTATCCAAAGCCCGGGCGCATTCGCGTCATCCGAAATACGAGGTACGTTCATGGTTGGATAATCGCGTCAGTGTCATCACAAAGCCTCGCTATAAGTTAATGATCGCAAGCACCCAGTACTCCTGCACAATCCGCCATTTTGGAAAAGGTAAAGCCAGGTCAGGCGCATAAGCAACCGCGTCATGACCTATGCCAACCATTGACCAATGTACTGTGCATGCATGCCACAAACAAATCGTTACTTTTATGGTCCTCTGTGTCTAAATATAAGCGCCGTCAGGCACCACCAGTTGACACATATAATGGGGACATCACATGGGCAAGACCGCGGTAGCAGCTTGCACCCGATTTTCAAACTTTGAGGTTGGTGCTGCCATTTATTACATTTTGTATACCATCAGCCCTGTGGCTAAGCACAACTATTGCTACACCTTTTTTTAGTTTTAAATTTAATTTTTTTTTTTTTTTTTATCATGTCGAGCACCGATGTGTGTTCATCCAGTGGAGTCACCTATTCACAGAAAGAGACGGACCGGATTATACATGGGATACAGGGAGATGCTACCTTCCTCAATATACAAACATTGAAAGAATTAAAAAGGAAACATGAATCATTACCAAGGAGATCTATTGCATTACGTCTACACATGACCACGTTGGGGGAGTATTTCAAGGAACGCAGGATACCAAGAGGTATGCGGTCAAATCTGCTTCCCAATTTATTTTTGGGTGATGAGCATTTTTGCAAAAGGTTCGAGATCCTCTCCAATCAATATGCATTTGATTTTATTCTGATGAACATTGAATATCTACAGCGGGAATTGTGCACTTTGTCATGTGAGACCACTGACATTGTGCATAAATTACAAACACAGATGTCTAGTGAGGACTTTATTACCTATACCAATACTCTCAATAAACATTTGGTGAAATTTAAAACTCAATTGGAGGAGGGAAAACGCACCAAGTGGAATAGGGAAACTCAGGACTATAAAAGAGGTTCGGTTTATACATGGCACAGTGATCAGACGACACAACATTACAGGGACAATAAGAGAAAAAGACGACACAGCCCAACTTCTCCGTCTGAGGCAGATTTTTAGGAGACAGAACACAGAAACTACCCAGAGAAAGCACAGAACCAGACGCGGTGTTCGTCGCCACAGACAAAATCGACAAACCACGAACCCCGAAAACCCGGTGTACCTCCAACAAAGCTGCAAACAAGAAGAAATGATCGTTGTGAATCTTTCCTCGAAGGAGCTCACCACAGTACAAGTGAGTGTCTTAAACAAGGGTTTTTCCTTTTGCCCGACTACACATGTGGACTGGTTGGGACTCGAATATGATTTGTTTTCTTTTTTTCGTACTGTTAAGTTGAAAGCCTGGTTCAAGGACAAATCATGCATGGCTATTGACAAAACCAGCAAATTATTATTGAATAGTCTTGATTTACCCGTCAAGAGCGGCTTCACTCCTGACATGAGTGAGCCCGCTATTGATGCCTTTATCAAGGGTATACGGTTGGACATTGACAAATTGAAAGCCAATTATGATGACTCTGTTTTTCAGCATCCCAATCTCACCAGTGAGGAGGCTGAGGCCCTGAAGCAACTCAGAAGCGACACCACCCTTGTCTTCAAACCTGCGTACAAGCGTGGTGCCGTTGTGGTTATGGATTCTGGAAAATATATATCAGAGGTACTGCGACAATTGAGTGACACTGATGTTTATGGGGTCTTGGATAATGATCTGAAATTTCGGCTAGGCGCTGTCATCAGACAATGCTTGACTGATGCATATGCATATGGGGTTATAGATGATGAGCTCAGGAATTATCTTACTGTAGCTCACCCTATAACCCAGTATTATATATATTGCCCAAGATCCACAAGACATTGGTCGACCCGCCTGGGCGACCAATAGTGTCTGGTTCTGACTCTATCTTCAGCCGCCCAGCTACCTTTTTAGACAGGTTGCTGCAGGGTTTTGCCAGTGGTGGCACTTCTTATATCCGTGATACCAATGATTTTCTGGTTAGGTTGAATCAGGTACACATCCCTGACTCCCAAGAGGTGATTCTGGCCTCCTTTGATGTAGTGTCTCTGCACACTTCTATTGAACATCAGAGAGGGATTGAAGCTGTCAGAAAAATGTTGTCTGCCTCTTCGTTGTCAGACATGGCTGCAGATTTTGTTCTTGGGTTACTTTCTATTCTGTTGGAGTACAATTACTTCTTGTTCCAAGACACTTTTTATATTCAAAAGCGTGGTGTGGCCATGGGGTCCAACATGGCCCCCACTTTCGCTAATATCTACATGCGTGTATTTGAGGAGGACGTCATCTATCTATCTAGCCACTTCCGGCATGTACTGAGGTGGTGGAGATACATAGATGACTTAACAGTGTGAATACAGCCCTACAGTTTACCCTGCCTTCCACCAGCGAATTGCAATTTTTAGACACCAAGGTATTGTATTCAAATGGTACTTTCTGTACACAATTATGCGTTAAACCTACTGATAAAAACACAACCCTTCTGTACAGCAGCTGTCATCCTAAAAGAATAATACATTCTCTTCCGTACTGGCAAATGGTGCGAGCTAAGAGAATCGTCTCTGATGATCTGGAATCCAGACATACATTAGATGACATGATACACAGGTTTAAAAAACGTGGCTATCCCAATAAATTATTGGAAGAACACCGCAACACAGTGATAGGGATGGACAGGCAGAAAATCCTGTCCGGCCCATCGACTAAAAGTGGGATATCCAGGATCCCATTTGTGTCTACGTACACTAAGGCCAGTGTTAGCATTAGTCATATTATCAGACGACACTGGCCCGTTCTTGCCGGCTCTATCAGGGGTGCTCCTGAATTTGATTCTCCACCATTGTTCTCTTATAGAAAGTCCAAGAGTCTAAGGGACCAACTGGTGTGGGCTGATGTGGGGACAAAAAAAGTCCTCAGACAATCTACATTGACGCGTCCCGGACACGGATATTTTCCGTGTCTTGGGTGCGTCAATTGCAGATACATGTGTAAAGTCTCCTCTTTTGTCCATCCATCTACGGGGGCTATTTTTCCCATCCGCTTTCACCTGACATGTATTTCTGATCATGTGGTATATGTACTGTCCTGTCCCTACAATATTTTATATGTTGGGGAAACATCTACAGACTTTAAGTCTAGACTGAACAATCACCACTTAAGCATCAGACAAAAAAGATTGGATCTTCCAGTCTCCAAACACTTTACGGATCTCAAACACAAGAAAAGGGATCTTAAGTGTTGGATTTTGTACCCATGGCCTCAATGTTGATCTCAATTTAGGACAGGTGTTTGGTCGATAGCTTGCCCTGACCCATTTTTGGTTCACTCTATGCTCAATCCTGTGATAGGTAGTAATGTAATTTTTATTCTGTTATTTACAGAAATATACAGATATTAATTTTCTCTTTCTTTTACTCACACAGTTACATCATGGACGATGGCTGTGTGTTGCATGACTCATGAACATGGACCAGCACAGTCATTCTAGCTGCAATCCCCGAACGCCACTACATGTCTATCATCAGTGTCAACAACACATCACCTATAGTGCTATATAATTTCAGTCTCCTGAGTATGAATGGTTTGAGGAGATCCCTCAGTGTTACGAGGTCTATGGGATGGATAACATATGGGGAAGCTGCTACCGCGGTCTTGCCCATGTGATGTCCCCTTTATATGTGTCAACCAGTGGTGCCTGACGGCGCTTAGATTTAGACACAGTGGACCAGAAAAGTAACTATTTGTTTGTGGCATGCATGCGTAGTACATTGGTCAATGGTTGGCACAGGTCATGACGCGGTTGCTTATGCGCCTGACCTGGCTTTTCCAAGATGGGGGATTGTGCAGGAGTACTGGGCGCTTGCGATCATTAACTTATCGTGAGGCTTTGTGATGACACTGACGTCATCTTTCGGATGACGCGAATGCGCCCGGGCTTTGGCGCATGCGCACCTGACCGCACGTGTGTTGGTCTGCCGGATGAAGCATTCATCGGGCGCATGGGCATCCTGAGATTCTTAGACGCTGAGTTTGGCAATGGAGTCATATTGTGTACTTGTAAGTTGTTTGATTGTATGCATGTATCCATGTCCACAGTCATGTGACCTGACCACTCCCCATGATGAATGTGTGGTACTAGCTCCTCATTTTAACCAGTTTTACCTGAGTTATTGCACAAGTGCACTTTATATACTTGAAATTTTGCATTTATTCGGATAATGTATTATGATATGCAATCGTATCATGGTTCTATTTGATGACCAAGCACTATGTTCACTAGATGTACAAAAGTATACACATGTATTGCACTTTATTTTTTTTAACTACCACTTGTATAGGCATTGGTTAATGCTAAATATGTTTGATGATGTCATTTCCTCACATTATAAGTATGTTCAGTTTGTATTGTTACATTGCTTGAGAAAGGCTTCATGTTGGAGCCGAAACGTCGCGACACCACTGGGTGAATAAACAGCTTTCTTTTTTCACTTTAGTGGAGTGCTGCTCTATTTTTCATTCGTATTATCCTGGGATGCTATTCCTACTGGAGCTTGCACCAGATTTTCAAACTTTGAGGTTGGTGCTGCCATTTATTACATTTTATATATATATATATATATATATATATATATATATCTTTATATAGATACACTGCCTGTCCCCCCCAAAAATCACCTGGATTTTTAACTAAGCAAATAGGTATAAGCCTCCTATTGGATAATTACTGCATGGGTGATTATCTTTCAGCTGGCAACAAGTTATTTAATCCCAACTGGTGCAATGAGTTGCTTCTCATTTCTTAAACAACCATGTCGAAAGAAACGTCTTGTGGTTGTGGAAAAGATGTTAGTCTGTTTGAAAAGGGTCAAATCATTGGCATGCATCAAGCATAGAAAACATCTAAGGAGATTGCAGAAACTAAAAAAATTGGGTTAAGAACTGTCCAACACATTAGTAAAAACTGGAAGGATAGTGGGGACCCATCGTATTCGAGAAAGAAATGTGGCCGGAAAAAAATCCTGAATGATCGTGATTGGGGATCACTTAAACGTTTGGTGAAATAAAATCAAAGAAAAACAACAGTAGAACTCAGGGCTATGTTTAATAGTGAAAGTAAGCGCATTTCCACACGCACAATGCGAAGGGAACTCAAGGGATTGGGACTGAACACCTAAGTAGCCATAAGAAAACCACTAATCAGTGAGGCAAACCAGAAAAAAGTAAGGGAGCATAAAGATTGGACTCTGGAGCAATGGAAGAAGGTCATGTAGTCTGATGAGTCCAGATTTACCCTGTTCCAGAGTGATGGGCACATAAGCGTAAAAAGAGAGGCAGATGAACACTGTGAACACTGTGGTAATGCAACCATTACCACAGTCAGAATGAGAGATCCACTGATAAACCCCGCCAGTCCGGCTGCCCTCTGGCTTGGAGGAATCAGCACACGGCGTGGCAGGCTGCGTTACCCCAGTGTTCTTCCACAGACTCAATGTGCCCGATATAGAAACTGAGAGCAGACTGATGCGGGCAGCGTGTGGAGCTAATGTTGTACTAATTTATTGTGGGCTTTACAAACTTAAAATATATTTGAAAAAACTTGTCAATATAGCATTTTGTATGCATGGGAGCACATTCCTGCTCTAGACAAAAAACCAGCTGCTGTCAGAGGTGTATACATTTATTTTTGGTGTTGCCTCGGTCTGTTGGGGGCCCATTCTTGGTAACACATTCCTGCTGCAAACAAAGAACCTGCTGCTGTCTGTTCCTGCTGAGTCAGGCCGAGATATGTGTACGCCTTAGATTCGACCATTACCATGTACCTGCTGCTGCTGTCTGTCTGTCCTGATCATGTTGAGTTTATGTTTAGGCCTTATACTCCACCAGTACCTTTCCCTGCTGCTGCTGTCTGTCCTGATCTTGATGATATGGAGATAAAATATATATATATATATATATATATAGATATATATATATATATATATATATATATATATATATATATCCATCCGCATATTAATTTATTTATTTTTTTGGTTTGTTTCACATTCTTTTTAATACTTTTTAATTTTATTTTATTTTTTTATATATTTTTATATATCTATATATATATATATTTATTTTTTAATTCTAATTCTAATTTCTTTAATCTTTCTTAATAATTATTATTTATTATATTGTAACTATACTCATATAACCACCACCCACGATCTAACTTCCCAGGAATATTCCAATATTCCACATGTGAATACCTACTTATTACACCCTTTCCATTATAATATCTTATAATATTCTTTGGTACAGCAACCATGTCATTTGTCCTTTTATACATATCTGGACTTTTATCTATACATTTTTGGCCTCCTATTTAACATAAGGACTCCATGTGAGCTCATCCCCAAATGCCTATAGTCCCCATGGACTCTCCATTCTCCATTCACGTTCGGGTCTCCCTTCCTGACTTTATCTGATGCATCTGCGCTCCAGCCTGAAACGCACAGACGTCTGTTTCTCCCTGTTCTGCCGAGCGCCCCACCCCTTGGTGCGCTCTATACGGTATTTTCAAACGGCCCCAACTCCGGCCGGCACCTTTGCTTTGACTCCTCCTGTTCATGCGTTCCATCAGTGGAACGCATAGCGCACATATGCCCGTGACTCCGCCTTTTCACCAGGGTGTTTGCGTTCCACAGTGGAACGCATCGGGAGCGATCAAAGCCTGAGTATCTCAGGTTATAAGAACCCTGTTAGGCGCCTTATAATTCCCTTCTTAACATATTCAAATATGCATTAAAATATAGACCTAAGCAGTATACATAATCGGATCATGTATTTTGGATGACTGGGGGGATGAGAGGACCGGAGGTGACGCTCCGCCCACTTCCGGTCCACGCCAAAACTCTTGGTATGGTAAATTGTTTTTTGATTGATATCTAATTAAGATACCTATATATATTCCTGGCAACATGCACTTTATGTTATGTGTTTTTAACCCATACTGCTCTTGAGAAAGGGGAAGATACCCCGAAACGCTTTGAGCTTTTATTCATTTGTGCAATAAAAAAAACTCTCTATTTGGAACCCTGACTACCATCATTTGGGACGTGGAGGAAAGTTTACACCACCTGACAAGCGATCTCGGCGGGGGAGGAGCAGGTATAGGTGTATTTTGCTTATCCTATATCTCCCTCCCTGGTGAAGTAAGTCACCTTCCGTTTCCTTCTCATATAATTCTTTTAACATTATTTATTATTATCCATATTATTTATTATCTTTTAAATACCCGCACAGTGATACATGTGTCGCCATATATCGATACTGTGAATTAGAATCAATATAACAAAATATAAAGAGACACAGTGATATATTGGCTTACCATATACTGAGACTGTGAAATAGAACCACTGACTATATATACACAGTGATATATATGCCTTTGCAATATATCGATACTGTGAAGCAGAAGCACAAATCCAACTAGCAAAGTAGTAACCTTCCATAGACTTACTACACCGCCCTTATCTGTTTTCTCTTCACCTTGGCGCCCCTGTGCTATGCCCACTATCCTCCCCGGTTCACTATCCTTGGGCAAGCCCCCCAGCACTTTATTTTTATTTTTTATTTTATCTCCATATTATCTTGCAGTGCACTGACGTACACTGCTTTAGGGTGCTGCCTCGGTGAATACCCACCAAACCACCTACATCCCACCCCTAACATTCCGTCACTTCTAAATTGTCCTCCTGGCGCTCCAGAGAATATTTTTCCTCCTTCCCTTTTTACTGCATATAACCTCCCTCCTTTTTTTCTCTTCTTCTTCTGATCTTGATGAGTTACAGTGGGATGCGAAAGTTTGGGCAACCTTGTTAATCGTCATGATTTTCATGTATAAATCGTTGGTTGGTAAAAAAAAAAATTCAGTTAAATATATCATATAGGAGACACACAGTGATATTTGAGAAGTGAAATTAAGTTTATTGGATTTACAGAAAGTGTGCTATAATTGTTTAAACAAAATTAGGCAGGTGCATAAATTTGGGCACTGTTGTCATTTTATTGATTCCAAAACCTTTTGAACTAATTATTAGAACTCAAATTGGCTTGGTAAGCTCACTGACCCCTGACCTACATACACAGGTGAATCCAATTATGAGAGAGTATTTAAGGGGTCAATTGTAAGTTTCCCTCCTCTTTTAATTTTCTCTGAAGAGTAGCAACATGGGGGTCTCAAAACAACTCTCAGATGACCTGAAGACAAAGATTGTTCACCATCATGGTTTAGGGGAAGGATACAGAAAGCTGTCTCAGATATTTCAGCTGTCTGTTTCCACAGTTAGGAACATATTGAGGAAATGGAAGACCACAGGCTCAGTTCAAGTTAAGGCTCAAAGTGGCAGACCAAGAAAAATCTCGGATAGACAGAAGCGACGAATGGTGAGAACAGTCAGAGTCAACCCACAGACCATCACCAAAGACCTACAACATCATCTTACTGCAGATGGAGTCACTGTGCATCGTTCAACCATTCAGCGCACTTTACACAAGGAGATGCTGTATGCGAGAGTGATGCAGAAGAAGCCTTTTCTCCGCCCACAGCACAAAAAGTGCCGCTTGAGGTGGGCTAAAGCACATTTGGACAAGCCAGCTTCATTTTGGAATAAGGTGCTGTGGACTGATGAAACTAAAATTTAGTTATTTGGCCATAACAAGGGGCGTTGTGCATGGAGGAAAAAGAACACGGCATTCCAAGAAAAACACCTGCTACCTACAGTAAAATATGGTGGTGGTTCCATCATGCTGTGGGGCTGTGTGGCCAGTGCAGGGACTGGGAATCTTGTCAAAGTTGAGGGACGCATAGATTCCACTCAGTATCAGCAGATCCTGGAGACCAATGTCCAGGAATCAGTGACAAAGCTGAAGCTGCGCCGGGGCTAGATCTTTCAACAAGACAACGACCCTAAACACTGCTCAAAATCCACTAAGGCATTTATGCAGAGGAACAAGTACAACGTTCTGGGATGGCCATCTCAGTCCCCAGACCTGAATATAATTGAAAATCTGTGGTGTGACTTAAAGAGAGCTGTCCATGCTTGGAAGCCATCAAACCTGAATGAACTAAAGATGTTTTGTAAAGAGGAATGGTCCAAAATCCCTTCAACCAGAATCCAGACACTCATTGGAACCTACAGGAAGCGTTTAGAGGCTGTAATTTCCGCAAAAGGAGGATCTACTAAATATTGATTTAATTTATTTTGTGTGGTGCCCAAATTTATGCACCTGCCTAATTTTGTTTAAACAATAATAGCACACTTTCTGTAAATCCAAATCTCAAATATCACTGTGTGTGTCTTCTATATGATATATTTAACTGACATTTTTTATCGTAACAACCAATGATTTATACAGGAAAATCATGACGATTAACAAGGTTGCCCAAACTTTCGCATCCCACTGTATGTGTCCGTCTTATACTACAGTGTTACAATTTCCCTGTTGCTATCTGTTCTGTTCCTGCTGAGTTAGGCCCAGCTATGTGTATGGCTTATACTACAGTGTTACCATTTACCAGCTGCTGTCGGTTCTTTTCCTGCTGAGTTAGGCCCAGCTATGTATATGCCTTATACTACAGCATTTCCATTTACCAGCTGCTGCTGTCTGTCCTGATATTGATGAGTTAGGCCCAGCTGTGTGTATGCCTTATACTACAGCATTACCATTTACCTGATGCTGTCTGTCCTGATATTGCTGAGTTAGGCCCAGCTATGTATATGTGTTATACTATAGCAATACAATTTCCCTGCTGTTGTCTGTTCTGTTTCTGCTGAGTTAGGCCCAGCTATGTGTATGACTTATACTACAGTGTTACCATTTACCTGCTGCTGCTGTCTGTCCTGATCTTGCTGAGGACAACCAGCATAGACCACTTATTTGCCCTTGGACTTTATCAACTATCGAGTATTAGAATTATCTTAAACAGGTGTGCATGCTTCATTTTTGTGCAAGTGCTCTGTTCATCATATATTATCTATATATATATATATATATATATATATATATAATATATAAAGCTGAGTGCATGTGTGTGTGTATGTCCACTAAAGGAATCTGCACCGTTGCATTTACAATCACGAAATTTGTCACACAGGTACATCAGGTGTTCGGGATGGTTTTAGAACAGGTCTCAGCTCTCTAGGACGTACAGTTCCTGAGATATTCCCCCAAAATACATTAGCCAATAGAAGCTTGATCACATGACCCTTATCAGCCAATAGAAGCTCTCAGATCCTTCAGACTCCTCATACAGTTTTACTTCAGGTTTCTATAACAATCAAGCCATTTATATTCACTGCTATAGATGAGCGTTAAAGGAAATCTGTCAAAAGGATGATCACTATTGAAGTAAAGCCATGGCCTAATAGCACTTAGTACCTTATTTCAAGATATGCCTTTGTTCCAGCAATAGATGTTTTTATTCTATTAAATTCCAGTTTACTTGAAATGCAAATGAGCCAGTAAGGTGCCCAGAGGGGCGTCACTCTTGCAGGAAGGAGCCCAGACACGCCCCCTGCCACAATGTGTCCATCTTCAAAAGACTTAAAACCCCGCCCCCAGGTCCCACTAAGCCACGTCCCTGATCCGACAGGGATTGAATTTATTGTTGTCTAGTCATTGGTCATGTATGTACTCTCGATTTTGATTTTTTGTATGGAAAACAACATGTGCTATATGCTAAACTGTGTTTCCTTTTTTTGTAGGACAACATTTTCGACTGTATGTCATGAATGGTCACGTATGGTGAAGACTGGAGGAACTGTGCAGGCGATCCATTTAGATGTTATTTAGTAGTTAATTATGTTGGGACACCACTTTAATTTCTAGAGACAGCCCCTGTCCGTGTTTTGGTGCCACTCCAGCCCCAAACGGGGCTCGGGTGACACTGCCCACTGACGGATGGTTCTGTCATATTCAAATTTAATATATAGTACTATGTGCTCCGATGCAGTGTATCCGTGACTCCCCCACTGACAGGAGAAGTGGGCTTACATTTTTGTGGACCCTACTCCCAATGTGGTGTGTTTCTGTCACAGAGCGGATATGCTGTCAGGTCTGGACAGTGGGGTGCTTGCGGATTGATGACCGTGCCACCGCTCTGACACAGACATTCCATTTGGAGACCGGCGCTCACCCGTCGGTCTTCTGTATGTGGATCAGCCTTGTCTGCTTCTAACTGCGGTGCTTTGGACACTATACATGTGTCTGATAGTTCTGTACGGGGCGCTTGCCGGCCTGTACTGGCATGAGCATGCGCCCTAGTGCGATGTTTAACAGCAGCGATCTTTGATGTGGTCCCCATATTTCCTGTAATCAATATGTGTCTCACGATAATAGATGGAGCGGCGCATGCGCCGACTGTTTTTCTGGACGCCAACAGTTCCCACCAGGTCTCTTTGGTTCAACGTGATCCATTCAAAGGTTTTTAATGTTTTAATTGATTCATCATTGTGATACACTGTGTACACTTTACCACACTTAATTGGCAATCATGTATATTCTGTGATTTTGCACTGTATCGATCATGTTATGTAATTTATATGATCATGTTCACAGCTATGTGGGATTGAACTATGGTGATGGAT
Source organism: Bufo gargarizans (assembly GCF_014858855.1). Lineage (NCBI taxonomy): Eukaryota > Metazoa > Chordata > Amphibia > Anura > Bufonidae > Bufo > Bufo gargarizans. The sequence continues at coordinate 264,207,713 of NC_058080.1, forward strand.
GAATTATATTTTCTACATTGCCATATCTTTTATACACTTACACTCCATTGTTGTACATCAATTTGGAATCTTGCTAATTACTTGCACTAATGTATGCTGATTTGCACATGTTATTCAGCTGGACAAAGGCTCCAAAGAGAGAGCTGAAACGTTGCTGCTAGATGGGTGAATAAACCGTCCACTTTTTTTCATCACAATTTGGAGTGCTGCCTTTTTTCTCTTCCTTTTACACTTGGGATTTTGGTCTCACGTCCTCAGGAGGATTTGCACCCGTGCTTATTGTGTGCTGCTTTTTTTTATATTTTTTCTTTCTGCATATATATATATATATATATCCTGTATACTGCTGTGTATGTGTGTGGGTGTATATATATATATATATATATATATATATCCAGCATTATACAGGATGGGATACACATTATATACTCCTGTCCTGTATACTGCTGGATACTCTGTGGGAAGATTGGATATCTTAGGCGCCAAATAGGCGTCACATGACCACTTGGCACTAGATCCCTGTGCAGACCAGTCCGCAACTCAAGAGATAGCACTGATATGAGCATCTATAGAAATAAAAAAATAAAAATAAAATTTATGTACCCTGCAGATGGATGGTGTTCACACCATGCGTTTTCTAAAAAAAACAGCAAGCTGGATAAAATGCATTCAAGTGCAGCACTCGTCTCTCTATCCCGATGAAATGATGAATTTAATATAGCCAAGTGGTTTTATTGTGATTTTAAAATGCACTTGCACTTTTTTATAATATGAGATTGTTCTTGTATACTTTGATTGGAAGCTGCACTTTATTGGCACAAGCACTTTATATACAAAGACGCATGAGAATATATACTAAGATCACAATACAAGAAGATCCGTTGAAAGATTGGAATGGAGCGAATTTTTTTACTTAGATTTTGTATCAGCTGTCACGAATTGTAATTACTTGATTAATTGATGTTGTACACATTTATTGACGCCCGACTTCAATAGGGAGTTGGTGGTACAGACAGATGCCTCCGAAGTAGGCCTCAGTGCTGTACTCTCTCAGGAAGTCAACAGGGAGGAGCATCCCATTGTCTTTTTAAGCTGCAAGCTCACCCCAGCCGAAACCAGGTATAGTATAGTGGAGAGAAAGTACCTGGCTATCAAGTGGATACTCGAGTCTCTCCGCTACTATTTGTTGGTAAGAAAGTTACGCCTCGTGACTGACCACTCCCCTCTCAAGTGGATGAGCCAGGCCAAAGAGAGAAATGCCCGAGTCACCAGGTGGTTCCTGACCTTACAAAACTTTAAGTTATACGTGGAACACAGGGCAGGCCGGTTGCAGGGAAACGAGGATGCCCTGTCCCGGGTATACTGTATAGCAGGTGTTCACCCCCTCAGGGTTGAACAAAGTGGGGGTTTGTAAGAAGGTACCTGGAATCATCGTGGATGGAAGGTATGTGTCACAGAGGTTCCTGGCCTCAATGAAGTAAGAGCCAGTATTTTATGTGTTAGCAGCAGCTATTGCTAACTGACACCTTAAGATTTAGCATGGCTGCCATAGCTGATCCAGGACGACTTTTACTGGGAGTAGTCAAAGTGCTGAGTGGGTGACTACTCCCCATGTTCCAGGCCGGGTTTTGCCAGGCATAAAAACCAGCCAGCAATGCCAGGTATGTGGACTTACCTCCCTCTGACAGTAGTGCTCAGGAGCCTGTGTGCTGTGAACTGAGGGCTGTGCTGGGATTTAAGGTTTGAGCCGGGCTGGAGGACTCAGGCCCCTCTAAAGACGAACAGGCCACCTACAGACTTGATGAGGCAGAACTGCTAACAGGGTGTGAATTAATACCCAGGGGAAAAGGTGACCTTTATTGTTTATGGACTTTCCTTGTGTATGCACAAACACCAAGCCACCTGCATTTTGTGATACACCTTATCTGCATTTTGTTATACACCAATGTGTGAATAAACACCGCTGTTTGATTCAAGAACTGTGTACTTTGCCTCTATACTGCATCTGCTAGTCCCAACTACCAGAGCAAATCCCCACACTATGTATAAATATATCAGGGGTCAGTACAGAGATCTCTCCTATCATCTATTTTTCCCCAGGTCTGTGACTGTGACAAGGGGACATCCTCTGCGTCTGGACGAAAGAAGATTTGTACACAAACATAGAAGAGGATTCTTTACGGTAAGAGCAGTGAGACTATGGAACTCTCTGCCTGAGGAGGTGGTTATGGTGAGTTCACTCTCTGCCTGAGGAGGTGGTGATGGTGAGTTCACTAAAAAAGTTCAAGAGGGGCCTGGATATATTTCTGGAGTGTAATAATATTACAGGCTATAGCTACTAGAGATGGGTCGTTGATCCAGGGAGTTATTCAACTTGCAGGATGACAGGCCGAACTGGATGGACAAATGTCTTTTTTCGGCCTTATGTACTATGTTACTATGTTACTATTCTGATTGCCTGATTGGAGTCGGGAAGGAATTTTTTTCCCCTTAAGTGGGGAAAATTGTCTTCTACCTCACAGTTTATTTTTATTTTTTTGCCTTCCTCGGTATTAACTTGCAGGATAACAGGCGGAATCCATCTTCATCATTCAGTAGGTCCTGAAAATGGATTCTTCTTATGAATACTCACGGTACACTTTACCTGCTGCATTCATTATTTCTAATAAAGTATATTACACAATCATATCAATGATATTTTATAAAAAAGTGAAATGTCAGTTACACTATAAATACCGTCAAACATACAAAAACTATAAAAATAAAATAAAAATGATATTGTGATAATCATACTGACCCCCCAGAATAAGATTTTGTTATTTCTACTGCAAAACTCAAAAAACAATGTTGGAATTAAGTTCCACTTCCATTATACCCAAAAATATATTTTTTAAGTCGGGCAATACATTATACAGAACATTAAACTGTGTCAATATAAAATACAATTCATCCTTCAAAAATAAGAAAAGTTAATGGCTCTTGGAAGATGGGGAGGAAAAAAATGAAAATGTTGTTGTCACAATAAGCTTGGTGCTGAAAGGGGGGATCTAGATTATTTTCACACAATTGTTTTTTTTTATTTCAATTGATTTAGATATAAAAAGTGATTCCAAAGGTGACTTCATAATTCCCTCGTTAAAAACTATTCGCATAACGTCCAAAATTGGCATCACATTTGAAAGGTAGCCAACACACAATTGAAAGAAGTGACCAGTGAAAACCGGTTACATACATTCAGTATGAGGACTGCAGTAAGTATGGACAATAATGATCCATGTTTGTTGTGGCTGATGCACATTATCTCACTTCAGTCCAGTGAGACCTGTGGGTATGCTTCATATTATCCCCAAGGACTAGACCTTACTGAACAAGCCAGATGCAAAGTCTTTTATTAGTATTATTTCTCAGCAGTGGAGTAGTTCATGTGGTGTGCCCTATATTCAATATTTTAGGTATTGACATCTTGATGCAATGCACTTACTTTGTTTTTTATGTCAATCAAATTAGTTGTACATATGCAACGTAGTGAATTGTGTGCACAGTATGTGAAAAAAAGCTTCATTATAAGGCCTTTTTCAGACTATAGGAACAATTTTATAATCAGACTAGACTTTGCTTTATTCTATTTAGCAAACTAAAGGGGGTGATTTATCATTTGAGGTTTTTTTATGTCGGTTTTAAGTCTGGATTTGCTTTGTGTGCCTGCACCAAATTTATGAAGTGGTGCACCGTAATAATATATCTGGCTTGGGTGCGATATGGTTTACACTAGTGATGAGCGAGCACCACAGTGCTCAGGTGTTCGATCCGAACACATCGCGATATTCGTGCACTTAGCCGAAAACCCAAGTATAATGGAAGTCAATAGGAGACAACCAGGCACCCCTGCTCGGATGTGGGGAGGGTGCCTGGACCATAAGAAAAGGTCTGAAAGTTATGGAAACACCTCTGAAATCGATCAGGAACAGCAGGGGGACCATGTCTGAATGCATCCTGGACACCAATGTCGCTGCTGGGAACCATGTGGTCCAAGTTGTACGCCACTTTTACTGACAAAAAATGCCAAAAACTAGATTCAATTGTATATACAGTGTAAGTGCTGCCAAAAATTACAAGGAAGAAGCCTGTATTTCACCTAAATGCCGCCAGCATTGTCAGATGTAAATGTTTGGAGCAATTTCTCAACAAGAACCTTTTGGTATTGCACCATTTTACTTGCCCTCTTCACTGCAGGAATGAGAGATGAGAAGTTCTCTTTGTAGTGGGGGTCGAAAAGAGTGAACACCCAGTAATCCGTGTTGTCTAAAATGTGTATAATGCGAAGGTCGCGGGAAAGGCAGCCTAACATGAAGTCAGCCATGTGTGCCAGAGTACCAACAGACAAGATGTCTATGTCGACGTCAGCATGACTCTCTATCACCTCATCCTCCTCCTCATCCCCTTGTGCCCATCCACGTCGAACCAGTGGAAAGTTCCGTCGGTAGTACCCTCTGTAGCAGAGGCAACATTCTCCAGCTCCTCCTCCTCCATCTCCTCATGGTCTAATTCGCGCTGAGAAGACGAAATGTGAGTGGTCTGGCTATCGCCCACACTAAAGTCCTCCCCCTTTTCCACGTCTGCCACATTCTGCCAAAGTTTCTTAACACCTCAGAGAGGTCTGCCATCAATGCCCACTCCTCGCTTGTGAATACAGGAAGTTGATTCGAAAGGCGACGACCATGTTGCACCTGGTATTCCACAACTGTCCTCTGCTGCTCACAAAGCCTGGACAACATGTAGAACGTAGAGTTCCAGCACATGCTCACGTTGCGCAACAGTCAGTGAACTGGAAGCCCCCAGCGCTGCTGTAGTGTTGACAGAGCGGCTGAAGCTGTGGACGACTTGCGGAAATGGGCACCCACGCGGTGGACCTTTACTAGTAGCTCTGTCAAATTTGGGTATGTTTTAATAAAGCGCTGAACCACTAAGTTTAATACGTGCGCTAGGCATAGCACGTGCATCAGGTTGCTGAGCTCCAAAGCCACCACCAAGTTATGGCCATTGTATAACACAACCATGCCTGGTTGTAGGTTGAGTGGTGAAAGCCACAGCTCGGTCTGGTCCCTTATACCCTGCCACAGCTCTGCAGCAATGTGCTGTTTGTTCCCTAGGCAGATCAGCTTCAGCACAGCCTGTTGACGTTTCCCCACAGCAGTGCTACACTGCTTCCAGCTACCGACTGATGACTGACTGCTGGAGGTAGAAGTAGTGGAGGTAGCGTCGGAAGAGGAGGAGGAGGAGAAGTGGGGGTTGGAGCCAGTAACATAGCTGCTGGCAAAGACCCTGATGGACGTAGGGCCTGCAATTCTGGGCATGGGTAGCACCTGTGCCAACCCAGGGTATGACTTACTCCCGGCCTCCACAACATTCACCCAGTGTGCGGTCAGGGAAATATAGCATCCCTGGCCACCAGCACTTGTCCATGGTGAAGTGGACCTTCCCAGTAACTGCATTGGTCAGGGCACGGGTGATGTTCTGAGACACATATTGGTGTAAGGCTGGCACAGCACACCGTGAAAAATAGAGTCGGCTGGGGGTACCGAGGGGTTGGTGGGTGGCTGGGTATTTTCGCTTGTGTTCAAATGCCTGGGGTAAGGACAATTGGATGCTGTGGTGGGACAGTGAAGTGGATATATTTGCTGATGGTACGTGCGAAGGCCCAGGTGCAGGGCAAGGGGCATCCGGACCTGCACCTTTGAGAGGGGATTAGTCAGCAGTGCGTAACACAGGGGAAGAGGAGGCGGTGGGGTGGCCGGCAGACGCAGATTGTGGACCCAGGTGTTCAGCACACTGATTAGGGTGCTTGGATGCCATGTGGCAGATCATGCTGGTGGTGGTGTGGTTGCTGGTGTTCGCACCCCGGCTTATTTTGGTACGACACAGGTTGCAAATTGCCACTCTTTTGTCGTCTGCACTTTCCGCACAAAAGCGCCATACTGCGGAACACCTACCCCTTGGCAAGGAAGACTTACACATGTGGATGCTTGGTGTAACGGTTGCAGGCCTGTTTGGTGTGGGCCGACTTCTCCCTTTTGCCACCCCACTGCCTCTTACAGCTTGTTGTGGTGCTGCAGATCCCTCCCCGTCTGTACTGCTTTCCTCGCTCGGCTTTTCACCTTCCCCAGTTGGGTCAGTGACCTCATCGTCCACCACCTCCTCTTCCACTTCCTCATCCCCATCCTCCTGACTTGACCTAAGCACAACCTCAGTGATTGACAACTGTGTCAATCGTGAACAAATAATTGACGTTTACCACCCTCATTTTCTTGACCCTGTGATAGGTCAAGAGGTTGTGAATCAGGGCACAAGATCTGTGCCTCTTCAAGTGTGCTTAGCAAGAGGGCCAAATCTAGTGAAGGTGATAAAAATAGGTTCTGGGAATGTCCGAGTGTGTTATCAACGGTTTGTCCGACTCCTGACTCTACATGGTGGGAGGAAGGAGGATGAGGATTCTGTGGACCAGACTCTTTGCTAATGAGATTTTTATTTATTTTTCCTCATTTTTTATAAATTTGGGAAGACCCCAAAACATTAGGAAATATAAAAAAGAAAACAAAGAGAAAGTGTGCTGAAGTATAACAATGGCTGGGTTCAACCGGTGTACTTGTCTATTCTGCACAAGGTATGAACAAGTCCTGTGGGATCCATGCCTGGTTCATTTTAATGCACGTGAGCTTGTCCACATTGGCTGTGGACAGGCGGCTGCAGTTGTCTGTGATCACCCCCCTTGCCGTGCTGAACACACGTTTGGACAATACACTGGCCGCAGGGCAGGCCAGCACCTCTAAGGCGTAAGAAGCAAGCTAAGGCCATGTGCCCAATTTGAAGACCCAGAAGTTGAAGGGGGCAGACCCATCAGTCAGTACGTGTAGCCGTGTGCACACGTACTGTTCCACCATGTTGCTGAAATGCTGCCTTCTGCTAAGACGCTCCATATCAGCTGGTGGTGCTGGTTGTTTTGGCATGCTGACAAAGCTTTTCCACATTTCAACCATGCTAACCCTCCCTTCTGAGGTGCTGGCGGTGACCCAGCAGCATTGGCGACTTCTTCCTCCTCCTCTGCCTTCGCCTTGTGCTTCTGCTGAGCCCCCGGTGTCAAGTGGGAGTGCCATCAGAAGCGTGTCTACCAGCGTGCGCTTGTACTCACGCATCTTACGATCACGCTCCAGTGACGGAATTAAGGACGGCACGTTGTCCTTGTATTGGGGTTCCAGCAGGGTGGCCACCCAGTAATCAGCACTGGTTAGAATATGGGGAACTCGGCGGTCTCTGCGCAGGCACTGCAGCATGTAGTCGCTCATGTGTGCCAGGCTGCCCAGAGGCAACAACAAGCTGTTCTCTGTTGGAGGTGTATTGTCTGTGTCCTCTGTATCCCCCCAGCCACGCTCCAGTGATGCCCATGAGCTTATTTGGGTGCGACCCTGCTGTGAACACGGTTCCTCCTCATCACCATCCTCCAGAACTGTGTTGTGGCTGGACAATTGTATATCTGGCCTCTGTTGGTGCAGGAATCCACCCTCCGAGCCACTTGTGAATGACTGGCTTGATAACCATGGAAATGATTCTTTTTCTTCCTCCTCTTCCTCCTGTGCCACATCCTCTTCCATCATCGCCCAAAGCGTTTTTTCAAGAAGACATAGAAGTGGGATAGTAACGATGAGGACTGCGTCATTGCACTGGCCATGTTGGTGGAGTACTCAAAACAGCGCAACACGGCACACACGTCCCTCATGGAGGCCCACTCATTGGTGGTGAAGTGGTGCTGTTCCGCAGAGTGACTCACCCGTGTGTGCTGCAGCTGAAACTCCACTATAGCCTGCTGCTGCTCGCACAGTCTGGCCAGCATGTGCAAGGTGGAGTTCCACCTTGTGGGCACGTTGCATATGAGGCAGTGAGCGGGAAGGCCAAAGTTACTCTGCAGCGCAGACAGATGAGCAGCAGGGTGAGAAGGCTGAAAGCGTGCACAGATGGACTGCACTTTCTGCAGCATCTCTGACATATCAGGGTAATTTTTCAGGAACCTCTGCACCACCAAATTCAGCACATGCCTCAGTCAAGGGATGTGCGTCAAATTGGCTAAGCCCAGAGCTGCTGCGAGATTTCACCCGTTATCGCACACCACCAGGCCAGGCTTGAGGCTCAGCGGCAGCAACCACTCATCGGTCTGTTTTTCCATGCCCATTCACAGCTTTTCCCCCCCCAAACAGATGAGATCCAAAACAGCCTGCTGTCGTTTCCCCTTGGCTGTGCTGAACTTGGTGGTGAAGGTGTTATGCTCACCAGATGAGGAGGAGGTAGAGGAGGAAGTGGAGTAGGAGGAGGAGGCAACAAGAGTCAAGAAGAAATGTTCTGCAATCCTCGGTGGTGGAAGTACATGCGGCAAACTGCTATCCGCCTCAGGCCCAGCTGCCATTGCATTTACCCAGTGTGCTGTTAGGGAGATATAACATCCCTGCCGTGCTTACTGGTCCACATATCGGTAGTTATGTGGACCCTGCTAAAGATGGCGTTGCGCAGTGCACACCTAATTTTGTCCGCCACTTGGTTGTGAAGGGTGGGGATGACTCGCCTGGAAGAGTAGTGGAAGCTGGAAATCACGTACTGTGGGACAGCCACTGCCATACGTTTTTTTAAAGTCTCCATCTCCACCAGATGGAATGACAGCATTTTAAAGGCCAGGAATTTTGAAATGCTGGCATTCTGGGCCAAGGATAGCGGGTGGGAAGGGGAGTTATTTATCTCCAGTGTTTGGGAGATGGACACCTGAACGCTTCCAGGGGACATTGTGGAGATGCTTGGTGACTGATGTAGTGGCGTTGCTGCCACATCCTCTGTTTGCGGGGTGGCAGGTGCCACTGTCACTCCATAGAGGGAGGAAGAGGCCAAGACTAGCAGAAGAGGGACCAGAAGGAGCCTGAGATCTTTAGTGGTTTTTTAGGTTTTACTCCACTGCAGTTAATGCTTTGCATTTAGATGCCTGGTCATGCAGGTTGTGCTCAGGTTTAGAACATTTATGCTTCGCTTCAGGCTCTGATTGCACAGCGTGCAAACCACTTGCGTTTTGTCATCAGCACATTGTCTGAAGAACTGCCACATCAGGGAACTCCTTGGAGCTGGCATTGGTGTGCTCAGTCCCTGGGTGCTGTGGGTAGTAGCAGGCGTACTGTCTAGGGGACAGCCACTCTGCTTTTGCACACTGCTCCCTCTTTTGCTGTGCGGCTGGTGCTGTGTGGCCATTAACTCTTCCTCCAAACTGCACACGTCACTCATATGACCTTGATTCCATGTGGGGTCTAGGACCTCATCATCCTCCAGATCATCTTCCACACACTCTTCACCCCTGCCTTCCTTGCCGGTCTGCACACTGCAGAAAGCCACAGCAGTTGGCACCTGTGTTTCGTCATCATCAGAGATGTGCTGCGGTGGTCCTGCTATGTCCACATCCTGAAACATAAGTGGTTGGGCATCAGTGCACTTAATCTCTTCCACTTCTGGAGCAGGGCTATGTGGATGGCTCACGGAAACCCTGCCAGCAGAGTCATCAAAAAGCATAAGAGACTGCTGCATGACTTGGGGCTCAGACTGCTTGGCTGATTTGCAGGGGGGTGAGGTGAAAGACAGATGCCCATTGGCTGCAGGTGCCAATTCCGATCTTTTAGCAGGGGACACTGGAGACAATGTGAAGGAATTAGAGGCACTGTTAGCCACCCAATCTACTACTGCCTCTACTTGTACTGGCCTCACCATTCGTACACCTTTTTTTGGGGCCTACAAAATAACGCTGAACGTTCTGTCACCTATGTGCAACTGATGAAGGTGTTTCATTTGGGCGTGTAGCGGGCAGAGATCGACCATGTCAGCTCCCTTCTCCACCAACCCCAGCACCACGACCAGGGCCACGTCCCTCATTTGATGCTCTCCTCATTCTTAGAGGTCACCAACTGAACTAACAGACAGATTAACTATATTATTTTCCCTGTCACGTATGCAGTGCAGGTGTATTTCACACAATAAATGGGTATATGACGTGCACTGAGCTAACAGACAGATTAACTATATCAATTTCCCCGTCACGTATGCAGTGCAGGTGTACTTCACGCAATAAATGGGTATATGATGTGCACTTAACTAAAAGACGGATTAAGTATATTATTTTCACTGTCATGTATGCAGTGCAGGTGTACTTCACACAATAAATGGGTATATGACGTGCCCTGAACTAACAGACGGATTAACTATATTATTTTCCCTGTCATGTATGCAGTGCAGGTGTACTTCACACAATAAATGGGTATATGACGTGCACCTAACTAACAGACGGATTAACTATTATATTTGTGTGTCAGGGGTACAAAGTACAATGTTGCATTGCACCCACAAAAAAAAAATCGCTGTATGTCATCCACAGAATTAACAGCCAGATTTATGATTATCTTTCTGTGTCAGGGGTGCAAAGATGGTGTATTGTACACACAAAAAAAATCTCACTAACACTGTCCCTCGCTTCAGCTGCCTGCTTTCTGTCCCTTCACTGATGGGCGGTGCTACACGTGATCCAGATTATATAGAGGCTGGGTCACATGATGCACCGGCCAATCACAGCCATGCCATTAGTAGGCATGACTGTGATGGCTTCTAAGGGCACATAGCTTAAAAGCTTGTTGATTGGCTGCCCTGCAGCCTTTCAAGAAGCTTTATTATATGCCCGAACACCGAACTCGAACCCAAGCTTTTCGGGCAAAGTTCGGGTTCGGGTTGGCCAATAATCATAAAGTTTGGTGCGGACCCGAACTTTACAGTTCGGGTTCACTCAACACTAGCCAGGAGTTATCTTTTCAATGGACCAGTTTCCAACCTCTTGTGTGCCTTTGCATTATTAAATTTACCTCCCCCTGGTTAAGCCCAACCCCTCACCATTTGTTAAGCCCAACTCTCAACCATTATTTAAACCCAACTCATCTCCATTTGTTAAGCCCAACCATTACCATTTGTTAAGCCCACCTTTTATCAGACATGGAAGAGATCAGCTGGTAATTAACATATTGGCATATAATTTTTGCAAGACAGTTTGTTTAAGGGATAATCAGAAGTCCTCCAAGTAGACAAACAGTGTGGACAAATTTATCTCCTGTCTACTTTTATCATTCATTTCTAGGTGTAGTGTTCCTTTAAAAGGATTGTTTTACCTCACCATCTCTAAAAACAAACCCTATTCTCAAAACAGCTTCCTGTTGATCAGCTTCATGGTCAATATTGGTTCACTGCAAGTTATTCTGGACAAGCAAGCACCATTTTACGCAATTTGCCCAAATCAAATTGCCAAGACTTTGGCTTTGCTGGGAAGTAGAATATTTGAAAATTCGTAGTGAATTTGTTTAGAATCAATTTGCTTCTCTCAAATCATAGCACACAGCAACAAGTTTGATAACCCACACAATTCCCCCCCCCCCCCCCCCCCACTCTCTTATCTCAACTCAGTAGCAAGTAGATCTGGAGACCTTCAAAGTTTCAGCCATAGATTTTCACCTCTCTACTGTTGCCTATCCCTTATGTAACACCTGAGTATGGCAGAGAGGAAGCACTCCACTTTGGAAAATGATCTAATCAGAACCTTTAAAGTTTGAAATAAAACCCCAAGAGAAAATGTCATGGAAAGATAATTTTCCAAAAGCTGTTGAACACAAAATATATACATTCTGCTGTTACCTTGTGGAGAAATCACATTCATCTACTGAACACTGAGTGCCCCATCAAGGTAAAACAGTAAACAAAGCAGCACTTGTAGTTAAGATGAAGTCATAGATATGATGCAATTGTAATAGGGAATATAATGTTTTTTAAAAACTGATATGAAATGACAGTCTTCATGTGATATCTTTCAGTAGCTAGCTAAAGGAAAATAAAGTGATGACAAATAGAAAGCTTTTAAGACTACTGCTGTCTCTACATCATATATAGTACTAAGGTTTATGAAAGCTTTCTGGAGTGAAAGTAATATGCCCATATCGTTCTGTAAATGCTAAGGGTATTCTGCACATGAAAACTTCATCACACTTCTAAAAATAGTATTTCTAATGTATCGTATTTCTGCATCCCTGTGTTCTGACCCCAACATGATTTTTAAAGATCAAGTTTATAAACGGTAAAATTTTTTGCCAATGACGTTTCTATGTCAACTCTTTGCTCTACATTCCATACATTTGCCTGTTTCTCTGAAATAAGGTTTAGCAATACTAACTAGAGATGCGTGAAGCTTTGAAAAACTCGATTAGGCAGCTTCGCCAAAGTTCGACAAGAAATGTGATTCCTGCCAAATGAATTTGTCACGAATTGTGATAAATCAGGTATACCCTGGCCAATCTGCCTTATCTCAGTGTGGAGGCTTAGAACTTAAACTGCAAGGAGACTGCAGGGAGAGCGTACAAGACTGCTGAACTACAGACTCTGCTTCAATTTATCGCTGTGTACATAATTGTGCAGTGCACCAATATTCAAGTAGTGGCCCCATGACAGATAGGGAGTTTGGCAGCAGCATGGGCAGTAACAGTGGCAATACTGTTCCTGTGACAGAGTGGGGAGGTTGGCAGCAGTGGCAGTAGAAGTTACAGTAGTGGCCCATGACAGAGTAGTGAGGGTGGAAGCAGCAGCAGTGGCAGTGACAGTAGTTGCCCATGACACAGTGGAGAGGGTGACAGCAGCAGCAGTGGCAGTAACAGAGACAAAAGTGGCCCCATAGCAGAGTGGGGAGGGGAGGAAGCAGCAGTGGCACCAACAGTGACAATAGTGGCCCCATGACAGTAAGGAAGTTGGAAGCAGTAGCAGTGACAGTAGTGGCCCCATGACATAGTAGGAAGGGTGGTCGAAACAGTGAAAGTAGCAATGACAGTAGTGGCCCAATGACATAGTAGGAATTACAGTGGGATGCAAAAGTTTGGGCAACCATGTTAATCTTCATGATTTTCCTGTATAAATCGTTGGTTGTTACGATAAAAAATGTCAGTTAAATATATCATATAGGAGACACACAGTGATATTTCAGAAGTGAAATTAAGTTTATTGGATTTACAGAAAGTGTGCTATAATTGTTTAAACACAATTAGGCAGGTGCATAAATTTGGGCACCACAAAAAAGAAATGAAATCAATATTTAGTAGATCCTCCTTTTGCAGAAATTACACCCTCTAAACGCTTCCTGTAGGTTCCAATGAGAGTGTGGATTCTAGTTGAAGGTATTTTGGACCATTTCTCTTTACAAAACATCTTTAGTTCATTCAGGTTTGATGGCTTCCGAGCATAGGACAGCTCTCTTTAAGTCACACCACAGATTTTCAATTATATTCAGGTCTGGGGACTGAGATGGCCATTCCAGAACGTTGTACTTGTTCCTCTGCATAAATGCCTTAGTGGATTTTGAGCAGTGTTTAGGGTTGTTGTCTTGTTGAAAGATCCAGCCCCGGCGCAGCTTCAGCTTTGTCACTGATTCCTGGACATTGGTCTCCAGAATCTGCTGATACTGAGTGGAATCCATGCGTCCCTCAACTTTGACAAGATTCCCAGTCCCTGCACTGGCCACACAGCCCCACAGCATGATGGAACCACCATCATATTTTACTGTAGGTAGCAGGTGTTTTTCTTGGAACGCTGTGTTCTTTTTCCTCCATGCATAATGCCCTTTTTTATGGCCAAATAACTCAACTTTAGTTTCATCAGTCCACAGCACCTTATTCTAAAATGAAGCTGGCTTGTCCAAATGTGCTTTAGCCCACCTCAAGCGGCACTTTTTGTGCTGTGGGCGGAGAAAAGGCTTCCTCTGCATCACTCTCGCATACAGCATCTCCTTGTGTAAAGTGCTCCGAATGGTTGAACGATGCACAGTGACTCCATCTGCAGCAAGATGATGCTGTAGGTCTTTGGTGCTGGTCTGTGGGTTGACTCTGACTGTTCTCACCATTCGTCGCTTCTGTCTGTCCGAGATTTTTCTTGGTCTGCCACTTCAAGCCTTAACTTGAACTGAGCCTGTGGTCTTCCATTTCCTCAATATGTTCCTAACTGTGGAAACAGACAGCTGTAATCTCTGAGACAGCTTTCTGTATCTTTCCCCTAAACCATGATGGTGAACATGGATGGATTCACCTGTGTATGTAGGTTAGGGGTCACTGAGCTTACCAAGCCAATTTGAGTTCCAATAATTAGTTCTAAAGGTTTTGGAATCAATAAAATGACAACAGTGCCCAAATTTATGCACCTGCCTAATTTTGTTTAAACAATTATAGCACACTTTCTGTAAATCCAATAAACCTAATTTCACTTCTCAAATATCACTGTGTGTGTCTCCTATATGATATATTTAACTGACATTTTTTATCGTAACCACCAACGATTTATACAGGAAAATCATGACGATTAACAAGGTTGCCCAAACTTTTGCATCCCACTGTATGTAATTTTTCCCTGAGTTCTGCTAACTGACAAAGTGTCCTCCTCAAATGGCCTGAGATGCCACTGACTAACCTGTAAGTTACCCCGGGGAGTAGACCAGTTCATCTGCAGCATTACAGAATTGTTGACTGCCTTGCTCTGCTCGTACAGGGGGTCTAACATATGGAACATGGAGTTCCAATGGGTGGAAATGTCACATATCAGGCGAAATTGGGCAAGAGCATTTTGCCTTTGCAGCTCAAGAACGTGTTTTGCACAGTTTCTTGGACATTTTTAACAGCTCTTGCAGTTCAGTGGAAGACTTGAGGAACCAGGAACCAGGTGACAATGAGATAGAAGACATGCAGCATGCAGGACACATGGATCAGCCCTCCCTGATGCAATGCAGACATAATCTTCTTTCCTATCTCCAGTTGGCAAGGAGACAGCCAGTGTTTGATCTCTTTATTGATGATGCCAAGCAGTTCCTCCCCAGTTTGCCAAGGCTGATCAGTAGCAGAACCACGTTACAATGCTTAGCTTTTCAAACGTGATATGCTGGAGGGCCACTGTGAACTATTGTATGTCTAGAGGGTGGGTGAGGATAAGGTGGAGGATGAGGAGGCAGGGGTGGACATTGGCACAGAAATCCCAGCATTATAATGCGGAGGAGACATTGCCATCACCTAGCCAAGTTGCTGGTGTGCCTGGGCCGAACCACATTTAACCAGGGGCTGTGAATGACATAGGGTACTTTCACACTTGCTTTGTTGGATTATGGCAGGCAGTTCCGTTGCCGAAACTGCCTGACAGATCCATAAATCTGTATGTAAGCGGATAGCATTTGTTTCTGTATCTGGATGCGGATCTGTCTCTCCGGTGTCATCTGGAAAAACGGATCTGGTATTTATTTTTTTCACATTTTTAAAGATATGCGCATGTGCAGACTGGGAAACTGGATCCAGATTTCCAGAACACTTTGTACCGGATCCGGCATTAATACATTTCAATGAAAATTAATGCCGGATCCGGCATTCAGGCAAGTGCTCAAGAATTTTGGCCGGAGAAAATACTGCAGCATGCTGCAGTATTTTTTCTTGCCAAATACCGTAAGAGTGACTGAACTGAAGACATGCTGATGCATACTGAACGGAATGCTTTCCATTCAGAATGCATTAGGATAAAACTGAAGCGTTTTTTTTTTTTTCTGGTGTTGAGCCCCTGTGATGGAACTCAATACCAGAAAACTTTAAGGCAAGTGTGAAAGTACCCATACATTGTCCTTGACCATAGTTACAAATGTTAGTGCTGACGTGAACTCTACCACACACTGAGAAGCTGAAGGATTGGCCCAACTACTGCTCAACCTACGTGTGCACAGCTGTTACAGCTTGTTTGGAAAACTTTTCTCTGAAATGTGCCGAGTCAACAAGGGAGTGACTGTAGTACTAACAATTTGGCTAGGTGCACTTCCAGCTTCTGCTCTGTTGTATGAGTACACGCATCCTTTTGCAATCACCTCGGTGATCGATTGCTTTCGAAACAAGAGATGAGGAGGAGCATCAGGAGCAATAGACAACATTGAAGTCAATGGGAAGGAATGACAACTTTCTTTTACTGATGTTGACGAACCCCGATTGCTTGACAGGGACTGTGGGCCAGTGGGAAATGCAGCGGTTGCATCAGGCTGTAACACTAAATGAGTGGCACATTTTTCCCACACCACTTTAGGGTGACGTTCTATGTGTTGGCGCAGGGCTGTTGTGCCAATATTAGCAACCTGGCCACACCTCATCCTCTGCATGCACATCCTGCATACCGCTACACTAACGTCACCCAATGACTTTGTAAAAAATCCCCACACTGCCAAGTATTGCATTTTTCCTTCACCACTGAGTGATGCCTGTCTACTACTGCTTTTATGAACCCATGCCTCAAAGGTAGTCTCCTCTCACATTTGGCTCCAGATCTCTCACTGCTTCTACCCTGCTGTCTCACAGGCACCCTCGCCCCCTGATGATGATTATCCCCCCTCTTCAGCCGCCTCCCACATGCCATCGGCTACATCATCGTGTACAAATGTTTAGTCATCACTTGTGTCACCCTCACCTGTTTCTTGCGCACATCCCTATACGATTATGATGATACCACATATGTATAGTTTTTTTTCTTGTAATTTAATGTTTGGGTGCTTATTTTTTTCAGGACAATCTGTATTTTTTTTTATACTACTTTGGGGTGTGTATGACTTTTTGATAACCTTCTAATCAATTTTTTAGGAGGTAAAGTGATGAAAAAGGGAGGTGATTTGGATTTTGGATTTTATATATATTTTTTTTAAACTTTTAAAACTTTTTTTTTTTACTTTTCTTCAGTCCCCAAGTGGACCACATCATGCAATCATACAGAAATATCTATATTACAATTCAGTGCTGCCACCTGCTGGCCTGAATTGTAATATACAAGTAATGAACCTGAAAGCCTAGTATAGACTCTTGACAATACTTTCAAACAATGCCTTCCCAAATCCCATTTGACCACAGCATCTGAGAGGTTAAATGTCTGTGATAGGCATTACTGCCAATCGCAGACATTAGCCATAGGTGTCTGCTGTATGAAACATCAGGAACCTGGTAGCTACAGTATGGAGTTTGCGCTGTACATGTTAAGCGGTTAATAGATTGGGCACTTTACGCCAATACCTGTTATGTTTATTTATTTTTTATATTTATTTATTGTTATATGTAAAATTGGGAAAGGGGGTGATTTGATGTTTTAATATGTTATTTTCATCTTCTGATTGGTTGTCCATTATACCACAATTGAATACTATTGCTGTCTATGGGATTCTAAGACACGGCCTACTGAACACATGCCTCACACATGACTTTACTGGCAGTCAACTATGACAGGCCTGGGAACCTTCAGAATGCCCCTGGCCATCATAGTAACCACTTGGAGCCCCACAGTTTCTCCATGGGAGCTCTGATCAGGAGGCAGAAGGAACCCCACAGATGCAGCAGTCACACATCTAAGGGGTTTAAATGACTAGGGTTGCCGTCATTGCCAATCTCTGCGTACCACGCCATGTATAGAGAAAGATTAGCTTGTGAGCTCCCTCCAAACAACCCATTAAACATAATTATGTGCATGCATGGCATTATGTGTTAAACTGTTAACATCCTTGACCCAGCCTCTTTTGGTTGCTAGGAGATGGACCTGAGTTTGATCCAAGTCAGTATAGAGGATAGGGCTGAGAAAAAAAGAAGACCTAGAAAGGGCCAAAGTCTGGACTATCATCTCTAGGCTAGTTTCATACTAGCACTTGTATATCCAGCAGGCTGTTCCATATCTCTCTGCATTCTGGCATCACCAGAAGCTGCAGCATTGCCGTCTGGCCCCATTAACTATAATGGGGATGGCAGAGATCCAACCCTGTAGCTTCCAGCAATGCCGGAATGTAGAGAAATCTGGCAGGCTGTTCCTTGCCAGAACAACCTGATGGATATACAAGCCCTAGTGTGAAAGTAGCCTAAGACAGCTACAACTCAGAAAGCAGCTCTATTCAAAGTGCTCCAGAGAGATAAAAAGAGAAGTAAGACTAGAAGGTCCAGAGTCTGCAAGTCCATGCACTGGAGTCAGTCAGCAAGGTACTGTGCATGTTTGAGGCTGATAGAAACGTTTCCGCTGTGAGAAGAAATATTACCAGCACAACCTTCCAAATTTTGAGACAGTTTGGCTAGACATATCTTAATTCTGTACCCTTCAGTCCAGGAATTACAGAACATCTACCAAGAACCTATTTTACATTCTGCAGATAGAGAGAGAGAGAGACTTTAGAAACTGAGAAGAAGTACCACAACCCCCATCATTGCTGATAACCATACATTGCTATTGAGGAAGAATTGCACAGTGAATTGCTTGGAACTGTACCTTAATACTGTTGGGTGTATAACTACTCCTATTCTGCACTTTAGTAAAGAGATACTGAATTATTTACTACAACAGGCCTGGTCACTGATTCTATTACAGTACACCATCCATTGTACCAGCTTCCTCAATCCTGCCTTGCAACATGCCAAGACTCTTAACACCAAGGACACCCCAACTACCACCAGGCTGGAGCCCCACCACCAGGGTGTGCCCCGGAGGAAGAAAGGGTGTACCCTCCTGTCACTGCATGGCCCTAGGAGGGTATCAGTGTGAGGATTTCCACTGTGATCCATGTGTACACTCATTCTTGCCAGAGCCACTACCTCTCCCATCCTCCACTCATTCCTCAAGGGCTGTCACCGTCCACTAAATAGGAGATAGATCAGTGCGGGCCTATACTTAGTTACCCTGTTCTTCCATGCTGCTCAACATTGGTAAAGAGTAGTGATGGGTGGCATGGGCAATATTCGAATTTGCAATATTTCGCAAATATTTTGTAGAATATTCATCATATATTCGGGAATTCGCTATTATTTTCTTGATTGCGAAAATCGGCAATGTAATATTTGCGTAATGAGCGCGCACTTTTGCTACATTTTCAATTTTTATTTAAAGTAAGCCAGCTGTGCGTGGAGTATAGAAGGGCCTAGGGTTCCTAGGGAAATGAAAAAATGTATAATGCCATATGTACTAATGTAATAAATTAGTTATCATGTGCACCATTTTCGCCACTTTGTAAATTCACTCACCCTGAAACAGTGTTGATTAAACTCTCCCATTGTGTCACAATTTTCATTTTTTCATATAAAATCCAGTTCAATAATTTTGAATTGAAATATGACTTTTCCTATGAAGTAACAGGACACGGGCTTGTCTTGGAAATTAATAACTAAGCATGTCTACCACTCTGCAAGCTGCAATTTAACAACAAGGCACCATGGTATTTCCAGAGGAAAACTAGGAGAACAGCTAGAGTCTAATAACTGTAACAAAACACAATTACTGTCAAATGAACCACCTACTCTTATTTACAATTGCTCCTTAGCAAAAGACGCCAAACTGAGATATTCCATTTACAGATGTGAGGAGAAACAACACTAAATGTGAGATCACTGAATACATGTGACATTACTATTATTCACAATAATAATGTCATGTACTTTACGCTACAAAGTAGTTACAGTTACTACACGCAGTGAATAATATGTGCTTATCCTGTTGCTTAATTCTGTTATTTTCTATTAAGGCTAACATTTTGGAGTAAAAAACATGTTGAGTAGTCCGCTATGACATATTTTTGTTTCATTTATATCTAAATCTTACAGCATAAAATTATCAAATTGTAATTTTTACAAATGTTTATGTGTCAAATATAGTGAAAAGTATCTTACTTTCCTCGTGTTGTTTCAAAGTTCGGCTTCTGACTGTTCTTATTGATGTAATTCAGTCTGGAAGAAGGATCGGGTCTTTTTTGGATCTCCTCGACTTGTATAGTAGCCTTTCCTGCTGTCCCAATCTGCTCATCACTGGGTTTCTTAGTTTCTACTTTTGCAGTTGCAGAAACTTTTATTGGCATCCTTATAGTCTTTTCGAATATTTTGTATTCTTTTCTCTTGATATTGGGTAACAAAGAGGGAGTTGTAGTTTTATACTGTGCAGTGGTGAATTCATCTTCAAGCAAAGTAGTAGGCTCAGTTACACTCCTTTGGGTGGTATCCCTGGGCATTTTACCATCAATTTCAGAGAGAAGCTTCTTGACATTGGTATCCACTGGTTCTGTCCATGGGTGCTCAGTAACATCTAATGAATCTCCTCTTGTACTTCCACCATCAATGTGCAGAAGAAGACCAACGGTCAGTAACAAAATTGACATCATCTTCAAGTTAATATGAATATCTTAAGCTAGTTCAGTTGGATTATGCCTCTGTATTCATGACATGACTCTGTTTTTGCTCTGACCAAACTCTAGGTTTTGCATAAAAAGGAAACAGGTTGTAACTTGTCAGTCATGAGCTGAGGAAACATGGCTTCCTGTTACTGTAAAACTCTATGTACTGCTCACCCATCCGTATGGCGCACCAGATAAAGGCTTAGGATGGGAAATATTACAATGACAAGAGAAAGTGGAACATGATTGGATCATACTTGACAATTTGTCAAAGTAATAACATGTTAACACAATTGTTAGGAAACAAAGCGTAATTTCCACCCTCGAATGCCATTCTGGAAGTTTTTATAATTGAAATAGGTTCAACTGTCTGTGCTGGTAAATGTCTTAATGCATCTTTACAGTGGAGCTTTGTTTTTCTGAAACAGCAACTTCCACTAAAGGGCCCATGAGATCTTATTGCATACTGTTATGAGTAGAACTAAATAATACAGTATGCAGTAAGATCCCATGCTCCCTCTAGTGGCAGCTACAGGCAGCCAAAAAGTTTTTTTTTTTTTTAGAA
This sequence comes from Bufo gargarizans, assembly GCF_014858855.1. Taxonomy (NCBI): domain Eukaryota; kingdom Metazoa; phylum Chordata; class Amphibia; order Anura; family Bufonidae; genus Bufo; species Bufo gargarizans. The sequence goes on from NC_058080.1 coordinate 264,228,556, forward strand.
ACATGGCTATGCAGTTAAATGGGTTGTCTTACTTATTTTAAAAGCCCCACAAAGCTTCTATATGTTTTAAAATAACATAGATCCTGTACTCACCCCTTACCTCCCTCCTACTTCAGTCCTCTCTTCCACTCTGCGGAAACACAGACTGAGGTGAGGACCAGGTGGACAGCATTGGAGAAAATTTAGAATTAAGTGGTGCGTATGCAATATTTTATCATTTTCACACTTTAGTGGTTTTGGGGAGCTTTTTAAATAATAACCTCTTTAAGACCTCTGTATCAAAAGCTCTGGCCACTTCATAGATACATTAAGAAATTAATCAACATACAACTTTGGACCCAAAATGACATAAAAATAAAAGGTGGTGTTTCACTAAGGCCACAATTACACAATAAAACTCTGTGTACCCATGGCAACCCATAGGCACACAATTTCGAAGGTAAGACTTCGGCTTTACCTGCAAAATCATTTAGTCATTGTCAGCTGCGAGTGAGTGGAGTTTTGTCCACATGCAGGTGCCAAAGCTCTAAGTAGTGCCCGAGTGGAGACAGACACCGTGAACTGTCAGTTCACTGCTACCACCCTCAGAGCCACAACTACCACTCGCATCCTCCATGCAGTCCCCTGCGACTCACTGCAGAATGACAGCCAATATATCAAATATGGACAGCACAGTGGCTCAGTGGCTACTACTATTACTTTGCAGCTCTGAGGTCCTAGATTTGAATCCAACAAAGGGCAACATCTGCAAGTAATTTCTATGATCTCCCTGTGTTTGCGTGATTTTTAATTGGGTACTCCCTATTCCAAAAACATACCGATAGCTTAATTAGTTTCCTATGAAATTGACCCTTGTGTGCATATATTGAGATGGAGAAATTACACCATATGACCAAAAGACACCTCACCTATTTATTGAGCTTAGATATTTAAGCCACACCCATTGAAAACAGATACATGATTTATAATCGGGACAGCATGATGGCTCATTGGTTTTTAGCCCAGCGGTCCATGCCGGCACTGCTGCCCCTTCCCGCTGGCCTGGCCGCCGGGCTCTCTCTCTTCCTCCTGCTGCCATGTGCCGCGCTGGCAAGCGCAGGCAGCAGGTAGCTTAACTGTTGTATCTGTGCTCCATGCCAGAGTTTACTTCCTGCTGGAGACCTTTACTGTTGTTAGGGCTTGTATCGGTGTGTCTCTCCTCCCTTGTAAGGCAGCACATATACGCCGCCTGTCTCACCAGCCTATGGCTGGATTGCAGGAAGTATTTAAAGGCACTTTCTACCACAGGAAGATGCCTGAGCAACTCATGGTCACTAGCTTGTCTAGTTCCAAGTGTGAAGGTGTTTTTCAAGTTCTGCTTTGCTGTCTACCGGACCCTGCTTTTGGAATTATTGGATTTTGCCTGTTTGCTGCCTGCCTCTGACCTCAGACTTCGTTCATTGACCTTGATTGTTTGCTGCTTGCCTCTGACCTCGGACTTTGTTAACAGACCTTGCTTGGTCACTGCCTGCCCTAACCCCAGACTTCCTGACCAAGTACTTCCCCTCGGTGCTTGCACCAATATCTCTGACCCCCTGGTCAGCTGCCAATGACTTGGGACTGCTCTTGAGTGGCACCTGGCAGCTACCCTAACGGGCCAAGCCTATCCTCACCATCAGAGGCTCTAGTGAAGGTAGTTGCTTAGTCACGCCCTTCCAGAGTATAGTCAGTCAGTGGTGCAGTGGGTCCACACCCGCTTGCATAACAGTTTGCTCAGGCCATGGATCCTGCTGATCAGAACCCACCAATCCTCGCCGAACTGTGACGGGAGTCGGCTCAGGAGAGAGAATGTCAGGTTAAGATTCTGTCCTATCTGCGCAATGTGAATATGTGCCTTAATGACCTGTCGCCCACGAACCCTGCACCTGCAGCTCTTGCTGCAGCGGTTAAATGGAACCTGTCATGTGGATATTTGATTATAATCTAACTAATTATATACAATCATTAACTACTAAAAAGTATCTTAGATGTATTCACTTACTGGTGTGACAGATGGTTACCTCATAATATACACACAAAGATGCCACATGCCGCATGCAATAGCCATTCCCCTGACCACCTGCTTCTGATTAATATGAAAAAAAACTGTCATTCAGCAGCAGGTGGGCGGGGAGAGTCAGGAGCTCATGAATATTCAGGACTCATCATTATCAGCTGGAGCTTTTCAATATAAGATGTTGGCAGATTGACTGGGTCAATTAAAGAAAGTGAACCAGCATTTTGCTAAGAGAATCAGTCACTTGTTTATGTTGCCCTTAGTTAGGACACCATAAAACTGGTGACAGGTTCCCTTTAATCTGGCACCAGCTCCGTCCACACTCTACTTGCCGCGTTCTAGTCCTAGTCTGTCAGCTCCGCCACGCTTTGATGGAGACCCTAAACAGTGCAGGGGATTCATTAATCAGAGCCAAAGTTGCCTTTTTAACCACCTCCGGACCGCCTAACGCAGATCTGCGGTCCGGAGGTGGCAGCCCTGCACTCAGCGACGCATATACGCGTCATCTCGCGAGACGCGAGATTTCCTGTGAACGCGCGCACACAGGCGCGCGCGCTCACAGGAACGGAAGGTAAGCGAGTGGATCTCCAGCCTGCCAGCGGCGATCGCTCGCTGGCAGGCTGGAGATGTGATTTTTTTAACCCCTAACAGGTATATTAGACGCTGTTTTGATAACAGCGTCTAATATACCTGCTACCTGGTCCTCTGGTGGTCCCTTTTGTTTGGATCGACCACCAGAGGACACAGGTAGCTGTGTAAAGTACCACAAAACACTACACTACACCCCCCCTGTCACTTATTAACCCCTTATGAACCCCTGATCACTTCATATACACTCCCTGATCACCCCCCCGTCATTGATCACCCTCCTGTCATTGATCACCCCCCTTTAAGGCTCCATTCAGACGTCCGTATGATTTTTACGGATCCGCGCATCCATGGATCGGATCCGCAAAACACATACGGACGTCTGAATGGAGCCTTACAGGTGGGTGATCAATGACAAGGGGGTGATCACGCATATAGACTTCCTGATCACTTCCCTGTCATTGATCACCCCCCTGTCATTGATCACCCCCCTGTAAGGCTCCATTCAGACGTCCGTATGATTTTTACAGATCCACGGATACATGGATCGGATCCGCCAGACACATACAGACGTCTGAATGAAGCCTTACAGGGGGGTGATCAATGACAAGGAGGTGATCATGCATATAGACTTCCTGATCACTTCCCTGTCATTGATCACCCCCTGTCATTGATCACCCCCCTGTAAGGCTCCATTCAGACATCCGTATGATTTTTACGGATCCACGGATACATGGATCGTATCCGCAAAACACATACGGACGTCTGAATGGAGCCTTACAGGGGGGTGATCAATGACAGAGGGGTGATCACCCATATAGACTCCCTGATCACCCCAGTCATTGATCACCCCCCTGTAAGGCTCCATTCAGACGTCCGTATGATTTTTACGGATCCACGGATACATGGATAGGATCCGCAAAACACATACGGACGTCTGAATGGAGCCTTACAGGGGGGTGATCACCCATATAGATTCCCTGATCACCCCCCTGTCATTGATCACCCCCCTGTCATTGATCATCCCCCTGTCAGGCTCCATTCAGACGTCCGTATGTGTTTTGCGGATCCGATCCATTCAGACATTTTTGTGGCCCAAGTTAGCGGATTATTATTTTTTTTCTTACAAAGTCTCATATTCCACTAACTTGTGTCAAAAAATAAAATCTCACATGAACTCACCATACCCCTCACGGAATCCAAATGCGTTAAATATTTTAGACATTTATATTCCAGACTTCTCACGCTTTAGGGCCCCTAAAATGCCAGGGCAGTACAAACACCCCACAAATGACCCCATTTTGGAAAGAAGACACCCCAAGGTATTTGCTGAGGGGCATATTGAGTCCATGAAAGATTTTAATTTTTGTCCCAAGTTAGCGGAAAGGAAGACTTTGTGAGAAAAAAAAAAAAAAACAATTTCCGCTAACTTATGGCCAAAATTTTTTTTTCTATGAACTCGCCAGGCCCCTCATTGAATACCTTGGGGTGTCTTCTTTCCAAAATGGGGTCACATGTGGGGTATTTATACTGCCCTGGCTTTTTAGGGGCCCTAAAGCGTGAGAAGAAGTCTGGGATCCAAATGTCTAAAAATGCCCTCCTAAAAGGAATTTGGGCACCTTTGCGCATCTAGGCTGCAAAAAAGTGTCACACATCTGGTATCGCCGTACTCAGGAGAAGTTGGGGAATGTGTTTTGGGGTGTCATTTTACATATACCCATGCTGGGTGAGATAAATATCTTGGTCAAATGCCAACTTTGTATTAAAAAAAATGGGAAAAGTTGTCTTTTGCCAAGATATTTCTCTCACCCAGCATGGGTATATGTAAAATGACACCCCAAAACACATTCCCCAACTTCTCCTGAGTACGGCGATACCACATGTGTGACACTTTTTTGCAGCCTAGGTAGGCAATGGGGCACACATTCCAAAGTGCACCTTTTGGATTTCACCGGTAATTTTTTACAGATTTTGATTGCAAACTTCTTCTCACACATATGGGCCCCTAGAATGCCAGGGCAGTATAACTACCCCACAAGTGACCCCATTTTGGAAAGAAGACACCCCAAGGTATTCAATGAGGGGCATAGTGAGTTCATGGAAGTTTTTATTTTTTGTCACAAGTTAGTGAAATATGAGACTTTGTAAGAAAAAAGAAAATCATCATTTTCCGCTAACTTGTGACAAAAAAAAAAAAATTCTAGGAACTTGCCATGCCCCTCACGAAATACCTTGGGGTGTCTTCTTTCCAAAATGGGGTCACTTGTGGGGTAGTTATACTGCCCTGGCATTCTAGGGGCCCTAATGTGTGGCAAGTAGTTTGCAATCAAAATGTGTAAAAAATGACCGGTGAAATCCGAAAGGTGCTCTCTGGAATGTGTGCCCCTTTGCCCACCTTGGCTGCAAAAAAGTGTCACACATGTGGTATCTCCGTACTCAGGAGAAGTTGGGGAATGTGTTTTGGGGTGTCATTTTACATATACCCATGCTGGGTGAGATTAATATCTTGGCAAAAGACAACTTTTCCCATTTTTTTATGCAAAGTTGGCATTTGACCAATATATTTCTCTCACCCAGCATGGGTATATGTAAAATGACACCCCAAAACACATTCCCCAACTTCTCCTGAGTACGGCAATACCAGATGTGTGACACTTTTTTTCAGCCTAGGTGGGCAAAGGGGCACACATTCCAAAGTGCACCTTTCGGATTTCACCGGTCATTTTTTACAGATTTTGATTGCAAACTTCTTCTCACACATCTGGGCCCCTAGAATGCCAGGGCAGTATAACTACCCCACAAGTGACCCCATTTTGGAAAGAAGACACCCCAAGATATTTTGTGATGGGCATAGTGAGTTCATGGAAGTTTATATTTTTTGTCATAAGTTAGTGGAATATGAGACTTTGTAAGAAAAAATAAATAAAAAATCATAATTTTCCGCTAACTTGTGACAAAAAATAAAAAGTTCCATGAACTCACTATGCCCATCAGTGAATATCTTAGGGTGTCTACTTTCCGAAATGGGGTCATTTGTGGGGTGTTTGTACTGTCTGGGCATTGTAGAACCTCAGGAAACATGACAGGTGCTCAGAAAGTCAGAGCTGCTTCAAAAAGCGGAAATTCACATTTTTGTACCATAGTTTGTAAATGCTATAACTTTTACCCAAACCATTTTTTTTTTTTTACCCAAACATTTTTTTTTATCAACGACATGTAGAACAATAAATTTAGTGAAAAATGTATATAAGGATGTCGTTTTTTTTGCAAAATTTTACAACTGAAAGTGAAAAATGTCATTTTTTTGCAAAAAAATTGTTAAATTTCGATTAATAACAAAAAAGTAAAAATGTCAGCAGCAATGAAATACCACCAAATGAAAGCTCTATTAGTGAGAAGAAAAGGAGGTAAAATTCATTTGGGTGGTAAGTTGCATGACGAGCAATAAACTGTGAAAATAGTGTAGTGCAGAAGTGTAAAAAGTGGCCTGGTCATTAAGGGGGTTTTAGCTAGTGGGGTTAAAGTGGTTAATGTTGCAGGAGAAGCCCTGGCCTGGATCAACCCACTCTGGGAGAGAAGTGACCCAGTCTTTATGAATCTACAGGCCTTCCAAGAGGCTTTCCGTAGGGTGTTTGAAGAGCTAGGACGCCCCACCTCAGCCGTGTCTTCTATACTGCGGCTGCGCCAAGGAAGTCAGTCCGTGGGCCAGTACGCAGTCCAGTTCCGGAACTGTGCCTCTGAATTGGGCTGGAATAATGAGGCTTTAGTGGCTGAATTTTGGGATGGCCTTTCTGGGAAAATTAAGGATGAACTGGCCAGTCGGGATGTTCCATCTACCCTGGGTGACCTTATTTCCCTGGCCACCCGGTATGTGACACAGTGAGCGGTTTGGTCTGGGAAAACAGGTATTTTCCTCCCAGCATGTGCTGCTGGTCGGATTTACAGCCAGGTGAGGTCAAATACTGGACCAGATTTTAAGTGCCGGTCTGGGTTTTGGCTGCACCTGGCTGTCCTTAAATAGGCAGCTGGGCTCAGAAGCAAGGTCTCTGTGTTGGGATTTGGGAGCCTAGTGTCTGGATGAAGGCTTGCTACCTGTTTGGCTTGAAAACAGATTGGTGCTGCTATGGTCAAGGAGTCTTTGAGACAGAATTGCCGCATGGTGTGAATTACCACCAACACCGCAAGGTGACTTTTTGCTTGTTTATGACTGCTTGTTTTGGCACTTGCCTAAAGTAAAACACTGAACTGTTCCAAAGAACTTGTTGTTGCCTCTATACTGCGTCCACTAATCCTGTCTACAGAGCGAAATATATGAAATGCCCGGTGTAGTATGACCCTAATGAAGAGGGAACTGCCCAGTGATTATATATATATATATATATATATATATATGTGTATATATATATATATATATATATATATATATACTGTATATATCTAATATATAAAGCCGAGTGTATGTATGTGTGTTTGTATGTATGTATGTCCGCTAACTGAATCCGCACCATCCCATTTACAATCACAACATTTTGCACAGCCGCCTCCTGTGACTCAGGGGAACGTCACAGATTATGTTTTGAGTTTTCACCCCACGCTTTCCAATTATTTACAAAAAAATACGCTTAGTTACCTAACCGCCAAACTACAGGAGCCATTATCTGTTGGCTGTTGTGGCAGTAAGCCTGTATATTTATCAAGTTGCATATAGCAACCAATCAATTTTGCTACAGGTCATTAATATGAGCTCTGACATTCTTCAGACAGCTTATGTGTGAGTTAATAGCCAACTTTGTTGTAGAGGCTGATTAAACTCACATGACCTTAAGTGTATACAAATTCTGTGGGGTTTTATATACTGTCAATTAAAGACAATAATGCCCCACTGTGGAGGTTTTTTTTAGGGGGCGGGAGGGATGCTGTGGGGGTCACTGTTAAAGAAGTGGGCTGCTGTTGTAGTGTCCCACTAGATAAATGTGGGCACTAAACAAGGGTCAATTGGGCCACGTTGTTCTCCAACTCCTGAGGAACAGTGGCATTGTATTTTTACAATGTATAGTGCAATGTTTTTATGTGTATTTTCCCTATATTTTGGGTGTCAGGCCTGTTAGGGTGTAGTTCCTCCTCCTAGACAGTAGAGGGAGCTAGGGAACCCCTAGTATAAATAGTCAGGTCCTGTTCAGGGAAGTTAGTGTGTGTGTGTGCAGAGTTGAGAGATCAGACGGTGTCTTTAGCCAGAGTGGAGCTGAAGGCCAACTACTGCCATGCAGCTAGACAGCCCAGGCTTCTAGTTGCCACCAGGAGAAGAAGTTGCCTCCTGAGAAACCTGAAGTTCCCATAACCAGAGCAGAGCCAAAGTGTTTCCAGCCAACCTGAGGGCTGAAGGGCAGAAGGATTTTACCTAAAGCAAGGATATATATACCTGAGAAAGTTTCCCCTACCAAGGATAAAGCCAGCATTAGGGCATACGGGCCTTGTGATAAAGACAGACAGGATTCTGAGGAAAAGTGCAACCTGATCTGTAAGTGTTTAACCCTCTGAGTATCTTGCAAGAACATTGTACCTGCCATTTGTATAAGCCTGCTAGTGACTGCTGCTCACTTGTGGAACTTTTGCTAAAAGACTGTGAATAGTTAACTGTTTCCAGTAATAGGAAGTTTTGGTTCCCCACAACAACGTGTTCCTTAATTATTCCTATTATAAATAGGTGTGCCACTGTTACCGGCACTAGCGTCACAAATTTAAAGGGATCTTGCCACCGGCACATTAAACACCTGCAACATCCAGGGCACCTCATCTACCATCAGGCCTGGTCCCTATAAACAGAGAGTGCCCCAGAGGTCCCCTGTGCCAGCCTCTCCATCACTGCTGTACGTCTGCCCAGAGTATAAAAAAGACTGTGAGTACTACAACCACCCTTGGTTAGTAACTACCCCTGTGACCTCACCATGCAGGGCGGCGTTCTGCACTGTGAAGGTCAAAGTTAAGGGGGTGGGCTGCTGTGGAGGTCACATTTTAAGTAGGTGGTGCACTGTGGGGGTTAGTTTCAAGGGGTGGGGCCTGTGGAGGTCACTTGTAAGGGGATGGGGTGCTGTAGAGGTCACGTTATGGGGGGATACTGTCCATATCTTTTAACAACACACACAAACAATAAATTAATTAGATTAAATATACCCGTAAAAAGCCGTAAGAATACATATATATAATGGGGTTTTGCCCTGTTAGATAGGGTAAGCGGGCGCAGTACAAAGGCAAAATACAAGTTCTTAACTCAAAATGTCAGTGTTTATTCACACTTGAGGCAATTGCACAAAACAGCACGTAACTTTGCAGTCTTGGTGTTATTTCACACACAATGTAAACTTCATATAACACAAGTCATCTTGCTTGCAGTTCTGCCACCAGTAGTCCACAGTAGTGTTGATCACGAATATTCAAATTGCGAATTTTAATCGTGAATATCAGCACTTCGAGAATTCGCAAATATTTAGAATATCCCTAAATATATTCTCAATTGCGAATATTCTTTTTTTTTTTAAAATACCAGTTCATGCGAATTTAATGCGAATTTTAGCAATCAAGAAAATAATGCCTGGAGATTACGAATTTGCGAATATATGGCGAATATTTGCCCAAATATTCGCGAAATATTGTGAATTCGAATATTGCCCCTGCCGCTCATCACTAGTCCACAGCAGGCTTTAGAGGGCCTGTTTCCCCCTGCATGTGGCTCTAAGCCCTTCAGCACGGCATAAAGCCTCAGATCCCAAAAACAGAGACATCTCTGCTGAGCCCAGCTGCCTATTTAACCCCTTAAGGGCGCAGGGCGTACCGGTACGCCCTATTTCCCGAGTTCTTAAGGACTCAGGGTGTACCGGTACGTCCTAACTTTAAATAGGCATTCCGGCGCCGCGGGGGTTAATCGCAACGGGATGCCGGCTGAAATCATTCATTCACAACACCAGGGGGGGGTCATGTGATACCCCCCCCCCCCCCGTATCGGCGATCAATTCATACCTGTGGTTTGCTGCGATTTCTGCAGTTTCTGATCCCTGCGGTCCCTGACCGCGGGGATCAGAAACTTTTAAAATGCCCAAAATGCCGATTTGCACCCCCCCCTGCACCCCTGCACCCCTGCATGATTTATGTGGGCGGGTAGTGCAGGGGGGGTGTCGCAGGCGGTGCGGGTGTTGCGGGAGGCGGACGGTGCGGCAGGAGGGATCGCGATCCCCCGCCCGCCTCCCCTTGAAAATTCGTTGACTTCTAGTGGTTATACCAGGGTGTCAGCACATTGCTGACACCCTGGTATAAATGGCTGACATCTATGCAGATGTCAGCCGTTTAACCCTTTCCATACCGCGGTCCGTACGGACCGCGGTATGGAAAAGGTTAACTGTCATCGGTCAGGGAGCTCCCTCCCTCTCCCATCGGGGGGCTGCTGTGCCTTTGCAGCCCCCCGATGGAGAGGAAGAGAGCCCCCCGACAGCCCCCCTCAGCCCCGTGCGAAGTTGTGGCAGGCGGGGAAGGTTCCCATGGCAACAGGACGCCTTCTCAGGCGTCCTGCTGTCCATGGTGCTGAACAGATCTATGCTAAAAGCATAGATCTGTTCAGTGTAAGTAAAATACAGTACAGAACCTTATATAGTGTTATGTACTGTATTATACAGACATCAGACCCACTGGATCTTTAAGAACAAAGTGGGTCTGGGTCAAAAAAAATGTAAAAAAAAGTGAAAAAGTGAAGAAAAAAAAAAACATTTATCACTGAATAAAAATTAAAAAAATAGAATACACTACACATATTAGGTATCGCCGCATCCGTAACGACCTGATCTATAAAACGGTCATGTTACTTTCCCTGCATGGTGAACGCCATAAAAATAAGAAAATGAAAACTATGAGAAAATTGAAATTTTACCCACCTTACTTCCCATAAAAGGTAATAAAAGTGATCAAAAAAGTCGCATGTACGCCAAAATAGTACCAATCAAACCATCATCTCATCCTGCAAAAATCATACCCTACCCAAGATAATCGCCAAAAAACTGAAAAAACTATGGCTCTTAGACTATGGAAACACTAAAACATGATTTTTTTTGGTTTCAAAAATTAAATCATTGTGTTAAACTTACATAAATAAAAATAAAGTATGCATATTAGGTATCATCGCGTCCGTATCGACCCGCTCTATAAAAATATCACATGACCTAACCCCTCAGATGACCACTGTAAAAAAATAAAAATAAAAACGATGTAAAAAAAGCCATTTTTTGTCATCTTACGTCACAAAAAGTGTAATAGCAAGCGATCAAAAAGTCATATGCACCCCAAAATAGTGCCAATCAAACCGTCATCTCATCCCGCAAAAAATGAGACCCTACTTAAGATAATTGCCCAAAAACTGAAAAGACTATTGAGACACTAAAACATTTTTGGGGTTTTAAAAATGAAGTCATTGTATAAAAATTACATAAATAAAAAAAATTGTATACATATTAGGTATCACCGCATCCGTGACAACCTGCTCTATAAAATTACCACATGATCTAACCTGCCAGATGAATGTTGTAAATAACAAAAAAAAAAAGGGCCAAATAAGCTATTTCTTGCTATCTTGCCACACTAAAAGTGTAATATAGAGCAACCGAAAATCATATGCACCCTAAACTAGTACCAAAAAAACTGGCACCCTATCCCGTAGTTTCTAAAATGGGGTCACTTTTTGGGAGTTTCTACTCTAGGGGTGCATCAGGGGGGCTTCAAATGGGACATGGTGTAAAAAAAAAACAGTCCAGCAAAATCTGCCTTCCAAAAACCGTATGGCATTCCTTTCCTTTTGCGCCCTGCCGTGTGCCCGTACAGCGGTTTACGACCACATATGGGGTGTTTCTGTAAACTACAGAATTAGGGCCATAAATAATGAGTTTTGTTTGGCTGTTAACCCTTGCTTTGTAACTGGAAAAAAATATTAAAATGGAAAATCTGCCAAAAAAGTGAAATTTTTAAATTGTATCTCTATTTTCCATTAAATCTTGTGCAACACCTAAAGGGTTAACAAAGTTTGTAAAATCAGTTTTGAATACGTTGAGGGGTGTAGTTTCTTAGATGGGGTCAATTTTATGGAGTTTCTACTCTAGGGGTGCATCAGGGGGCTTCAAATGGGACATGGTGTCAAAAAACCAGTCCAGCAAAATCTGGCTTCCAAAAACCATACGGCGCACCTTTCACTCTACGCCCCGCTGTGTGGCCGTACAGTAGTTTACGGCCACATATGGGGTGTTTCTGTAAACGGCAATAAAGTCAGGGCAATAAAGATACAGTCTTGTTTGGCTGTTAACCCTTGCTTGTCAGTGGAGAAAATGGGTTAAAATGGAAAATTAGGCAAAAAAATGAAATTCTCAAATTTCATCCCCATTTGCTAATAACTCTTGTGCAACACCTAAAGGGTTAACAAAGTTTATAAAATCAGTTTTGAATACCTTGAGGGGTGTAGTTTATAGAATGGGGTCATTTTGGGGCGGTTTCTATTATGTAAGCCTCGCAAAGTGACTTCAGACCTGTAGTGGTCCCTAAAAATTGGGTTTTTGCAAATTTCTGAAAAATTTCAAGATTTGCTTCTAAACTTCTAAGCCTTGTAACATCCCCAAAAAATTAAATATCATTCCCAAAATAATTCAAACATGAAGTAGACATATGGGGAATGTAAAGTCATCACAATTTTTGGGGGTATTACTATGTATTACAGAAGTAGAGAAACTGAAACTTTGAAATTTGCAAATAGAAAAAAAAAGGAAAATTAGGTATTTTTCATGCAAAAAAATTAATTTTTGGGACTTCATTTTACCAGTGTCATGAAGTACAATATGTGACGAAAAAACAATCTCAGAATGGCCTGAATAAGTCAAAGTGTTTTAAAGTTATGAGCACTTAAAGTGACACTGGTCAGATTTGCAAAAAATGGCCAAGTCCTTAAGGTGAAATAGGGCTGAGTCCTTAAGGGGTTAAAGCTATTGTCCGGGTTCAGCTCTGAACCCGGACAACCCCTTTAAGTACAGCCAGGTGCTGCCAAAACACAGACCTGCACTAAAACTCCAGTCCGGTATTTGACCTCACCTGGCCGCACATGCTGAGAGGAAAATACCTGCCTTGCCAGACACAACTCCTCACTGTGTCATAATATATATTTAGATATATAGGCCCAATTACATGCACCTGCTGGGTGAACGAGCATTAACCCCTGCACAACAAGCAGTATTTAGTTGAGTATATTTAACCCCCTATACCAACAAGCATTAACCCCTTACTGTTAACCCTTTCATTGTCCTGAGGAACCCCTGGCTTTAACCGTTTACATTCCAACTGCCACCAATGCATTATATTGGATTAACCGTTTCCTAGTACTGAGGGTAATCCATGCCTGCATTCCATGTTTTAACCCTTTACATTCCCACTGCCACCAATGCATTATATTGGATTACCCCTTTACTGAGTAATATATTCCTACATTAACCCTTTATTCCATACCCTGCCTCGTATCCATTTCCTGCCTAAAATCTACTGTTAACCCTTTGTTTCTCTTATATAGGGACAGTCAGTGCTAGGTGGTGGAGGGGCTGCTATTGTATGTATTTGTGTTAAATAATTTGGGTGGTTATATGGATATTTAGCGGGATTGTGGGTTTTTCGTAGTGCTGTTATTATATTGTTAGTAGTTGTAGTGATTGTGTGTGTAATATATATATATACAGTACAGACCAAAAGTTTGGACACACCTTCTCATTCAAAGAGTTTTCTTTATTTTCATGACTATGAAAATTGTAGATTCACACTGAAGGCATCAAAACTATGAATTGACACAAGTGGAATTATATACATAACAAAAAAGTGTGAAACAACTTAAAATATGTCATATTCTAGGTTCTTCAAAGTAGCCACCTTTTGCTTTGATTACTGCTTTGCACACTCTTGGCATTCTCTTGTTGAGCTTCAAGAGGTAGTCACCTGAAATGGTTTTCACTTCATAGGTGTGCCCTGTCAGGTGTAATAAGTGGGATTTCTTGCCTTATAAATGGGGTTGGGACCATCAGTTGCGTTGTGGAGAAGTCAGGTGGATACACAGCTGATAGTCCTACTGAATAGACTGTTAGAATTTGTATTATGGCAAGAAAAAAGCAGCTAAGTAAAGAAAAACGAGTGGCCATCATTACTTTAAGAAATTAAGGTCAGTCAGTCCGAAAAATTGGGAAAACTTTGAAAGTGTCCCCAAGTGCAGTCACAAAAACCATCAAGCGCTACAAAGAAACTGGCTCACATGCGGACTGCCCCAGGAAAGGAAGACCAAGAGTCACCTCTGCTGCGGAGGATAAGTTCATCCGAGTTACCAGCCTCAGAAATCGCAGGTTAACAGCAGCTCAGATTAGAGACTAGGTCAATGCCACACAGAGTTCTAGCAGCAGACACATCTCTAGAACAACTGTTAAGAGGAGACTGTGTGAATCAGGCCTTCATGGTAGAATATCTGCTAGGAAACCACTGCTAAGGACAGGCAACAAGCAGAAGAGATTTGTTTGGGCTAAAGAACACAAGGAATGGACATTAGACCAGTGGAAATATGTGCTTTGGTCTGATGAGTCCAAATTTGAGATCTTTGGTTCCAACCACCGTGTCTTTGTGCGACGCAGAAAAGGTGAACGGATGGACTCTACATGCCTGGTTCCCACCGTGAAGCATGGAGAAGGAGGTGTGATGGTGTGGGGGTGCTTTGCTGGTGACACTGTTGGGGATTTATTCAAAATTGAAGGCATACTGAACCAGCATGTCTACCACAGCATCTTGCAGCGGCATGCTATTTCATCCGGTTTGCGTTTAGTTGGACCATCATTTATTTTTCAACAGGACAATGACCCCAAACACACCTTCAGGCTGTGTTAGGGCTATTTGACCATGAAGGAGAGTGATGGGGTGCTGCGCCAGGTGACCTGGCCTCCACAGTCACCGGACCTGAACCCAATCGAGATGGTTTGGGGTGAGCTGGACCGCAGAGTGAAGGCAAAAGGGCCAACAAGTGCTAAGCATCTCTGGGAACTCCTTCAAGACTGTTGGAAGACCATTTTAGGTGACTACCTCTTGAAGCTCATCAAGAGAATACCAAGAGTGTGCAAAGCAGTAATCAAAGCAAAATGTGGCTACTTTGAAGAACCTAGAATATGACATATTTTCAGTTGTTTCACACTTTTTTGTTATGTATATAATTCCACATGTGTTAACCTATTAAGGAGATACATATTGTGGTTTTCTGTTATGCACCTGAGACGTGCTACCCCGCCTTGGTGGAGTGGAAGCCAGAAGCTAGAGTGTCCACTAAGATAGATAGTGGACACTGTTGTTACCTAGTATAGGTGGTAACAGCTAATCCGGGCCTGGCTTTTACTGGGAGTAAGCAAAAAGCTGGGTGGGTGCTTACTCCCCACGATCCACTCCGCGGTTTATACGTGGCTCATGTCCACGATTGTGTTTTAAAAGTGAGCAGCAGGAAGCAGGGTGTGTCTGTGGATTGAGAGGCTGCATATCACACACTGCAAGGTGCGTGTGAAGCAAACACTAGCCTGTAGACTGATTACCTGACCCGGCTGCGATCAGGCTGTAACTAAACTTTATGTTGGCTGGAACAAGCAATAAACAGTGTTGTAGAGACTTTTTTGTGTCCCTGGCTTTCTTAATAACTGGTCATAGGAGCCCACGGCATTACAATATGTATAGTATTCTTGTGGATAAATACAGCACAGTGTATAGAGTCTTAGTCTCAGTTGTAGGCGTAGTCCAAGTACGCACACACCTCAGGATACGTAAGAGATTACACAAGTATGTACAAATATAACCCAGACACCAGTTAGTAGCAACAGTCGGTGTGAGAAAATGCCTGTTCTGACAAAAACCTTCTCCGAAATCTATCAGATCTTCCTCTCTAGTGATAGTCATTATTACTGAAGCGTGTAAGGCTGTGTTTAGATAACATTTTTGTCCTAAGATTAACATGTACACAAAATTTATACATTAAAAAGCTGCCTCTGATGGATGTCATACTGTGCTATCTATCACTATAGGGTAGTAAAAAAAAAATATTTAAATATTAAACTGAAAAATGGAAAAAACGTGATGTGAACAGTCCCTAGTGGTTATCGCTAAAGAAGGTTTTACACTAAAGATCCAGTATGGACAGGAGGACAGTGTACAGTTACATGGAGATTTTACTAATGTGTGTGTTTAGTGCAACTAATCTGATGCTGTGAACGGGATGCTGGTAACTTTCTGGGACATGACATCAGTAAAACGTTCTAATTTGGCACAGATGGGATTAGATGCAAGTGATTCTTTTCTGGAAAATAAGACCCCCATGAGTGACAATCAGAGAGCATGCATGCTCTGACTGATAGGGGGACTGATTACATGCACAGAAGTCCATGATAGGTTTCACCCACATCTGTCCTTGAGCATCTGTCCGATGCTGATTTTGTTGAAAATATAGGGCAAAATAGCGCAGCATGCTGCACCTTCTTGTCGGGTAAAATGTGTTTTCTAATATAAATCAGATAGTCAGTTGTTGTTCATTTTATAGTCAGTGCAGTCCCTCAAGCGTCTTTCAGTTTAGAGTCAGTGCAACCTCTTATTATTTTAAATGTTCTCCTTCTATAATGGACAGTTTTGTTATTATTGTAATTCATTTTGTGCCATTAAATTATTTTAAATTGCAAAAAAAATTATACTTCTGCTTTTATGTTCTTAAAAAAAATTCATACAATGTACTGATATATATATAGAAGATGTATCTGTAGATACCAGTACGTTGAACATGGGAATACATTATACATGTATATATACTTTAGACTTTTAGTCAGAGAAAATACTCCTATTAATAACAGTGGAATCTGTAGCCTACCAGTTAAAGCATTTGCCTCCAGTACAGAATGCCCTGGGTTTAAGATCTGCCAGTCAGGGGCGTAACTAGAACTGACTGGGCCCCACAGCAAATATTTGTAAGGGCCCCTCCAGCGCGCTTCCTTTGGCACAGTGTAGCGGTATACTGTATATTGTGTGGCACAGTGTAGTGGTATACTGCATATTGTATGGCACAGTGTAGAGGTATACTGTATATTGTGTGGCACAGTGTAGCGGTATACTGTATATTGTGTGGCACAGTGTAGAGGTGTACTGTATATTGTGTGGCACAGTGTAGAGGTATACTGTATATTGTGTGGCACAGTGTAGCGGTATACTGTATATTGTGGGG
Organism: Bufo gargarizans; assembly: GCF_014858855.1. Taxonomy (NCBI): domain Eukaryota; kingdom Metazoa; phylum Chordata; class Amphibia; order Anura; family Bufonidae; genus Bufo; species Bufo gargarizans. The sequence continues at coordinate 264,245,463 of NC_058080.1, forward strand.
CACAGTGTAGAGGTATACTGTATATTGTGGGGCACAGTGTAGAGGTATACTGTATATTGTGTGGCACAGTGTAGAGGTATACTGTATATTGTGGGGCACAGTGTAGCGGTATACTGTATATTGTGTGGCACAGTGTATCCTATATGTGTATAACATAAACATATTTCATATAAAAACTTACAGTTACTTGGCCCTTGGGAATCTCGGATGCCACTTCCACACTTTGGCCGGGGGCTCGGCGGAGCTGATGTTGTGTTTTATCCTAATGAGAAAGATTTCATAATAAGGATTTGGAGAAGGGGCAGATGGATAACAGAGCAGGGAGAGGCTGGTGCTGCTACTAGGGGTAATACCATGGGGGAGTAATAAAGCCCACCATAATGCCCCCCCCCCCCAGTAGAAATAATTCTCCTTATAATGTGACAGTGCAAAAAATACCCCCTTGTAATGCCCCCAGTTGAGCTAATGTCCCCATAGTGCCCCCATAATGTGCCAGTATAAAATACCCCTATATAGTGCCCCCAGTAAATGCATAGTGCTCCTCTCCACTCTCCCTCCTAGTGCCCCCCATAATGTACCAGTATAAAATGCCCCATATATAGTGCCCCAGTAGATGCCCCTCAGTGTCCGGCCTCTGATAGGCTGCCGGCCTAGTGTCCCCCATAATGCCCCCCAATAATGTGCCAGTAAGTGTCCCCATAGATGCCCCCCCATCATGTGCCAGTATCAAGTGCCTCTCCCCCCATGTGCCAGTATCATAGTGCCAAACCCACCCATGTGCCAGTATCAAGTGCCAAACCCCCCCACACATACTAGTATCAAGTGCCTCTCTCCCCCCATGTGCCAGTATCATAGTGCCAAATCCGCCCATGTCCCAGTATCAAGTGCCAACCCCCCCCACATGCCAATATCAAGTGCCTCTCCCCCCCCCATGTCCCAGTATATCATAGTGCCATCTCCCCCCCCCCCAACAAAGTGGCAGGATCAAGTGCCTCTCTCCCCCCATGTGCCAGTATCAGGTGCCAACCCCTCCCCCCCATGTGCCAGTATCAGGTGCCAACCCCCCCCCCCCCCCATGTGCCAGTATCAAGTGCCTCCCGCTCCCCCCATGGCAGTAACAGTCAGGTATAAAAAATAAATAAAAAAACACTTATACATGTCAGCCTCTTCCTGTGTCCCGCCCTGTATGTCCATATATGGAGTCAGTGTTTGTATTTCAGAAAATATTCTGCTGGGAATCGAACCCAGGACCTTCTGTAACCACAAGACCATAAGTACAGCCTTGCTGCTGACTGAAAAAATATGATACTTCTACTGTTATAGCTGGCTAAGTGTACATCTATACACATGACAGCTGCCCTAACACACCCAGCACTGCTATATCTCTATATGACAGCTGTCCCAGCACACTCAGCTTTGCTATATCTCTATTTATGACAGCTGCCCCAGCAAACCCAGCCCTGCAACAGCTATGCACTTGACAGCTGCCCAAACACACCCAGCACTGCTGTATCTCTATATGACAGCTGTCCCAGCACACTCAGCTTTGCTATATCTCTATTTATGACAGCTGCCCCAGCAAACCCAGCCCTGCTACATCTATACACATGACAGCTGCCCAAACACAACCAGCAATGCTATAGCTCTATATGACAGCTGTCCCAGCACACTCAGCTCTGCTATATCTCTATATATGACAGCTGCCCCAGAAAACCCAGCTCTGCTACATCTATGCACATGACAGCTGCCCAAACACACCCAGCACTGCTATATCTCTATATGACAGCTGTCCCAGCACACTCAGCTCTGTTATATCTCTATATATTACAGCTGCCCCAGCAAACCCAGCTCTGCTACATCTATACACGTGACAGCTGCCCAAACACACCCAGCACTGCTATATCTCTATATGACTGCTGTCCCAGCACACTCAGCTCTGCTATATCTCTATATATGATAGCTGCCCCAGCACACCCAGCTCTGCTACATCTATATATCTCTAAGTATTGCTATACAGTAGATAGATATATAGAGATATAGTAGAGCTGAGTGCGCTGGGGCAGCTGTCATGTGTAACGATGTAGCAGGGCTGGCTGTGTTTGGGCAGCTGTCATGTGTATAGATGCAGTAGAGCTGGGTTTGCTGGGGCAGCTGTCATATATAGAGATATAGTAGAGGTGAGTGTGCTGGTGCAGCTGTCATGTGTATAGATGTAGCAGAGCTGGGTGTGTTTGGGCAGCTGTCATGTGTATAGATGTAGTAGAGCTGGGTGTGCTGGGGCAGCTATCATATATAGAGATATAGCAGAGCTGAGTGTGCTGGGGCAGCTATCATATATAGAGATATAGCAGAGCTGAGTGTGCTGGGGCAGCTGTCATATAGAGATATAGCAGTGCTGGGTGTGTTGGGGGCAGCTGTCATGTGTATAGATGACACTTAACCAGCTATAACAGTAGAAGTCTCATAGTTTTTCAATCAGTTGCAATGCAGCCTTTATGGCTGTGTGGGTTAATGGTTTGCCACTGATATATTGGAGGTTGTGGGTTCGAATCCCAGACACATCAGGAGACTTCAGGAGACAGTAAGATTAGATCACATTACAGAGGGGGCCTGGTCAGCTGCTGATGTGAAGGGGCCCTGAACACGATATTTAACTAACTTGAAAATAAACTGTCACACAGTTACGCCACTGTGTGTAAAAAATAATAATCAACAGAAGGCGGCCCGGTGTGGCGTAGGGCCACTGCTATGGTTGCTATGGTTGCTATGGCGATCCCTACGCCACTGCTGCCATTGATGGTTTTGTGACTATTGCAATTTATATTGTTCTATTAAGTTTTTGCAATTACAAAAAAATATATAAACTTATACTTTTATTTTTTATCATTTAAAGAACAAAAAAACAAAACACCCATACAATATACTGGTATATATAGAGAGATGTATCTGTAAATACCAGTACATTGTGCATGGGAATACATTATACATGGGAAAAAATACTTTGAAGTTTTTAGACGGAGAAAATCCTCCCATTAATAATAGTGGGCTCTGTAGCCTACTGGTTAGAGCAGAAGGGTTCAAGACTGGGCACTGACAATTGAAAAGTAGAAACAGAATAAAAGTTCCGGGGTATCTTCAAGCATTGTGGATACCCCCTCATCATGCTAACTCCATACACTGCAGCCAGAGAGCAGGGACTCCTAACACATATCCATATATGTAGTCAGCCAGAGGGCAGAGCAGGGACTCCTAAAGCAGCATTGGCATTCCAGTGTGTTGGAGACTTAATCCCTCTCTCCTCCACTTCCTGTTGAGTGTGAATGTGTGTGATGTCATGCATGTGTGCCTAGCTGCTGCAGATGGAGAGGAGGGAAACTAGCGCATGTGCAGTCTGTCCCCAGTGTAAATGAATGGAGGCTGCAGATGGATGGAATCCTCTATGAGTGCCCATGTTCCGAGTGGACCTGCGTGTAAACATGAATTATTCATAAATAAACAGTTGAACATCAGTGCTGATATTTTTTTCATATTTATTGAAAATAAACAGTTACTGTTGTATAAGATAGCAATAGACAGCTAATTCAATTGTATATCTGTCATTCACATTCAATAACAATACCTCAAAAGTTACAAAGCTGCTGATGGTGCAGTATAGCTAGAAGTCACTTTAAAAGTGGCATCCTTCAGGCTTAAGAAAGTTACTTTCGCTCTATTCGATGTTAAATCTGGAACATCACGTCCGCAATGCAAAAGGTAAATATCAAGATGACCATGGTGCAATCATGTTATATATAAAATCAGCAATGAGGTTAGGTTGTCTAGAGAACGGCACCTCCCGCCCCTCTCACATGGATCTCCCCCAAGCTACTGCACTATATGCATTTACCAAATCCTCTGTACACTTTCCAGGCTTCCCAATTATTAATGAACTTGTGATGTGCCCTCCTCTCCCAGGAAGATAACTCCTAAAAGTCTATATATTTGGTCAACCTTTTGTTTTCATTGTTCAATGGAAGGTAGTCCAGTGTAAAGCCAGAATTTAGGTATAAGAAAGTGGGCTTCCACTACCAGCTGTCTGAAGAGGGGGGTTAGAGTAGCACCATCAGTGCTTTTATATAGACCCAATAAAGCGCTAAGAGGGGAGACTGGAACCTTGGTGCCTCAGATCTTATTGCAAATCTCATACTGTATATGCTCATCCACCAATCCTTGAAAGAGGGACGCACGTGTCAGAGGATGAGCTTGAGTACATACATGTTTTATCTGGGGTTTTATACCATCGGGTAAGGATTTTATATCCATTTTCCTGGACTCTAACACATCTCAATGTCGTATGAGCGGATAACATAATATCTCTGAGCTCAGTGGATGAGAATTCTAGAGAGAGGTCCGACCCCAGATTCGTAAATATGCTGGGGTGGGTCTAGAGGTCGAAGAGTTGAGTCTCTTATATAACTGAGATATCATCCTGATAGGGGATATTTAGAATCCCCCATTCCCTCAAACCAGACCAATGGATGGGTCAGGCCACCCCTAGTAAAATGCTGGGCCAGATAGTTGAGCAGGAAGGAGAATGGGAGTACAGGTGTGGAGTTCAGAAGTATGAGATGACTCCATTCCCCTATGTCTAGTAATCGACCATCCTCTTTATAGAAGGACACAAGGCTGGCTGTAGAACCTCAGAATGTCTGGGGTACCCCTCCTCTGAGGGCCTCTGGGGCCAGGTGGAAAATGTTGGAGATCTGTATCAGTGGGGATGGTTGCTTTGACTATAGGGGTCGCATTGACAGGAAGGGCATGTTGTATCTTAGTCCCCAAAAGTAGAGAATGGAAGGGCGTGCCGGCTAAGGAACTCTTCATGGTAACCCACGACTTATGTGGAGGAGCTTTAAATAGACCAGTGGAGCAGCTTTAAATAGAGAGTCATGCTTTCTTACCCTGCGAGATGAACTTCCTAAAGTCTCTTCTCAATCGCTTGTAGAATGCCTTAGGGCAGGGGCGTTGCTAGGGTCTGAAAACATCCAGGGCACAAGCCCATTGCATCACGCCCCTGTGAAGCCACGCCACCACCCCATGAAGCCACGCTCCCATGGGCCTTCACAGTAGTTATTAACCCCTTCTGCTGAAAGGGGTTAATAACTACTGTGAAGGACCTAGCCGTCTAGGCAACCCCACAGATCATCCACTCAGTAATCCGTATCCTGCAGTGACTGAACTTTAAATCAGCGCACATCTCATTACTATCTTGACTTAAACACTCAGCTCCAGTAACAGGCAGTGCGGGCGGCGCTCACTTACTGATGTCACTCACCTGCGCCTGCTCCGCCTAGTGGGAGTAGCAGGTGCGTGACGTCAGTGAGCGAGCCCCGCCAGCACTGCATGTTTCCGGAGCTAAGTGTGTAAGATAGTAATGAGATCATAAGCGCTGTTTTAAAGTTCAGTTACTGCAGGATACGGATTAGGATGGCGGGGCTGCGCAGCGCGGAAGAGTCAGAGCGGCCGACCCTACCAGCCAGGGGCATAGCTAGAACTGACTGGGCACCACAGCAAAATTTTGTATGGGGACCCCCCTCCATGACTATCCTGGCATCCTATATGTGCATATGTAAGGGAGAGTTCACATCACATTTTTGCCATCCGTTTAATGTTTACGTTGGAAAATGGGATACAAAAGCGCAGCACACTACGCTTTTGTATCCTGCAAAGTCTGTTAAAAAAAAACTTATACATTAATGTTTAATTTTTTTTGATGGTGTCAGTCTGAGTCACCTGTTAACATATACATTTTAAGTATACATTACCAGGGGTCAGCAACCTTCGGCACTCCAGCTTTTGCAAAACCACAATTCCAAGCATGTTCCATTAATTTCTATGGGAGTTATGAGAAGAGCAGAGCAATAATGCATGCTGGGAGTTGTAGTTTCACAACAGCTGGAGTGCCGGAGGTTGCCAACCCCTGCATTAGACGAATGGCAAAACGTGATGTGAAACCGGCCTTAGAGTGCCATGATAGTGGCAAGTGGCAAGCACTAGAGACAGAGAAGGGAGGTTGCAATGTACAGGGCACAGTACAGTATAGGGGGTACAGTACAGGGCAAGGGGGGGACGCACAGTGCAGCATAGGGGGTACAATGCAGCATAGGGGGCACACTAAAGGGCAGGGGGGACAGTACAGCATATCAGGCGCAATACAGGGCAGGGGGCACACAGTGCAGCATAGGGGGCACAGTGCATTATAGGGGGTACAGTACAGGGCAGGAGGCACACACAGTGCAGCATAGGGCAGGGGCCAGAATACAGCATGGGGTGCACAGTACAGGGCAGGGGGCAAAATACAGCATATGGGGTACAGGGCAGGGGGTATACACAGTACAGCATGGGGGGTACAGTACAGGGCAGGAGGCGCACACACAGTGCAGCATAGGGCAGGGGACAGAATACAGCATGGGGTGCACAGTACAGGGCAGGGGGCAAAATACAGCATATGGGGTACAGTACAGGGCAGGGGGTAGACACAGTACAGCATGGGGGGTACAGTACAGGGCAGGAGGCACACAAAGTGCAGCATAGGGGGTACAGTACAGGGCAGGGGGCAGAATACAGCCAAAACATGCACCTAGAAATGCTCCATTCACATGTCCTACCTCAGGAGTTGATAGTTCCTAGTGGGCAGAAGGACCTTTCATGATGTCAGGAGCACATGATCAGTCACATGAGTGGGCGGAGTCAGGCTCCGGGCTGTGCAGGAGATTGTGTGGAAATGACTGCCAGCATAACAATCGGGGCACTGGTCAAAACATCCGGGGCTCAAGCCCCGAATGTTTTGACCTAACGACGCCCCTGCCTTAGGGACAGGTATAGGGAGTAAGTCAAGCGTGGCAGTATCAGTGATAAAAAAGTTTTTTTTTCCGAACAATGACAGCATGGGGACATCCAATCTAGTTAGGCTAGAGCTAATATAATGTAGTAAAGGTGAATAATTAAAAGAGAATAATTGAGAAGGGTCTGAAATAATCTTTAATCCTAGATATGTGAGGTATGGGGCGGACCAGTCAAAGGGAGATGAGCTGGCCAGTTGTTGTTTTCTGGATTGGCTTATTCCTGATGAAATAATCAAAGACTTCTTCATATTTACTTTAAAGTATGAAAAGAGGCTATAGGTTTCCAGGTGTTTGTACATTTTACTAAGGGAGGTTTCTGGGTTTGTCGTCATGACTAAAAGATCATCTGCAAAAGCTGCTATCTTGTGTTCCTGATCCCCCAGGGAGAAACCCCTTATCTGTGGATCTGTGCGTAATGTGTGCAATAGAGCTTCTAAAGTTAACACAAGCAGCAGTGGGGATAGGGGACACTCCTGTCGGGTCCCATTTGTGATACCAAATGGGAGAGACAGGTCCCCGTTCACCTTGATCAGGGCTAAAGCGTTAGTGTGCATTGAGAAAGTTTTTTCAATAAAAGGCTCTGGTGAGCCAAATTTATGAAGCACCTTGCGCATAAAGACCCATCTAACACGGTCAAATGCCTTCTCAGCATCTGTGCTGATAAGGACTAATGGGGCCTTTTTTGTTTTGGAGTTGTAAAGGATGTTTAGTACCCTGGCTGTTTTGTCTCTTCCCTCTCTGCTTTTTACGAAGCCCACTTGATCTTCATAAAAGTGTGGGTAGAAATTCCGCAAGTCTAGTGGCCAACATTTTAGCAATCAGCTTTAGATCAATATTAAGAAGTGAGGTGGGGCGGTAACTCGGACACTGCATGAGATCTTTGCCCTCTTTGGGTTTAAGGGAGACATGGGCCCGAGTCATTTCCGCTGAGAGAGCTTGGTTACATACCGGTAGAAGGTAGGGAAGAAGTATGGTACTGAAGGAGGAATAGTAGGAGATTGGTAGGCCGTCTGGGCCCAGGATTTTCCAGTCCGGAGACATACGGACGGCCTGTAAAACTTGGATGCTTTATCTTCTTGGGCGAAGAACTTAAATTGGGAATGAAAGAAGTATTTGGCAAAGGAATTGTTGAGTATACTCTTAAGTTCGGATCTTAAGGAAGTAAGTTCCTCAAGTTTAGTTTGGTATAGGGATTGTTTATGTGACGCTTCCAAATGGCTAATTTTAAGACATAGGGTGTCTATTTGTCTGTTGCGGCTTCTCTTAGCATGGGCACCAATGCCAATAAATTGGCCTCTGGTGAAGGCTTTATGTGCCTCCCACAGTATTTGTGGGTGAGTGTCAGGTAGGGAATGAAGTGTAAAATAGCCCTCCAATGCCTTGTATAATCTTTTTTTATGTTGGGAGTGTCTAGTAGGGATACATTGAGTCTCCATGTGAAAGGTTTGCGAGAGGTATCACCAGGAGTGATTGTGACATAAATAGAGGAGTGATCAGACAACACAATGGAGCTGATGCTAGCCTCGGAACACATCTAAAGATGTTCTTGTGAAATAAATAAGTAGTCAAAGCGCTGGTAGGTGCCATGTACTAATGAGTAGTATGTATAGTCAGATATGGAATGATTAAAAACGACCCAGACGTCTATAAGGTTCATAATACTAGTTTTTTTCCGGAGAGAACCCAGGGGCTATATATGTGAGTAGATTTGCGGGAAGATGAATCCAGCAAGGATGGCAAAAGGTGGCAGCAACACATTGGCAGGTACAAGTTACAGTTTAATGTATCTGAGCTGGAATGGATTATTACAGCTTAGCTCCCCCTGTGTGGAGAAGTGGGATGGTCCCACATCCTGCAGCATGGGTGGAGAGGGAAGTTAGAGAGTAGTATGCCAGCCACCCCTGTTGGTGAAGGCTGTGTGATAGCATTCAGGAGGACCCCCTGCATAGTGAAGACAGCAAGGACCTAGTCTTGGCTGAGACTTGGCCATATACCCAGCTAGAGCACCTGCAGCTCTGCTGGATGAGGAAATCAGAAACTACTGACCAACTCCAGAGTTCCTGGAAGAAAGCATCCCCTGAGAATCTGTCTGTGGGATAAATCCAGTGCCTAGAGGAAGACAATTCCTCCTCAGCTAGTCTGTCCCCACACAGCAGAATGTACCATATAGGTGCAGAAGCTAATTCTGCCATAGTTACAGAGCTACCAAGCAGACGTTTTATCCTGCAAGCTCCACATTTAAAGCAGAAGTGCTCATTCCTGCCAATCATTGCCAAAATCTGCTGGGACCAAGAGACCAAAGCTGTATACTGCTTGGGTGCAAGTTATTTCAAGTAAAGCAACATCTGAACTTCATCTAAAGATCTGCACATCAATTATTCTGCAAAGTTCCTCTATTACTCCTACTATCACTACACTGAAATTTATTGCAAGGGAGCCAGGAGTTCAGCCGCACCCAGGTAGGAGACAACGTGACACAACTACCACAAAACTATAGAGACATTATAGGCCATTACACCACTCTGGCATTCCTAATCTGGGACGTGCGTTATAACACCTTGGAAGGGCCCTGGGATAGTACCCTGCGCACACTGCAATTGGTGTCACGACAAATACAGGATATATTATCCACCTGACCCTGCCACTGCATTAAAGTGGAATAAACAAACCCATTCCTGGTCACTGCACACCTCTTCAATTATAGTAAGTGGGGAGTTTCCTATGTCCCTGGGAATTGGTCACTGCAGGCCAGAGCCTCTCCAAGAGGCCAGGGGACCAATCCGGAATCTCAATCAAGCAGTTTAGGGTCCTTCTATGGTCAGATGTTTTGGAGTTAATGTTGATGATTTTTTTCTTGATTCTTTGAGATTTTGGAGTTCCTTGGATCTCAAATGGTATCACTTTGGGCACCTCTGGTGAAAGGAGAAGGTCTTGGGCGCATTCTTGGTTGTCAATGTCGAATGGTGGGATTTGTAAGTGCTCAAATAAACCTTTATGGGCTTGATTTACCTTTGGGTGTGGCTTCCTCCCCAACGCTGTCTTCTCCTGAGAGTTCTGCTGCGAGCTCGCTGGTTTTGGGGATGCCAGCTGCCGCCATCTTGGTTTGGCGCTCCCCATCAGTGCTGATAGATTAATAATGTTTATTACTAGCTGCATGCATGTGCTGTTACCAGCACATATGCAGCTATTAATATAAACTGGGCAACCCATTTAGGAGAGTTGTGCATAAATAAATGCCCAAACCTCAATGAAATGAAGGGACATTGTAAACAAGAGTGGGTAAAAATCCAGAAGAGAGACTGATAACTGATATAAAAAACAATTACTTCAAGCTGTAACTGCTATTGGTTTTTCTGCAAGCTATTGTTTAACACACTTAGCTTTTCACACAATGCCTTTCTATTTTGTCTTAATTTTACCTAGTCGCAAAATTACTGCTGTTGATAATGCCGCTTTTGTAACTTTGTAAGTTATGATGATGTCAAAATGGGAACCTGAGTGGTTATGAACGACAATTCTCAGAGGTAATTACATGTAAAACCAAATATGTGGTATATGCAATAATATGTACTTGCAGCCTATATTATATAGGGAAAACTATAAGATCTATGGAGGTCACATTTGGTGAGCATGTGCGCTTCTTACAGACTAAGTTGAGATACCAAAATGTTTCATAATGGTGATGCTAGGGAACTCTTATGCAAAGAGGCTAAATTGATTATACAGACTAGGGCATTAGGGCCGCTTTTTAATGATAGAAACAATATGAGTATATTTTTTATTAAGAAAAGGTTTTTAAATATCAATGATTCCGTATGTTTTGGAGTTTTTAGGTTTCTTGTATGTATGTATAGTTTTTCATTTGGTGGACTTTTATACAATATGTAATGCCATGTGTAACCAATTTGTGTGATTTTATGACATGGATATAAGGGACGGTATACATGTGTATACATGAGTCAGAAGAAGTGCAAGGTAGCACGAAACACACATCGCTGTAATCTTGTTTACATTTTTATACCTGATGCAGCAAAAAAAATTAAAATGTAATTATATGTTGAGTGCCATGCTTTATAGTCTTTTGGATGACAATGTAGAGAAAAACTGCCAGACGGGAGATACTCTCACACTCTGCAAAGAGCTAGCAGCAGCAGAGCTTGGCTTATGGCTGTCAGGTCTTGAGCCTGCGCCTACAATATCAGAGGCATCATCAGTTGCTGAATGACCATAATAGGACCAGATCTGGCCCTGGCAATTTTTGGGGGGAGGTTCAGGTTGTATGTTGGCTCTCTGATGTTACCTCCTTCTCAGCACCCTGATCTGGATCCCAGGTCCTGTTCAACATACAACCATTGTCATCCTCTCCCTCCATGACACTTTTATCAGACTATAAAAGGTCATTGTGGGCTCCTTGGTCCCCCTCCCGATTCCCTGCTCTGTAATAGCTCTGTGTGCCATTATTGCTACCAATGCCCTTAACTCCACCATCTACAAGTGCCACTACTACCACAACCCTAAACACAGCTATTTGCAGGTGCCCCCTGCCTCCCTCTGAGCCTCCTCCTCATGGTAGTCCAAACACAGTTCTCACACAAGTCATCAACTGGGAGACTCTGTTGAGTATCTTCCATGGCGCATGGTCGGGGTTTTGTTTACTCTTCTTAGGAAAGACGAAGGTGTCACATTAGGAGACAAAGGAGACAAAGAAAATGCAACTCAAAGTCATCACTGAGTTTCCAAGGAGGAGGAACAGGCGAAATGCTGTGAAAACATTTCTTCAAGGCACAGTATCCGACTCAGAGGCGACATACACATCATCATGCTGTGACTGAGAGGAGGACCAGTCCACAATCTCATCCCCTTTGTCCTTAAAATAATGTGGCGCCTATCAGAATCTAGGTAGAACTGTGGCCTACTACTACTACTCTCAGCATCCTGAGCTTCTGGTGTTTGCAACATAGTCCTTGATCCCAGTGGGTCATCTGCCAACTATATTGGGACTATTCCATGAGGTATGGAACAACAAATCCCAGCAGCTGTGTCTTTGAAAATAGGTTACTTTATTTCATTTCAAGTTCCAGAAAGTGTCCTATAACCAGGACACATTTCGGCATACAAGCCTTTCTCAACAGGTACCAGTTGAGAAAGGCTTGTACCCCGAAACGCGTCCTGGTTATAGGACACTTTCCGGAACTTGAAATGAAATAAAGAAACCTATTTGCAAAGACGCAACTGCTGGGATTTGTTGTTCCATTGTATGTTGTAGGTTGCTCCTCTCCTGTGCAGCGTGCAATTTGGAGCGAGTTTCCTCTTTGATCATTCCAAGAGGTAGTCGTCTATTTACTTCCCTTCAACAAAGTCTAGATCCCTGTACAATGGTTAAAGCGTGAATACCAGAGGAATAACGGAATAATGATTTTAGGGTTAACCTAAAGCCAAACCGGTTAGTTGCCACAGTTGGTCCACATTCACTGATCTGTAACAAATAATGCAACACATTTAATAATATGGATATAATAATGACACTGTTGATGTAAAATGTTTTTGCTACAACTACCTGTTATTTTGCAATAATTTGCAACACGTTAAATAACACGAGTATAATGATGATGTTATTGCCGTAAAATGCTTTTTCTATAACTGAACTTTACTTTGCAATAGTATGCATAATTACCTGGATATAATAATGGCATTATTGCTGCAAACTGCTTTTGCTTTAACTTCTTGTTATCTTACAGAAATAAGAAACACTTAATAAAATGGATATAATGTACTGTACTAAAATGTTTTTTAGAAGAATTGCTCAGTGTTTGAAGCAGAATGCTGTTAGGTTGTTGGCAATAAGTCTATGAGAACTGTAGAATTATTATTATTTTTTTAATCTGTCTCTTCATGTACATTAAAAAATGTATTTATTTTTCTTGCAGGGGTTTTTCTAAAGCAGAACTAGCTGCAAGCGGCAGCTATATTTAAAATACAACTAGGTGACCCGTCCTTCACTCCCTTAAAGCTTTCCCTAAAGCCTTCCCTAAAATTTGCCCAATTATATCCAGTCATGCCCTGCTCAGGTTATGTGCGGAGGTCTGCCAGGTTAGCAGCATGTATGTAGTTTTTTGTTTTTGTTTCGGAGTTGAGCTGTATCCGCCTCCCTTCAGGTGCACTGGGTGGAGTCGTTTATATGAGTTTAAATTACGCCCCTTCCCAGTGTCCTGTGCGGGTTATAGCTTCTATCTTGCTCAGTGGAAGGAAGGAAGTATTTGCTGTTTCTGCTCTGGGACAAGATAAGTTGGTTTTGTTTTCTTGTGTGTTTTCTGTCTAGGCCGTTAGAGAGACGCCTGCCTCCTCCAGGTCTGAGGAGGCAAGCTGTCTCTTTCCCCCTGTCACCATCTATTTTTAGGGAATCTTCAGCCTTAGGCACGGGAGCACGTTTATTCCCACCTCTAGGGTCTGAACGTGGGCACAGAAGTCTAGGGAGAGCTGGTAAAGATTTGTAAGGAGGTGACCTATAGCCCCAGAACTTCAATACAACTAGGAATGAAATCATAAAATCTCCTAGACCTTACAAGAGAAATTGTAGTTGAAGGTATTTATTGTACAGACTATGCACCTATGCATAGTCCCTTATTCTACAGCATATGGGCTATATATAGCTTGTGTGTTAAAAATGTTATTCAGGCTTTCCAGCTGATGGCTTACCATACCTTATTTCTGATGTTTTTGCTGTTGGACCAAGCTCCTGATACACTTTTTGCAATTTGCAGTCACTTAATCAAACTTCAATCCTGGGAAGTTTACAACTGTATAAATAGAAAGCACATACAAACCGGATTCCAAAAAAGTTGGGACACTATACAAATCGTGAATAAAAACTGAATGCAATGATGTGGAGGTGCCAACTTCTAATATTTTATTCAGAATAGAACATAAATAACGGAACAAAAGTTTAAACTGAGAAAATGTACCATTTTAAGGGGAAAATATGTTAAATCAGAATTTCATGGTGTCAACAAATCCCCAAAAAGTTGGGACAAGGCCATTTTCACCACTGTGTGGCATCTCCCCTTTTTCTTACAACACTCAACAGACGTCTGGGGACCGAGGAGACCAGTTTCTCAAGTTTAGAAATAGGAATGCTCTCCCATTCTTGTCTAATACAGGCCTCTAACTGTTCGATCGTCTTGGGCCTTCTTTGTTGCACCTTCCTCTTTATGATGCGCCAAATGTTCTCTATAGGTGAAAGATCTGGACTGCAGACTGGCCATTTCAGTACCCGGATCCTTCTCCTACGCAGCCACGATGTTGTGATTGATGCAGAATGTGGTCTGGCATTATCTTGTTGAAAAATGCAGGGTCTTCCCTGAAAGAGATGACGTCTGGATGGGAGCATATGTTGTTCTAGAACCTGAATATATTTTTCTGCATTGATGGTGTCTTACCAGACATGCAAGCTGCCCAGGCCACACGCACTCATGCAACCCCATACCATCAGAGATGCAGGCTTCTGAACTGAGCGTTGATAACAACTTGGGTTGTCCTTGTCCTCTTTGGTCCGGATGACATGGCGTCCCAGATTTCCAAAAAGAACTTTGAATCGTGACTCGTCTGACCACAGAACAGTCTTCCATTTTGCCACACTCCATTTTAAATGATCCCTGGCCCAGTGAAAACGCCTGAGCTTGTGGATCTTGCTTAGAAATGGCTTCTTTGCACTGTAGAGTTTAAGCTGGCAACGGCGGATGGCACGGTGGATTGTGTTCACTGACAATGGTTTCTGGAAGTATTCCTGAGCCCATTCTGTGATTTCCTTTACAGTAGTATTCCTGTTTGTGGTGCAGTGTCGTTTAAGGGCCCGGAGATCATGGGCATCCAGTATGGTTTTACAGCCTTGACCCTTATGCACAGAGATTGTTCCAGATTCTCTGAATCTTCGGAATATGTTATGCACAGTTGATGATGATAGAGGCAAAGTCTTTGCAATTTTTCGCTGGGTAACACCTTTCTGATATTGCTCCACTATCTTTCTGCGCAACATTGTGGGAATTGGTGATCCTCTACCCATCTTGGCTTCTGAGAGACACTGCCACTCTGAGAAGCTCTTTTTATACCCAATCATGTTGCCAATTGACCTAATTAGTGTTAATTGGTCTTCCAGCTCTTCGTTATGCTCAAATTTTCTTTTTCCAGCCTCTTATTGCTACTTGTCCCAACTTTTTGGGGATTTGTTGACACCGTGAAAATTTGAATCAACGTATTTTTCCTTTAAAATGATACATTTACTCAGATTAAACGTTTGATCTGTCATCTACGTTCTATTACAAATAAAATATTGACATTTGCCATCTCCACATCATTGCATTCAGTTTTTATTCACAATTTGTTTAGTGTTCCAACTTTTTTGGAATCCGGTTTGTAAATACAATGACATTTTGGTGACATGTGGGCATTCCGAATAGGGACAATAATAACATGAAAATATTGGAGAAGTTAGGTTTAACTAACCTAGCTGAACTTTGTTTAAACTAGAGGAGAATAGAATGCTGTACAGAGGCACGGTTCATAGTACAAACAGTGCTACACCTCTGTGATTTATAGAGAGTTACCCAAATAGCAGTAAATAAAGACTAACAAACCAAAGAAAACCAAAGAATATATCAGTTTGTTTTTAACTGCTTAGCAGTAGTGTTTGGGAGTATGACATCATAAGGTCATTAAACATACTTCCTGAACACTCATCTGTATTGTTGAGTATAAATTATGATTACGTTTTTTGACAACTATCAAAAACGCAAACCACTTGAAACATCCAAAAATAACATTGAGTGAAATGTAAGAATTTCAATGTTTTACATCTTCCTATAGGGTTATTCCAGAGCAAAACATTTTTTCCCATGGCATGCACAAGCTATAGAAAAATAACACAAGTTATGTTCACCTCAGTGGTCTCCCACTGCTTCTGGTGTGCCTGTTGCAAATTACTTCTAGCTCCTGTCTCGACATAGGAAGAAATAGCTGTGAATGCAGCTCATCCAATCATTGACTGCCGAGATCCCCACCACATCCAGTGATTGGGAGCTGGGATTGCAGCCCAACCATGTGCAGACCATAGCACTGTCAGCACTGTCAAAATGGCAGATCGTATAATGTGTCACATATACCCCCCAGTTTTCTAATGTATGGTACGTGATTAAAAATGTAAACTACGACACATGAAGAAATACAGGTTTGTAGAGACAGTATATACTATATATAAACTATATATTAGTATTATTATTAATTAATTAAAAAGTATGAGATTTTTAACGAAGGCTATTTGCTCAATATTCCTTTTAGATGCATTAGAGTGAAAAAAAAAAAGGTTAAAATGGTGTACATCGCCTTTAAGCTGGACAAACTGCAATAGCATTGGTGTATCTCTATCTCACATCTTTTGCTGACAATTCAATTTAGTTCACTATAGATATAAGTTGTGCTGTGTTATTCTTACATACTTTTTCTATCAAAAATGAAGAAATAATTTAGAAACCAAGAAATAAATTAACATCTCTACAGGTTTGGAAATAAGTGTACCAGACATTGTTCTAGCTTGCTACGTTAGCAGCTTGCTCATGGCATCTATTGCTTTGACAGGCGTAATCTGGACTTTCAGCAAATTGATGTTGCATAAGGAAATAAAATGTCATACGTGTCATGATGTCTGTATAGAAAAGGCAGGAAATGTAGTATCCCTCTACACTTGTTGAAAATACAGAGCTGTACGTTAAGTAGTATTATGAAAGTGTATTAAACGTCATCAGCTGTAAATGGCAAGAAATTGCAAATATTATTCTAAATATACCAGTTGCTATTTGCCAGTTTGAAATACAATGTTATAAGTTGTGGAGATAACCTCTCTCTAAATACAGTATAATACAAAAATATTTGGGAGGTCAACACAATTCTAACATTTT
Source organism: Bufo gargarizans (assembly GCF_014858855.1). Classification (NCBI taxonomy): domain Eukaryota; kingdom Metazoa; phylum Chordata; class Amphibia; order Anura; family Bufonidae; genus Bufo; species Bufo gargarizans. The sequence goes on from NC_058080.1 coordinate 264,262,291, forward strand.
TGGCTCTATACACCACCACAATGGATTTGAAATAAAACAGACTGCAGACTGTCAGTATTAATTTGAGGGTATTTACATCCAAGTCAGGTGAACGGTGTAGGAATTACAACAGTTTGCATACAGTACAGACCAAAAGTTTAGACACACCTTCTCATTCAAAGAGTTTTCTTTATTTTCATGACTATGAAAATTGTAGATTCACACTGAAGGCATAAAAACTATGAATTAACACATGTGGAATTATATACATAACAAAAAAGTGTGAAACAACTGAAAATATGTCATATTCTAGGTTCTTCAAAGTAGCCACCTTTTGCTTTGATTACTGCTTTGCACACTCTTGGCATTCTCTTGATGAGCTTCAAGAGGTAGTCACCTGAAATGGTCTTCCAACAGTCTTGAAGGAGTTCCCAAGGATGCTTAGCAATTGTTGGCCCTTTTGCCTTCACTCTGCGGTCCAGCTCACCCCAAACCATCTCGATTGGGTTCAGGTCCGGTGACTGTGGAGGCCAGGTCATCTGGCGCAGCACCCCATCACTCTCCTTCATGGTCAAATAGCCCTTACACAGCCTGGATGTGTGTTTGGGGTCATTGTCCTGTTGAAAAATAAATGATGGTCCAACTAAACGCAAACCGGATGGAATAGCATGCCGCTGCAAGATGCTGTGGTAGCCATGCTGGTTCAGTATGCCTTCAATTTTGAATAAATCCCCAACAGTGTCACCAGCAAAGCACCCCCACACGATCACACCTCCTCCTCCATGCTTCACGGTGGGAACCAGGCATGTAGAATCCATCCATTCACTTTTTCTGCGTCGCACAAAGACACAGTGGTTGGAACCAAAGATCTCAAATTTGGACTCATCAGACCAAAGCACAGATTTCCACTGGTCTAATGTCCATTCCTTGTGTTCTTTAGCCCAAACAAGTCTCTTCTGCTTGTTGCCTGTCCTTAGCAGTGGTTTCCTAGCAGATATTCTACCATGAAGGCCTGATTCACACAGTCTCCTCCTAACAGTTGTTCTAGAGATGTGTCTGCTGCTAGAACTCTGTGTGGCATTGACCTGGTCTCTAATCTGAGCTGCTGTTAACCTGCGATTTCTGAGGCTAGTGACTCGGATGAACCTATCCTCCGCAGCAGAGGTGACTCTTAGTCTTCCTTTCCTGGGGCGGTCCGCATGTGAGCCAGTTTCTTTGTAGCGCTTGATGGTGTTTGTGACTGCACTTGGGGACACTTTCAAAGTTTTCCCAATTTTTCAGACTGACTGACCTTAATTTCTTAAAGTAATGATGGGCACTCGTTTTTCTTTACTTAGCTGTTTTTTTCTTGCCATAATACAAATTCTAACAGTCTATTCAGTAGGACTATCAGCTGTGTATCCACCTGACTTCTCCACAACGCAACTTATGGTCCCAACCCCATTTATAAGGCAAGAAATCCCACTTATTAAACCTGCCAGGGCACACCTGTGAAGTGAAAACCATTTCAGGTGACTACCTCTTGAAGCTCATCAAGAAAATGCCAAGAGTGTGCAAAGCAGTAATCAAAGCAAAAGGTGGCTACTTTGAAGAACCTAGAATATGACTTATTTTAAGTTTTTTCACACTTTTTTGTTATGTATGTAATTCCACATGTGTTAATTCTTAGTTTTGATGCCTTCAGTGTGAATCTAAAATTTTCATAGTCATGAAAATAAAGAAAACTCTTTGAATAAGAAGGTGTGTCCAAACTTTTGGTCTGTACTGTATGTGCCTCCCACTTGTTAAGGGACCAAAAGTAATGGGGCAATTGGCTTCTCAGCTGTTCCATTGCCAGGTGTGTGTTATTCCCTCATTATCCCAATTACAATGAGCAGATTAAAAGTCCAGAGTTAATTTCAAGTGTGCTATTTTCATTTGGAATCTGTTGCTGTCAACTCTCAAGATGAGATCCAAAGAGCTGTCACTATCAGTAAAGCAAGCCATCATTAGGCTGAAAAACAAAACAAACCCATCAGAGAGATAGCAAAAACATTAGGCGTGGCTAAAAGAACTGTTTAGAACATTCTTAAAAAGAAGGAACGCATCGATGAGCTCAGCAACACCAAAAGACCTGGAATACCACAGAAAACAACTGTGGTGGATGACTGAAGAATTCTTTCCCTGGTAAAGAAAACACCCTTCACAACAGTTGGCCAGATCAAAAACACTCTTCAGGAGGTAGGTGTATGTGTGTCAAAGTCAACAATCAAGAGAAGACTTCACCAGAGTGAATACAGAGGGTTCACCACAAGATGTAAACCATTGGTGAGCCTCAAAAACTGTTTACCAAACGACATCTAAAAAAGCCTTCACAGTTTTGGAACAACATCCTATGGACAGATGAGACCAAGATCAACTTGTACCAGAGTGATGGAAAGAGAAGAGTATAGAGAAGGAATGGAACTGCTCATGATCCTAAGCATACCACCTCATCAGTGAAGCATGGTGGTGGTAGTGTCATGGCGTGTGCATGTATGGCTGCCAATGGAACTGGTTCTCTTGTATTTATTGTTGATGTGACTGCTGACAAAAGCAGCAGGATAAATTCTGAAGTGTTATTATCTGCTCATATTCAGCCAAATGCTTCAGAACTCGTTGGACTGTGCTTCACAGTGCAGATGGACAATGACCAAAAGCATACTGCAAAAGCAACCAAAGAGTTTTTTAAGGGAAATAAGTGGAATGTTATGCAATGGCCAAGTCAATCACCTGACCTGAATCCGATTGAGCATGCATTTCACTTGCTGAAGACAAAACTAAAGGGAAAATGCCCCAAGGAAAAGCAGGAACTGAAGACAGTTGCAGTAGAGGCCTGGCAGAGCATCACCAGGGATGAAACCCAGCGTTTGGTGACGTCTATGCGTTCCAGACTTCAGGCTGTAATTGACTGCAAAGGATTTGCAACCAAGTATTAAAAAGTAAAAGTTTGATTTATGATTATTATTCTGTCCCATTACTTTTGGTTCCTTAACAAGTGGGAGGCACAAATGTAAACTGTTGTAATTCCTACACCGTTTCATTTCAAAACCATTATCTTGATGTATAGAGCAAAAAATGTTAGAATTGTGTCAGTGTCCCAATATTTATGGACCTGGCTGTATGTAGGGATGAGCAAACTTGATGTGTTCAAGTTTAGGTTTGGCATTTGGGTTTGGGTTCTGTTCCTATTCCGTTATGGATTTTGTTATGCTGCCCATAGACATCTATCATAATGGAATGCAAAACGGAATGCCTCTTAAAGGCTTCCGTGGTGCATTCCCTCATAGTATTCAGTTATATTCAGTGATAACATAATCCATAATGGAATTGCCACAGATCCTGAACCCGAACTTGAAAACTTCAAGTTCTTTCATCCCTAATGTTAAGGCATTGTGCACGTGCAGAAAGACCTTTTGATCATATTACCATATTGAAAACTCCTTAAAGAAGAGAGCAGGGCCAGTGTAAGCAGAAATATAGGGAGCTGGCCAGAGAAAACTGGAGTCTGACACATGTGGTGAGGCAGATTGTCTACTGATAATGTCCTGCAGAGTATTCCAGAGCAGTGGCTTTATGAGGATGATGGGTGATAAAGTGAATATACAGAGGTGGTACCAGCCACAGTTTGGAGCAGCAATGCACGAGGAGTGCCAGCCTTACACTAGATATCTCAGCAGTAACAAAACGCCTTGTGGGCCCAGAATCAGATCACAGGTACAGATGAGAATGTTACAGAAACAATCAGGAACTAGAACAAGGGCATTCAATATACAAAACTGTTAGGCTAGGGCTTCACAGCGATATGTGTTGTGTGAGAATAAGTCACATGACAAAAAGGGTACAAGTAAATTGCGACATGTGTCACATTACATTTATGTCGCTCATCATTTTTTGTAATGATAGTCAATGGTGTCACTCTGCGACTGCGATGCGACATTAGCACAAAAATCAAACTTGGATGGATTTTTTGCAATTGTCACGTCTCAGTCGCAGCATGTCGACACCGTTGACTATCATTAGAAAAATTGTTGCGCATCTTTTCTACAACAAGAAGTCACACGACAAATGTCGAATTGTAGCCCTAGCCTTAATCACATGACTCCTGTGAAGCAAACATGGTTAACAAAATGGATAGTGATAAGAGTGAATAAAATTCCAGTCCTGGACCAATGTTTGATTGATATGGAGTTACTCAGTCCTTAAAGGGAATCTATCATTTTTTTGCATTGATTAACTGTACACACTGATAAATATTTTTATTTTTATTTATTTTCTGATGTTAGCTTTTTTATACTAGTTTGCTTACATAAACTAAGTAAGGAACCGAAGTGCAACATGTGAACTTCAAAAATCCCAGCACATCACTGTTAGTTTAAAGGGGTTGTGCAAGCCATAGATATTGATGACCTATCCTTAGTACAGGTCTGATCAGCAGGGGTCCGACACACAGCATTCCAACAATTGTCTGTTTGAAGAGGAAGAGGTGCTCTATGCGAGCACTACTTCCTGTTCATTATACTGCCCATTATCTCAGAAGTGTAGTGTAATTACAAGTATTTAAGTGAATGGAGCGAGTAGAAACATAGAATGTGTCAGCAGATAAGAACCTTTTGGCCCATCTAGTCTGCCAAATATACTAAATACTATGGATAGCCCCTGGCCCTATCTTATATGAAGGATGGTCTTATGCCTATCTCATGCATGCTTAAACTCCTCCACTGTATTTGTAGTACTTGTAGTTACACTACACCACTGCTACAGTGGAGACTATGTGTAGTGTAATGAAGAGGAATCAGCAGGGGTGTCGGGTGTCGGACCACCACCGATCAAGATTGACCACAGTTTCTCAATGGTATTGAGATCTGTAGAATTTCCTGGCCATGGACCCATAATGTCAATGTTTTGTTTATCAAACCACTTAGGCTACTTTCACACTAGCGTTTTTGCTGGATCCGGCTGGGTTTAGCAAAAACGCTTCCGTTACTGATATTACAACCATCTGCATCCATTATGTACGGATCCAGTTGTATTATCTTTAACATGGTAAGGACGGATCTGTCATAAACACCATTGAAAGTCAATGGGGGACGGATCCATTTTCTATTGTGTCAGAGAAAACGGATCTATCCCCATTGACTTGCATTGTGGGTCATGCTGGATCCGTTTTGCTCCGCATCCCATGATAGAAATAAAATTATATAGTTCGGGTTCCAGGTCGGTGTTTGGGCATTTAATAAAGCTTTTGAAAGGCTGCAAGGAAGCCAATCAACAGGCTTTTAAGCTATGGGCACTTAGAAGCCATGGATGGTGCATCTATACAAGCTGGATCACGTGTAGCACTGCACATCAGTAGGGATGAGCGAACCTGAGCTGTATAGTTCGGGTTCGTACCGAATTTTGGGGTGTCCGTGACACGGACCCGAACCCGGACATTTTCGTAAAAGTCCGGGTTCGTGTTCGGTGTTCGTCGCTTTCTTGGCGCTTTTTGAAAGGCTGCAAAGCAGCCAATCAACAAGCGTCATACTACTTGCCCCAAGAGGCCGTCACAGCCATGCCTACTATTGGCATGGCTGTGATTGGCCAGAGCACCATGTGACCAGCCTCTATTTAAGCTGGAGTCACGTAGCGCCGCACGTCACTCTGCTCTGATCAGCATAGGGAGAGGTTGCAGCTGCGACGTTAGGGCGAGATTAGGCAGTGATTAACTCCTCCAAAAGACTTCATTCAGAGATCGATCTGCAGCTGTGGATGATTGAACTGCTGCTATTGAATTGCTCACTGTTTTTAGGCTGCCCAGAGCGTTTTTCAGTCACTTTTTTCTGGGGTGATCGGCGGCCATTTTGTGTCTTGTGGTGCGCCAGCACAAGCTGCCACCAAGTGCATTTAACCCTCAATGGTGTGGTTGTTTTTTGGCTAAATCCTACATCAGGGTCAAGCTGTCACACCAAGTGCATTTAACCAGCAATAGTGTGGTTATTTTTTGGCCATATACTACATCAGGGGCAAGCTGAGCATGTCACCAAGTGCATTTAACCCTCAATGGTGTGGTTGTTTTTTGGCTAAATCCTACATCAGGGTCAAGCTGTCACACCAAGTGCATTTAACCATCAATAGTCTGGTTATTTTTTGGCCATATACTACATCAGGGGCAAGCTGTCACCAAGTGCATTTAACCCTCAATGGTGTGGTTGTTTTTTGGCTAAATCCTACATCAGGGTCAAGCTGTCACACCAAGTGCATTTAACCATCAATAGTCTGGTTATTTTTTGGCCATATACTACATCAGGGGCAAGCTGTCACCAAGTGCATTTAACCCTCAATAGTGTGGTTGGTCAAGCTGTCACACCAAGTGCATTTAACCATCAATAGTGTGGTTATTTTTTGGCCATATCCCAGTCTAATTCTGTCAGTAAACGTATACCTGTCACCCAGCGCCTAAATAATAGGCCTCAAATTTATATCCAGCTAAATCTGTCGTTACTGCTGTGGCTGGTCAAGTTATTTAGTGTCCGTCAAAGCACAGTTTTTTTCTGGGTTGAAATACAATTCCCAATTTAGCAATTTCCTAATTTAGTGGTTTCTGCTGTTTCAGGCCTACTTTAAATTTATCCCTAAAAGGGTATATTAGATTCAAGGTGCAGATAGGGTCATTCTGAATAACTTCACACACACGCTACTGTGCATATCCGAGTCTAATTCTGTCAGTAAACCCATACCTGTCACCCAGCGCCTAAATACTAGGCCTCAAATTTATATCCAGCTGAATCTGTCGTTACTGCTGTGGCTGGTCAAGTTATTTAGTGTCCGTCAAAGCACAGTTTTTGTTCTGGGTTGAAATACAATTCCCAATTTAGCAATTTCCTAATTTAGTGGTTTCTGCTGTTTCAGAGCTATTTTAAATCTATCCCTAAAAGGGTATATCAGATTCAAGGTGCACATAGGGTCATTCTGAATAACTTCACACACACGCTTCTGTGCATTTTCAAGACTAATTCTGTCAGTAAACCTATACCTGTCACCCAGCGCCTAAATACTAGGCCTCAAATTTATATCCAGCTAAATCTGTCGTTACTGCTGTGGCTGATCAAGTTATTTAGAGTCCATCAAAGCACATTTTTTGTTCTGGGTTGAAATACAATTCCCAATTTAGCAATTTCCTAATTTAGTGGTTTCTGCTGTATCAGAGCTATTTTAAATCTATCCCTAAAAGGGTATATCAGATTCAAGGTGCACATAGGGTCATTCTGAATAACTTCACACACACGCTACTGTGCATTTCCAAGTCTAATTCTGTCAGTAAACCTATACCTGTCACCCAGCGCCTAAATAATAGGCCTCAAATTTATAGTCAGCTAAATCTGTGGTTACTGCTGTGCCTGTATTAGTGTAATACGGTACCTAAATAGATAGCCAGATAGTGTTAGTTGTCTTTAAAAAAAGGCCTGAATTTGAATTCAATACATTGGGTCAAATAATATTTTTGTTGTTGTGGTGAACGATAACAATGAGGAAAACATCTAGTAAAGGACGCGGACATGGTCGTGGTGGTGTTAGTGGACCCTCTGGTGCTGGGAGAGGACGTGGCCGTTCTGCCACAGCCACACGTCCTAGTGTGCCAACTACCTCAAGTCCCAGTAGCCGCCATAATTTACAGCGATATTTGGTGGGGCCCAATGCCGTTCTAAGGATGGTAAGGCCTGAGCAGGTACAGGCATTAGTCAATTGGGTGGCCGACAGTGGATCCAGCACGTTCACATTATCTCCCACCCAGTCTTCTGCAGAAAGCGCACAGATGGCGCCTGAAAACCAAGCCCATCAGTCTGTCACATCACCCCCATGCATACCAGGGAAACTGTCTGAGCCTCAAGTTATGCAGCAGTCTCTTATGCTGTTTGAAGACTCCGCTGGCAGGGTTTCCCAAGGGCATCCACCCAGCCCTTCCCCAGCGGTGGAAGACATAGAATGCACTAACGCACAACCACTTATGTTTCCTGATGATGAGGACATGGGAATACCACCTCAGCATGTCTCTGATGATGACGAAACACAGGTGCCAACTGCTGCGTCTTTCTGCAGTGTGCAGACTGAACAGGAGGTCAGGGATCAAGACTGGGTGGAAGACGATGCAGGGGACGATGAGGTCCTAGACCCCACATGGAATGAAGGTCGTGCCACTGACTTTCACAGTTCGGAGGAAGAGGCAGTGGTGAGACCGAGCCAACAGCATAGCAAAAGAGGGAGCAGTGGGCAAAAGCAGAAAACACACCGCCAAGAGACTCTGCCTGCTACTGACCGCCGTCATCTGGGACCGAGCACCCCAAAGGCAGCTTCAAGGAGTTCCCTGGCATGGCACTTCTTCAAACAATGTGCTGACGACAAGATCTGAGTGGTTTGCACGCTGTGCCATCAGAGCCTGAAGCGAGGCATTAACGTTCTGAACCTTAGCACAACCTGCATGACCAGGCACCTGCATGCAAAGCATGAACTGCAGTGGAGTAAACACCTTAAAAACAAGGAAGTCACTCAGGCTCCCCCTGCTACCTCTTCTGCTGCTGCCGCCTCGGCCTCTTCTGCTGCTGCCGCCTCGGCCTCTTCTGCTGCTGCCGCCTCGGCCTCTTCTGCTGCTGCCGCCTCGGCCTCTTCCTCCGCCTCTGGAGGAACGTTGGCACCTGCCGCCCAGCAAACAGGGGATGTACCACCAACACCACCACCTCTGTCACCAAGCATCTCAACTATTCACACGGCAGCGTTCAGCTCTCCATCTCACAAACATTTGAGAGAAAGCGTAAATTCCCACCTAGCCACCCTCGATCCCTGGCCCTGAATGCCAGCATTTCTAAACTACTGGCCTATGAAATGCTGTCATTTAGGCTGGTGGACACAGACAGATTCAAACAGCTCATGTCGCTTGCTGTCCCACAGTATGTTGTTCCTACCTGGCACTACTTCTCCAAGAGAGCCGTGCCTTCCCTGCACAACCAAGTATCCGATAAAATCAAGTGTGCACTGCGCAACGCCATCTGTGGCAAGGTCCACCTAACCACAGATACGTGGACCAGTAAGCACGGCCAGGGACGCTATATCTCCCTAACTGCACACTGGGTAAATGTAGTGGCAGCTGGGCCCCAGGCGGAGAGCTGTTTGGCGCACGTCCTTCCGCCGCCAAGGATCGCAGGGCAACATTCTTTGCCTCCTGTTGCTACCTCCTCCTTCTCGGCTTCCTCCTCCTCTTCTTCCACCTGCTCATCCAGTCAGCCACACACCTTCACCACCAACTTCAGCACAGCCCAGGGTAAACGTCAGCAGGCCATTCTGACACTCATATGTTTGGGGGACAGGCCCCACACCGCACAGGAGTTGTGGCGGGGTATAGAACAACAGACCGACGAGTGGTTGCTGCCGGTGAGCCTCAAGCCCGGCCTGGTGGTGTGCAATAATGGGCGAAATCTCGTTGCAGCTCTGGGACTAGCCGTTTGACGCACATCCCTTGCTTGGCGCATGTGCTGAATTTGGTGGTGCAGAAGTTCATTCACAACTACCCCGACATGTCAGAGCTGCTGCATAAAGTGCGGGCCGTCTGTTCGCGCTTCCGGCGTTCACATCCTTCCCGCTCACCGCCTCATATGCGACGTGCCCACCAGGTGGAACTCCACCTTGCACATGCTGGACAGACTGTGCGAGCAGCAGCAGGCCATAGTGGTGTTTCAGCTGCAGCACGCATGGGTCAGTCGCACTACGGAAATGCACCACTTCACCACCAATGACTGGGCCTCCATACGAGACCTGTGTGCCCTGTTGCGCTGTTTCGAGTACTCCACCAACATGGCCAGTGGCGATGACGCCGTTATCAGCGTTACAATACCACTTCTATGTCTCCTTGAGAAAACACTTAGGGCGATGATGGAAGAGGAGGTGGCCCAGGAGGAGGAGGAGGAAGAGGGGTCATTTTTAGCAGTTTCAGGCCAGTCTCTTCGAAGTGACTCAGAGGGAGGTTTTTTGCAACAGCAGAAGCCAGGTACAAATGTGGCCTGCCAGGGCCCACTACTGGAGGACGAGGAGGACGAGGATGAGGAGGAGGTGGAGGAGGATGAGGATGAAGCATGGTCACAGCGGGGTGGCACCCAACGCAGCTCGGGCCCATCACTGGTGCGTGGCTGGGGGGAAAGGCAGGACGATGACAATACACCTCCCACACGGACAGCTTGTCCTTACCTCTGGGCAGCCTGGCACACATGAGCGACTACATGCTGCAGTGCCTGCGCAACGACAGCAGAGTTGCCCACATTTTAACGTGTGCGGACTACTGGGTTGCCGCCCTGCTGGATCCACGCTACAAAGACAATGTGCCCACCTTACTTCCTTCACTGGAGCGTGATAGGAAGATGCGCGAGTACAAGTGCACGTTGGTAGACGCGCTACTGAGAGCATTCGCAAATGTCACAGGGGAACAAGTGGAAGCCCAAGGCCAAGGCAGAGGAGGAGCAAGAGGTCGCCAAGGCAGCTGTGTCACGGCCAGCTCCTCTGAGGGCAGGGTTAGCATGGCAGAGATGTGGAAAAGTTTTGTCAACACCACAGCTAACTGCACCACCACCTGATACGCAACGTGTTAGCAGGAGGCAACATTTCACTAACATGGTGGAACAGTACGTGTGCACACCCTCCACGTACTGACTGATGGTTCGGCCCCATGCAACTTCTGGGTCTCTAAATTGTCCACGTGGCCAGAGCTAGCCTTTTATGCCTTGGAGGTGCTGGCCTGCCCGGCGGCCAACGTTTTGTCTGAACGTGTATTCAGCACGGCAGGAGGCGCCATTACAGACAAACGCAGCCGCCTGTCTACAGCCAATGTGGACAAGCTGACGTTCATAAAAATGAACCAGGCATGGATCCCACAGGACCTGTCCATCCCTTGTGCAGATTAGACATTAACTACCTCCCCTTAACCATATATTATTGTACTCCAGGGCACTTCCTCATTCAATCCTCTTTTTATTTTCATTTTACCATTATATTGCAGGGCAACCCAAAGTTAAATGAACCTCTCCTCTGTCTGGGTGCCAGGGCCTAAATATATGACAATGGACTGTTCCAATGTTGGGTGACGTGAAGCCTGATTCTCTGCTATGACATGCAGACTGATTCTCTGCTGACATGAAGCCAGATTCTCTGTTACGGGACCTCTCTCCTCTGCCTGGGTGCCTGGGCCTAAATATATGCCAATGGACTGTTGCAGTGGCGGCTGACGTGAAGCCTGATTCTCTGCTATGACATGCAGACTGATTCTCTGCTGACATGAAGCCAGATTCTCTGTTCTGGGACCTCTCTCCTATGCCTGGGTGCTGGGCCTAAATATATGACAATTGACTGTTGCAGTGGTGGCTGATGTGAAGCCTGATTCTCTGCTATGACATGCAGACTGATTCTCTGCCGACATGAAGCCAGATTCTCTGTTACGGGACCTCTCTCCTCTGCCTGGGTGCTGGGCCTAAATATATGCCAATGGACTGTTGCAGTGGTGGCTGACGTGAAGCCTGATTCTCTGCTATGACATGCAGACTGATTCTCTGCTGACATGAAGCCAGATTCTCTGTTACGGGACCTCTCTCCTCTACCTGGGTGCTGGGCCTAAATATATGACATTGGACTGTTCCAATGTTGGGTGACGTGAATCCTGATTCTCTGCTATGACCTGCAGACTGATTCTTTGCTGACATGAAGCCAGATTCTCTGTTACGGGACCTCTCTCCTCTGGCTCGGTGCCTGGGCCTAAATATATGCCAATGGACTGTTGCAGTGGTGGCTGATGTGAAGCCTGATTCTCTGCTATGACATGCAGACTGATTCTCTGCTGACATGAAGCCAGATTCTCTGTTACGGGACCTTTCTCCTCTGGCTGGGTGCCTGGGCCTAAATATATGCCAATGGACTGTTCAAATGTTGGGTGAAGTGAAGCCTGATTCTCTGCTATGACATGCAGACTGATTCTCTGCTGACATGAAGCCAGATTCTCTGTTACGGGACCTCTCTCCTCTGCCTGGGTGCTGGGCCTAAATATATGACAATGGACTGTTGCAGTGGTGGCTGACGTGAAGCCTGATTCTCTGCTATGACATGCAGACTGATTCTCTACTGACATGAAGCCAGATTCTCTGTTACGGGACCTTTCTCCTCTGGCTGGGTGCCTGTGCCTAAATATATGTCAATGGACTGTTCAAATGTTGGGTGAAGTGAAGCCTGATTCTCTGCTATGACATGCAGACTGATTCTCTACTGACATGAAGCCAGATTCTCTGTTACGGGACCTCTCTCCTCTGCCTGGGTGCTGGGCCTAAATATATGACAAGGACTGTTGCAGTGGTGGCTGACGTGAAGCCTGATTCTCTGCTATGACATGCAGACTGATTCTCTGCTGACATGAAGCCAGAGTCTCTGTTACGGGACCTCTCTCCTCTGGCTGGGTGCCTGGGCCTAAATATATGACAATGGACTGTTAAAGTGGTGGCTGACATGAAGCCTGATTCTCTGCTATGACATGCAGACTGATTCTCTGCTGACATGAAGCCAGAGTCTCTGTTACGGGACCTCTCTCCTCTGCCTGGGTTCTGGGCCTAAATATATGACAATGGACTGTTGCAGTGGTGGCTGACGTGAAGCCTGATTCTCTGCTATGACATGCAGACTGATTCTCTGCTGACATGAAGCCAGAGTCTCTGTTACCGGACCTCTCTCGTCTGCCTGTGTTCTGGGCCTAAATATATGACAATGGACTGTTGCAGTGGTGGCTGACGTGAAGCCTGATTCTCTGCTATGACATGCAGACTGATTCTCTGCTGACATGAAGCCAGATTCTCTGTTACGGGACCTCTCTCCTCTGCCTGGGTGCCTGGGCCTAAATATATGACAATGGACTGTTACAGTGGTGGCTGACGTGAAGCCTGATTCTCTGCTATGACATGCAGACTGATTCCCTGCTGACATGAAGCCAGATTCTCTATTACGGGACCTCTCTCCTCTGCCTGGGTGCTGGGCCTAAATATATGACAATGGACTGTTGCAGTGGTGGCTGACGTGAAGCCTGATTCTCTGCTATGACATGCAGACTGATTCTCTGCTGACATGAAGCCAGATTCTCTGTTACGGGACCTCTCTCCTCTGCCTGGGTGCTGGGCCTAAATATATGACAATGGACTGTTGCAGTGGTGGCTGACATGAAGCCTGATTCTCTGCTATGACATGCAGACTGATTCTCTGCTGACATGAAGCCAGATTCTCTGTTACGGGACCTCTCTCCTCTGCCTGGGTGCCTGGGCCTAAATATATGACAATGGACTGTTGCAGTGGTGGCTGACGTGAAGCCTGATTCTCTGCTATGACATGCAAACTGATTCTCTGCTGACAGGAAGCCAGAGTCTCTGTTACGGGACCTCTCTCCTCTGGCTGGGTGCCTGGGCCTAAATATATGACAATGGACTGTTACAGTGGTGGCTGACGTGAAGCCTGATTCTCTGCTATGACATGCAGACTGATTCTCTGCTGACATGAAGCCAGATTCTCTGTTACGGGACCTCTCTCCTCTGCCTGGGTGCTGGGCCTAAATATATGACAATGGACTGTTACAGTGGTGGCTGACGTGAAGCCTGATTCTCTGCTATGACATGCAGACTGATTCTCTGCTGACATGAAGCCAGATTCTCTGTTATGGGACCTCTCTCCTCTGCCTGGGTGCCTGGGCCTAAATATATGCCAATGGACTGTTGCAGTGGTGGCTGACGTGAAGCCTGATTCTCTGCTATGGGACCTCTCTCCAATTGATATTGGAAATTTTTTTTAATTTTATTTTTATTTTTATTCATTTCCCTATCCACATTTGTTTGCAGGGGATTTACCTACATGTTGCTGCCTTTTGCAGCCTTCTAGCTCTTTCCTGGGCTGTTTTACAGCCTTTTTAGTGCCGAAAAGTTCGGGTCCCCATTGACTTCAATGGGGTTCGGGTTCGGGACGAAGTTCGGATCGGGTTCGGATCCCGAACCCGAACATTTCCGGGAAGTTCGGCCAAACTTCTCGAACCCGAACATCCAGGTGTCCGCTCAACTCTACCCATCAGCTCTGAGTAGTGCAGGAACAGGAAGCAGGCAGCTGAAGAAAGAGAGAGAGGGAATATGGATATTTGTTTTGTGGGTGACCTAAAATGATTTTTTGTGGGTGCAATACACCAGCTTTGCACCCCTGATACAGAAATATAATAATTAATCTAATATAATAATTAATCTGGCTGTTAATTCTGTGGTTGGCCTATAGTGACAGGGAAATGAATATAGTTAATCGGTCTGTTAGTTCGGTGGTTGACATATTCCCATTTTTTGTGTGAGATACTCGTGCACCTTATATGTGACAGGAAAATGTATATAGTTAATCGACTGTTAGTTCGGCCGCTTACATATACCAATTTTTGGTTTGAGATACAAGTGCACTGCATACGTGACAGGGAAATTAACATAGTTAATACATCTGTTAGTTCGGTGGGTGACATATTCCTATTTTTGGTGTGAGGTACCCCTTCACTGCATATGTGACAGGAAAAATAATATAGTTAATCTGTCTGTTAGTTCGGTGGGTGACCTAAAAAAATGAGATGAACATCAAATAATGGACGTGGCCCTGGTCGTAGTGCTGCTGGTGCTGTTGGAGTTCCTGTTGCAGGAAGAGGACGTGGTCGATCTGCGCCAGCTACATGCCCTAATGAAACACCTTCCTCAGTTGCATGTAGGCGACAGGACGTTCAGCACTATGTTGTAGGCATGAATACCGGTGTACGGATGGTGAGACAAGAACATCTAGAGGTGGTAGTAGATTAGATGTCTGACAGTGCCTCCAGTTCCTTCACATTGTCTCCCACCCGGTCCCCTGCTGAAACTGCAGAGTTGGCACCTGCAGCGCATGGGCGTCTGTCTTTCACCTCACCCCCTTGCAAATCAGTCAAGCAGTCTGGGTCCCAAGTCATGCAGCAGTCTCTTATGCTTTTTGATGACTCTGCTGGCGCGCTTTCCGTGGGCCATCCACCTAGCCCTGCCCAGGAAGTGGAAGAGATTGAGTGCAATGATGGCCAACCACTTATGTTTCAGGATGTGGACATGGGAGGACCACTGCAGCACTTCTCTGATGATGACGAAACACAGGTGCCCACTACTGCGGCTTTCTGTCGAGTGTAGACCGGCAAGGAGGGCAGGGTTGAAGAGTGGGTGGAAGATGATGTGGAGGATGATGAGGTACTTGACCCCACATGGAATTAAGGTCATGTGAGTGACGTGTGCAGTTCGGAGGAAGAGGTGGTGGTAACACAGACAGTCTCACAGTAAAAGAGGGAGCAGGGTTACAAAAGCAGAGTGGCCATCCCCTAGCCAGTATGCCTGCTACTGCCTACCACTCCCAGGGACTGAGCACACTAAAGCCAGCTCCAAGAAGTTCCCTGGCGTGGCAGTTCTTCAGATAATGTGCTGACGACAAGACGCGAGTGGTTTGCACGCTGTGCAATCAGAGCCTTTAGCGATGCATAAGTGTTCTAAACCTGAGCACCACCTACATGACCAGGCATCTAAATGCAAAGCATGAACTGAAGTGGAGTATTCCTCCCTCTCTGGAGTGACAGTGGCACCTGCCACCCCGCAAACAGAGAATGTGGCAGCAACGCCACCACGTCCGTCACCGTCACAAAGCATCTCCACAATGTTCCACAATGTCCCATGGAAGCTTTCAGCTGTCCATCTCCCAAACACTGGAGAGAAAGAGGAAATACCCCCCTACCCACCCGCGATCCCTGGCCCTGAATGCCAGCATTTTGAAAATTGTTGGCATTTGAAATGCTGTCATTCCGTCTGGTAGAGACGGAGACTTAAAAAAAAAACTTATGGCGGTGGCTGTCCCACAGTACGTGGTTCCCAGTTGCCACTACTTTTCCAGGCGAGACATCCCTGCCCTGCACAACCAAGTGGCAGACAAAATCAGGTGTGCACTGTGCAACGCTATCTGTGGCAAGGTCCACATAACTACCGATACGTTGACCAGTAAGCACAGGCAGGGACATTATATCTCCCTAACTGCACATTGGATAAATGCAGTGGCAGCTGGGTCTGAGGAGGATAGCAGTTTGGTGCACGCATGTCCTACCACCACCTAGGATTGCAGGACATTTCTCGTTGCCTCCTGATGACTCCTCCTCCTACTCCGCTTCCTCCTCTACTGCCTCCTCATCCGGTAAGTGTAACACCTGCACTACCAACTTCAGTACAGCCAGGTTGAAACGACAGCAGGCTGTTTTGAAACTCATTTGTTTGGGTTAAAAAATCCACACTGTGGACGGGCATGGAACAACAGACCGATGAGTGGTTGCTGCCGCTGAGCTTCAAGTCTGGCTTGGTGGTGTGCGATAACAGGCAAAATCTTGTAGCAGCTCTGGGGCTAGCCGGTTTGAAGCACATGCCTTGCCTGGCGAATATGCTGAGTTTGGTGGTGCAGAGGTTCCTGAAAAATGTCAGAGCTGCTTCAGAAAGTACGGGCCGTCTGTGCACGCTTTCGGCGTTCCCACCCTGCTGCTGCTCGCCTATCTGAGCTGCAGCGTAACTTTGGCTTTCCCGCTCATATGCGACATACCTACAAGGTGGAACTCCACCTTGCACATGCTGGAGAGACTGTGAGCAGCAGCAGGCAATAGTGGAGTTTCAGCTGCAGCACACATGGGTGAGACACTGTGCGGAACAGCACCACTTCACCATTAACGAGTGGGTCTCCATGCAGGACGTGTGTGCCGTGTTGCGCTGTTCCGAGTACTCCACCAACATTGCCAGTGCCGATGACGCAGTCCTCAGTGTTACTATCCCACTTCTATGTCTCCATGAAAAAACACTTCGGGCGCTGATGGAAGAGGATGTGGCACAGGAGGAAGAGGAGGAGGAAGAGGGGTCATTTCCACATTTATCAGGCCAGTCATCCACAAGTGGCTCGGAGGGTGGGTTCTTGCGCCAACAGAGGCCAGGTACTCAACTGCCCAGCCAGGGCACAGTTCTGCAGGATGAGAAGGAGGAGGATGATGATGAGGAGAAACCGTGTTCACAGCAGGGTGGCACCCAAAGCGGCTTATGGGCATCAATGGAGCATGGCTGGGGGGATACAGAGGACACAGACGATACACCTCCCACAGAGGACAGCTTGTCATTGCTTCTGGGCAGCCTGGCACACATGAGCGACTACATGCTGCAGTGCCTGCTCACACATTCTAACCAGTGCTGATTACTGGGTGGCCACCCTGCTGGATCCCTGCTACAAGGACAACATGCTGTTCTTAATTCCGTTCCTGGAGCGTGATCGGAAGCTGTACGAGTACAAGCGCACACTGGTAGACACGCTGCTGATGGCATTCACACCTGACAGCGGTGGCTCAGTGGAAGCACAAGGCGAAGGCAGAGGAGGAGGAAGAAATCTCCAGCGCAGCTGGGGCACCGCCAGCACCTCAGAAGGGAGGGTTAGCATGGCCGAAATGTGGAAAAGCTTTGTCAGAACGCCACAACAACCAGCTGATATGGAACGTCTTAACAGAAGGCCGCATTTCAGCAACATGGTCACCGACACGTCCTTGTCCACCGCCTCCTCAACCTCCTACTCCAATTTGACCCCCGCTTCCTAGTTCAAGATTATTATTATTATTTTTTGTTTTATTCTATGTTATTTTAAGTCATTTCCCTATCCACATTCGGTTGCAGGTCAACTGTCCTGCTCTTACCCCCATTTTGCTTCCTTTTGCAGCCCTCTAGCGCCTACTATGACTATTTTACAGCCATTTTAGTGCACCAAAGTTCAGGTCCCTATTGACTTTTTTCGAGTTCGGGTGAAGTTCGGGTCCCGAACCCGAGCTTTGACCTGAAGTTCGGCCAAACCCGATCATCCACGGGTCCGCTCATCCCTAGGCAGGTCCAATTGTTCTCTTAAACTTCATAACCAAGTTTAGTCTGTGACAGTCTGATTGCAGTATAGAAGGTCACTTTTCTGGTTTGTGACAGTTATAATTCCAAAATTGTCTAATGTGGAAAGAATTCTCATCAAATTCTCATAATTGAGTATTCCTTTTATTATTATAAGCTCCTAAACAGCTTCTAAAGATTTCTACTGCAGCATAATATACTTTGCCATAAAGCTGTTTTAATGTGCTTTAGCAGAA
This sequence comes from Bufo gargarizans, assembly GCF_014858855.1. Lineage (NCBI taxonomy): Eukaryota > Metazoa > Chordata > Amphibia > Anura > Bufonidae > Bufo > Bufo gargarizans. The sequence goes on from NC_058080.1 coordinate 264,280,499, forward strand.
TCTATTTCCACGTTCAATAGCAATGTCATGCTGCTTTTAATACATGTTTTGTGAAAACTTGTGAGGAGGCATGTATGTGAGCAGCAAACTAAGCACTGCTGTCATCTCTTCCTTTTGAAGCTTTTCTGTCAGAGAATTTATTCAAGTTTTACATTTTTTAGCACACTACAGCAACCAGATAAGAAATGGCATCATGTAGAGCAGTAGACAATCTTAGATGTCCAGTGCAAGCTCCAAAACAGATTCAAGATAACCTGACCAAAGTACAGTCACCCATACCTTTTTTTCTTTCCACTTAAAGGCTATGGACTGATTTTTTATTCTTAATTTGCTTCTTAAATACAAAATTAACCATATTCTTAACAAGGTTAATCAAACAAGCAGGGAAGCACCCAAGAATGTTGTCTGGGGGGGTCTGAAAGGCAAAAAATGTGGCACATGTAGCACGCTGTGCCAATTATTTTGCCTGCCTATTTTTAAAAGCCCCCTTCATATTTAAAAATGTGGCACACGTAGCATGCTGCACCGATTCTTCTGTCTGCCCATTTTTAAAAGCCCTGTATGAGCGGGAAAATGCGGCGCCCGCGTGCTGCGCCAATTTTTTTGCCCCACCCTTTATTACACATATAGTAGGCCGCTCTCAACAAACACTATTGTTGAGGCCTGTCTCTATACATCATCTAAACATCATACGGAGAGGCCTGTCCAGGCGGCACTGCCTGCTTCACATTATACAATTAACAACAGCAGGCTACAGCCAGGAAGCTCCTCTGCTCTCCTCCCTCCCTAGACCCTGCTCAAGGCCTGTGGTTCCCCCCACGATCTGCCACCCGCCCGTGGCCGGCTGCCCCTCTTGGCCGTCCCCACCCAGCTCTGAATCCTCCTTCTACAAATGGCAGGGGGAGGACCTGGAGCATCTCCTCTCCTATATAGTGCCACATACCTCTTACATCCAGTGATGTCATCTTTGTTGTAGACGTTCTCTTTCCTCATCATCGCCATTCAGACCAGACCGCCATGATGATTTTTCAGCCATCTCCCATCTCTGCAGAGATTAACAAACAGACATTAGTTTCCCACATTTCCATCATCTTTACATCTTCTGAACACTCTTTCCTGCCACCCCCAATACTATACTGCAGAAACAGTCCCCCTGGAAATACTACTACCACACAGATAGTGCCCCCAATACTGTGCCCGCTGTGCCCCAATACTATACTGCAGAAACAGTACCCCTGGGAATACTACTACCACACAGATAGCGCCCCCTTCAACAATTATTGGCACACAGTGCTCTAAAAAATATCTGCACCCAGACATTAATAGTATAAAGATAATGTCCCCCAAAAATAATTGTGCTAAGCTAATACTGTGCCAGCGTGCCCCCTAAAGTAACAGTCCTCCCCTCCCACCAATAGAAATAATTATCTGCCAGAGCACATTTAACCGCCTCCGGACGCAGATGTGCGGTCCGGAGGCGGCAGCCCTGCGCACAGTCACGCATATATGCGTCATCTCGCGAGACGCGAGATTTCCTGTGAACGCGCGCTCACAGGAACGGAAGGTAAGCGAGTGGATCTCCAGCCTGCCAGCGGCGATCGATCGCTGGCAGGCTGGAGATCTGATTTTTTTAACCCCTAACAGGTATATTAGACGCTGTTTTGATAACAGCGTCTAATATACCTGCTACCTGGTCCTCTGGTGGTCCCTTTTGTTAGGATCAACCACCAGAGGACACAGGTAGGTCAGTAAAGTCGCACCAAACACCACACTACACTACCCCCCCGTCACTTATTAACCCCTTATGAACCCCTGATCACCCATGATCACCCCATATAAACTCCCTGATCACCCCCCTGTCATTGATCACCCCCCTGTCATTGATCACCCCCCTGTCAGGCTCCGTTCAGACGTCCGCATGTGTTTTGCGGATCCGACCCATGTATCCATGGATTCGTAAAAATCATACGGACGTCTGAATGGAGCCTTACAGGGGGGTGATCACCCATATACACTCCCTGATCACCCCCTGTCATTGATAACCCCCCTGTAAGGCTCCATTCAGACGTCCGCATGTGTTTTGCGGATCCGATCCATGTATCCATGGATCCGTAAAAATCATACGGACGTCTGAATGGAGCCTTACAGGGGGGGTGATCAATGACAGGGGGGTGATCACCCTGATCACCCCCTGTCATTGATCACCCCCCTGTAAGTCTCCATTCAGACGTCCGCATGTGTTTTGCGGATACGATCCATGTATCCATGGATCCGTAAAAATCATACGGACGTCTGAATGGAGCCTTACCAGGGGGGTGATCAATGACAGGGGGGTGATCGGGGAGTCTATATGGGTGATCACCCCCCTGTCATTGATCACCCCCCCTGTAAGGCTCCATTCAGACATTGTTTTGGCCCAAGTTAGCGGAAATATATATATTTTTTTGTTTGTTTTTTCTTACTAAGTCTCATATTCCCCTAACTTGTGTCAAAAAATAAAATCTCACATGAACTCACCATACCCCTCACGGAATCCAAATGCATTTTTAGACATTTATATTCCAGACTTCTTCTCACGCTTTAGGGCCCCTAAAAAGACAGGGCAGTATAAATACCCCCCATGTGACCCCATTTCAGAAAGAAGACACCCCAAGGTATTCCGTGAGGGGCATATTGAGTCCATGAAAGATTGAAATTTTTGTCCTAAGTTAGCGGAATGTGAGACTTTGGGAGAAAAAAACAAAAAAAAATCAATTTCCGCTAACTTATGCAAAAAAAAAAATGATTTCTATGAACTCGCCATGCCCCTCATTGAATACCTTGGGCTGTCTTCTTTCCAAAGTGGGGTCACATGTGGGGTATTTATACTGCCCTGGCTTTTTAGGGGCCCGAAAGTGTGAGAAGAAGTCTGGGATCCAAATGTCTAAAAATGCCCTCCTAAAAGGAATTTGGGCACCTTTGCGCATCTAGGCTGCAAAAAAGTGTCACACATCTGGTATCGCTGTACTCAGGAGAAGTTGGGCAATGTGTTTTGGGGTGTCATTTTACATATACCCATGCTGGGTGAGAAAAATATCTTGGTCAAATGCCAACTTTGTATAAAAGAATGGGAAAAGTTATCTTTTGCCAAGATATTTCTCTCACCCAGCATGGTTATATGTAAAATGACACCCCAAAACACATTCCCCAACTTCTCCTGAGTACGGCGATACCAGATGTGTGACACTTTTTTGCAGCCAAGGTGGGCAAAGGGGCACATATTCCAAAGAGCACCTTTCGGATTTCACAGGCCATTTTTTACAGATTTTGATTGCAAAGTTCTTCTCACACATTTGGGCCCCTAAATTGCCAGGGCAGTATAACTACGCCACAAGTGACCCCATTTTGGAAAGAAGACACCCCAAGGTATTCCGTGAGGGGCACGGTGAGTTCCTAGAATTTTTTATTTTTTGTCACAAGTTAGTGGAAAATGATGATTTTTTTTTTTTCCTTACAAAGTCTGATATTCCACTAACTTGCGACAAAAAATAAAAAATTCTAGGAACTCGCCATGCCCCTCACGGAATACTTTGGGGTGTCTTCTTTCCAAAATGGGGTCACTTGTGGCGTAGTTATACTGCCCTGGCAATTTAGGGGCCCAAATGTGTGAGAAGAACTTTGCAATCAAAATGTGTAAAAAATGGCCTGCGAAATCCGAAAGGTGCACTTTGGAATATGTGCCCCTTTGCCCACCTTGGCTGCAAAAAAGTGTCACACATGTGGTATCACCGTACTCAGGAGAAGTTGGGGAATGTGTTTTGGGGTGTCATTTTACATATACCCATGCTGGGTGAGAAAAATATCTTGGTCAAATGCCAACTTTGTATAAAAAAATTGGAAAAGTTGTCTTTTGCCAAGATATTTCTCTCACCCAGCATGGGTATATGTAAAATGACACCCCAAAACACATTCCCCAACTTCTCCTGAGTACGGCGATACCAGATGTGTGACACTTTTTTGCAGCCAAGGTGGGCAAAGGGGCACATATTCCAAAGTGCACCTTTCGGATTTCGCAGGCCATTTTTTACACATTTTGATTGCAAACTACTTCTCACACATTTGGGCCCCTAAATTGTCAGGGCAGTATAACTACCCCACAAGTGACCCCATTTTGGAAAGAAGACACAGTGGAATATGAGACTTTGTAAGAAAAAAAAAATATTAAAATAAAAATCATCATTTTCCGCTAACTTGTGACAAAAAATAAAAAGTTCTATGAACTCACTATGCCCATCAGCGAATACCTTAGGGTGTCTACTTTCCGAAATGGGGTCATTTGTGGGGGTTTTCTACTGTTTCGGCATTGTAGAACCTCAGGAAACATGACAGGTGCTCAGAAAGTCAGAGCTGCTTCAAAAAGCGGAAATTCACATTTTTGTACCATAGTTTGTAAATGCTATAACTTTTACCCAAACCATTTTTTTTTGTCCAAACATTTTTTTTTATCAAAGACATGTAGAACAATAAATTTAGCAAAAAATTTACATATGGATGTCGTTTTTTTTGCAAAATTTTACAGCTGAAAGTGAAAAATGTCATTTTTTTGCAAAAAAATCGTTACATTTCGAATAATAACAAAAAAAGTAAAAATGTCAGCAGCAATGAAATACCACCAAATGAAATCTCTATTAGTGAGAAGAAAAGGAGGTAAAATTCATTTGGGTGGTAAGTTGCATGACCGAGCGATAAACGGTGAAAGTAGTGTAGTGCAGAAATGTAAAAAGTGGCCTGGTCATGAAGGGGGTTTTAGCTAGCGGGGTTGAAGTGGTTAATAGTAAAGTGACCATACTAGTAATCATGTTCCTTATAGCCCCCCAGTAATAGTAAAGCTCCCCATAATACCCCCTAGTAGTAATAATTATACTTATAATATGACAGTACATGAAATACCCCCGCTTAGTGCCCGCAGTTGAGCTTATTTCCCCATAATGTATGCCAGTATAAAATACCCCTATATAGTGCCCCAGTAAATGCTATCCTAGTAGCTCCTCTCCCCCTTTCCCATAGTGTCCCCCATAATATGCCAGTAAAAAAAATGACACTTCTTAGTGCCCCCAGAAGATGCCCCTATAGTGCTCCTCTCCCCCATAATGTGCCAGTTAAAAATGCCCCTTCTTAGGCTACTTTCACACCTGCGTTTAGGTGCGGATCCGTCTGGTATCTGCACAGACGGATCCGCACCTATAATGCAAACGCTTAGATCCGTTCAGAATGGATCCGTTTGCATTACCATGAGCAAAAAAAAATTATTGTTATTTTTTTTTTGTTCATGATAATGCAAACGGATCCGTTTTGACTTACATTGAAAGTCAATGGGGGACGGATCCGTTTGAAAATTGAGCCATATTCAACTTCAAAGGGATCCGTCCCCATTGACTTACATTGTAAGTCTGGATGGATCCGTTTGCCTCCGCACGGCCAGGCGGACGCCTGCTGAGCGGAGCGGAGGACAAACGGTGCCAGACTTATGCATTCTGAGCGGATCCGCATCCACTCAGAATGCATTAGGGCAGTACGGATCCGTTCGGGGCCGCTTGTGAGAGCCTCCAAACGGAACTTGTTGTGGCTACTAAGATTGCACCTCAATCAACAATTTATAGGATCATCAAGAACTTCAGGGAAAGAGGTTCATTTCTTGTTAAGAAGGCTTCAGGGCGTCCAAGAAAGTCCAGCAAGCGCCAGGATCGTCTCTTAAAGAGGATTCAGCTGCGGGATCGGAGTGCCACCAGTGCAGAACTTGCTCAGGAATGGCAGCAGGCAGGTGTGAGCGCATCTGCACGCACAGTGAGGCGAAGACTTTTGGAAGATGACCTGGTGTCAAGAAGGACAGCAAAGAAGCCACTTCTCTCAAAAAAAAACCATCAGGGACAGATTGATCTTGTGCAGAACATATGGTGAATGGACTGCTGAGGACTGAGGCAAAGTCATATTCTCCGATGAAGCCTCTTTCCGATAGTTTGGGGCATCAGGAAAAAGGCTTGTCCGGAGAAGAAAAGGTGAGCACTACCATCAGTCCTGTGTCATGACAACAGTAAAGCATCCTGAGACCATTCATGTGTGGGGTTGCTTCTCATCCAAGGGAGTGGGCTCACTCACAATTTTGCCCAAAAACACAGCCATAAATAAAGAATGGTACCAAAACACCCTCCAACAGCAACTTCTTCCAACAATCCAACAAAAGTTTGGTGAAGAACAATGCATTTTCCAGCACGATGGAGCACTGTGCCATAAGGCAAAAGTGATAACTAAGTGGCTCGGGGACCAAAACGTTGACATTTTGGGTCCATGGAGCGGAAACTCCCCAGATCTTAATCCCATTGAGAACTTGTGGTCAATCCTCAAGAGGCAGGTGGACAAACAAAAACCCACTAATTCTGACAAACTCTAAGAAGTGATTATGAAAGAATGGGTTGCTATTAGGGATGAGCGAACCCGAACTGTATAGTTCGGGTTCGTACCGAATTTTGGGGTGTCCGTGACACGGACCCGAACCCGCACATTTTCGTAAAAGTCCGGGTTCGGGTTCGGTGTTCGTCGCTTTCTTGGCGCTTTTTGAAAGGCTGCAAAGCAGCCAATCAACAAGCGTCATACTACTTGCCCCAAGAGGCCGTCACAGCCATGCCTACTATTGGCATGGCTGTGATTGGCCAGAGCACCATGTGACCCAGCCTCTATTTAAGCTGGAGTCACGTAGCGCCGCACGTGACTCTGCTCTGATCAGCATAGGGAGAGGTTGCAGCCGCGACGTTAGGGCGAGATTAGGCAGTGATTAACTCCTCCAAAGGACTTCCTTCAGAGATCGATCTGCAGCTGTGGATGATTGAACTGCTGCTATTGAATTGCCTCACTGTTTTTAGGCTGCCCAGAGCGTTTTTCAGTCACTTTTTTCTGGGGTGATCGGAGGCCATTTTGTGTCTTGTGGTGTGCCAGCACAAGCTGCCACCAAGTGCATTTAACCCTCAATGGTGCGGTTGTTTTTTGGCTAAATCCTACATCAGGGTGAAGCTGTCACACCAAGTGCATTTAACCAGCAATAGTGTGGTTATTTTTTGGCCATATACTACATCAGGGGCAAGCTGAGCCTGTCACCAAGTGCATTTAACCCTCAATGGTGTGGTTGTTTATTGGCTAAATCCTACATCAGGGTGAAGCTGTCACACCAAGTGCATTTGTAGTGTCCCACTAGGTAGGGGTGGGCACTACACAAGGGTCAATTGGTGTGCGCGTTACTCCTACTCACAAGGAACAGAAATGTTATATTTAATTGTGCATGTAATGTATGTTCTAATGTGTTTTTATATGCAATGTTCCCCTGTATGATGCAATAGCAGGCCTAGTTGGGTGTAGTTATACACCCCAGACACTAGAGGGAGATAGGGAGCCCCTAGTATAAATGTCCAGGCCTAGACAGGGAGAGTTAGTGCAGAGTCAGGAGTCTGAGAAGACAGAAGTGAGAAGGCACCAGCCCGGAATATGCTGAGGGCCTCCTCCTGACATGCAGCTTGATAGCCCTGGCTGCTAGCTATGACCAGGAGGCTAGTGAGGAGATTTAGCCTGCCTGAAGCCAAGAGAGCCTTAGTTAGCTCTGAAGTCACCCCAGTGGAAGGACAGAACCTCCTGGGAGAAACCCACAGTCATTCACCAGACAAGTAAGGATATCACAGGGAAAGATAAGTAACCCTGATGGGCAGATGCATTAGAAAGTAAAGCAAGAATCTAATACCTGAGGAAGATATAGTTACCAAGGATTTAAGCCACCATTTAGGCATCCGAGCCTTGGGATAGAAAGCCAGACAGGAGTTCTAGAAAGAACAGTGTACGCTATTTCTGAGGAAAGGTACAACCTGATTCTGAGTGCATTGTGGATTTACCCTCTGAGTATCTTGCATAATCAATACCTTCCATCTTGTGAAATCAGCCTGCTTGTAAATCTGTGAACTAAGAGACTGTGTCACCATCTGCATGTACAAAGTTGGACTGTTTAGTAAAGCAACGTTTGGTTCACTATACCACCTGTGTACCTCACTTATTCCAACTATCAACCGGTGTGCCACCGTCAAAGGCACTGGCGTCACGAACCTTAAAGGGACCTTGCCCCAGGCACTCAAAATACCCGTAACATCCAGGGCACCTCATCCACCATCAGGCCTGGTCAAAACATACAGAGTGTGCCCCAGAGGAACCGTGTCTACCTCTCCTTCACTGCCACATGCCTGCCCAGGGTTCTCCAATACAGTGAGCAAAACTCGATTGCCCATAACCGTGACCCTCACTTCGCTATACCCTGCATGTCTGACGTGCTGCACATTTAACCAGCAATAGTCTGTTTATTTTTTGGCCATATACTACATCAGGGGCAAGCTGTCACCAAGTGCATTTAACCCTCAATGCTGTGGTTGTTTTTTGGCTAAATCCTACATCAGGGTGAAGCTGTCACACCAAGTGCATTTAACCAGCAATAGTCTGTTTATTTTTTGGCCATATACTACATCAGGGGCAAGCTGCGCCTGTCACCAAGTGCATTTAACCCTCAGTAGTGTGGTTGGTCAAGCTGTCACACCAAGTGCATTTAACCATCAATAGTGTGGTTATTTTTTGGCCATATCCCAGTCTAATTCTGTCAGTAAACGTATACCTGTCACCCAGCTCCTAAATACTAGGCCTCAAGTTTATATCCAGCTAAATCTGTCGTTACTGGTGTGGCTGGTCAAGTTATTTAGTGTCTGTCAAAGCACAGTTTTTGTTCTGGGTTGAAATACAATTCCCAATTTAGCAATTTCCTAATTTAGTGGTTTCTGCTGTATCAGAGCTATTTGAAATCTATCTCTAAAAGGGTATATCAGATTCAAGGTGCACATAGGGTCATTCTGAATAACTTCACACACACGCTACTGTGCATTTCCAAGTCTAATTCTGTCAGTAAACCTAAATCTCTCGTTACCGCTGTCCTGTTGTGGCTGGGAAAGTTATTTAGTGTCCGTCAAAGCACATTTTTTGTTCTGGGTTGAAATACAATTCCCAATTTAGCAATTTCATAATTTAGTGGTTTCTGCTATATCAGAGCTATTTGAAATCTATCCCTAAAAGGGTATATCAGATTCAAGGTGCACATAGGGTCATTCTGAATAACTTCACACACACGCTACTGTGCATTTCCAAGTCTAATTCTGTCAGTAAACCTATACCTGTCACCCAGCGCCTAAAGAATAGGCCTCAAATTTATAGTCAGCTAAATCTGTCGTTACTGGTGTGGCTGGTCAAGTTATTTAGTGTCCGTCAAAGCACAGTTTTTTTTCTGGGTTGAAATACAATTCCCAATTTAGCATTTTCCTAATTTAGTGGTTTCTGCTGTATCAGGCCTACTCTAAATTTATCCCTAAAAGGGTATATCAGATTCAAGGTGCACATAGGGTCATTCTGAATAACTTCACACACACGCTACTGTGCAATTCCAAGTCTAATTCTGTCAGTAAACCTATACCTGTCACCCAGCGCCTAAATACTAGGCCTCAAATTTATATCCAGCTAAATCTGTCGTTACTGCTGTACTGTTGTGGCTGGTCAAGTTATTTAGTGTCCGTCAAAGCACAGTTTTTGTTCTGGGTTGAAATACAATTCCCAATTTAGCAATTTCCTAATTTAGTGGTTTCTACTGTATCAGGCCTACTTTAAATTTATCCTTAAAAGGGTATATCAGATTCAAGGTGCACATAGGGTCATTCTGAATAACTTCACACACACGCTACTGTGCATTTCCAAGTCTAATTCTATCCGTAAACCTATACCTGTCACCCAGCGCCTAAATAATAGGCCTCAAATTTATAGTCAGCTAAATCTGTCGTTACTGGTGTGGCTGGTCAATTTATTTAGTGTCCGTCAGAGCACAGTTTTTGTTCTGGGTTAAAATACAATTTCCAATTTAGCAATTTCCTAATTTAGTGGTTTCTGCTGTATCAGAGCTATTTTAAATCTATCCCTAAAAAGGTATATAAGATTCAAGGTGCACATAGGGTCATTCTGAATAACTTCACACACACACACGCTACTGTGCATTTCCAAGTCTAATTCTGTCAGTAAACCTATACCTGTCACCCAGCGCCTAAATACTAGGCCTCAAATTTATATTCAGCTAAATCTGTGGTTACTGTTGTGCCTGTATTAGTGTAATACGGTACCTAAATAGATAGCCAGATAGTGTTAGGTGTCTGTAAAAAAAAGGCCTGAATTTGAATTTAATACATTGGGCCAAATAATATTTTTGTTGTTGTGGTGAACGATAGCAATTAGGAAAACATCTAGTAAGAGACGTGGACGTGGACATGGTCGTGGTGGTGTTAGTGGACCCTCTGGTGCTGGGAGAGGACGTGGCCGTTCTGCCACAGCCACACGTCCTAGTGTGCCAACTACCTCAGGTCCCAGTAGCCGCCATAATTTACAGCGATATTTGGTGGGGCCTAATGCCGTTCTAAGGATGGTAAGTCCTGAGCAGGTACAGGCATTAGTCAATTGGGTGGCCGACAGCTGGATCCAGCACGTTCACATTATCTCCCACCCAGTCTTCTGCAGAAAGCGCACAGATGGCCCCTGAAAACCAAGCCCATCAGTCTGTCACATCACCCCCATGCATACCAGGGAAACTGTCTGAGCCTCAAGTTATGCAGCAGTCTCTTATGCTGTTTGAAGACTCCGCTGGCAGGGTTTCCCAAGGGCATCCACCTAGCCCTTCCCCAGCGGTGGAAGACATAGAATGCACTGACGCACTAACCACTTATGTTTCCTGATGATGAGGACATGGGAATACCACCTCAGCACGTCTCTGATGATGACGAAACACAGGTGCCAACTGCTGCGTCTTTCTGCAGTGTGCAGACTGAACAGGAGGTCAGGGAGGAAGACTGGGTGGAAGACGATGCAGGGGACGATGAGGTCCTAGACCCCACATGGAATGAAGGTCGTGCCACTGACTTTCACAGTTCGGAGGAAGAGGCAGTGGTGAGACCGAGCCAACAGCGTAGCAAAAGAGGGAGCAGTGGGCAAAAGCAGAACACCCGCCGCCAAGAGACTCCGCCTGCTACTGACCGCCGCCATCTGGGACAGAGCACCACAAAGGCAGCTTCAAGGAGTTCCCTGGCATGGCACTTCTTCAAACAATGTGCTGACGACAAGACCCGAGTGGTTTGCACGCTGTGCCATCAGAGCCTGAAGCGAGGCATTAACGTTCTGAACCGTAGCACAACCTGCATGACCAGGCACCTGCATGCAAAGCATGAACTGCAGTGGAGTAAACACCTTAAAAACAAGGAAGTCACTCAGGCTCCTCCTGCTACCTCTTCTGCTGCTGCCGCCTTGGCCTCTTCTGCTACTGTCGCCTCGGCCTCTTCCTCCGCCTCTGGAGGAACGTTGGCACCTGCCACCCAGCAAACAGGGGATGTACCACCAACACCACCACCTCCGTCACCAAGCATCTCAACCATGTCACACGGCAGCGTTCAGCTCTCCATCTCACAAACATTTGAGAGAAAGCGTAAATTCCCACCTAGCCACCCTCGATCCCTGGCCCTGAATGCCAGCATTTCTAAACTGCTGGCCTATGAAATGCTGTCATTTAGGCTGGTGGACACAGACAGCTTCAAACAGCTCATGTCGCTTGCTGTCCCACAGTATGTTGTTCCCAGCCGCCACTACTTCTCCAAGAGAGCCGTGCCTTCCCTGCACAACCAAGTATCCGATAATATCAAGTGTGCACTGCGCAACGCCATCTGTAGCAAGGTCCACCTAACCACAGATATGTGGACCAGTAAGCACGGCCAGGGACACTATATCTCCCTAACTGCACACTGGGTAAATGTAGTGGCAGCTGGGCCCCAGGCGGAGAGCTGTTTGGCACACGTCCTTCCGCCGCCAAGGATCGCAGGGCAAGATTCTTTGCCTCCTGTTGCCACCTCCTCCTACTCAGCTTCCTCCTCCTCTTCTTCCACCTGCTCATCCAGTCAGCCACAAACCTTCACCACCAACTTCAGCACAGCCCGGGGTAAACATCAGCAGGCCATTCTGAAACTCATATGTTTGGGGGACAGGCCCCACACCGCACAGGAGTTGTGGCGTGGTATAGAACAACAGACCGACGAGTGGTTGCTGCCGGTGAGCCTCAAGCCCGGCCTGGTGGTGTGCGATAATGGGCGAAATCTCGTTGCAGCTCTGGGACTAGCCGGTTTGACGCACATCCCTTGCCTGGCGCATGTGCTGAATTTGGTGGTGCAGAAGTTCATTCACAACTACCCCGACATGTCAGAGCTGCTGCATAAAGTGCGGGCCGTCTGTTCGCGCTTCCGGCGTTCACATCCTGCCGCTGCTCGCCTGTCTGCGCTACAGCGTAACTTCGGCCTTCCCGCTCACCGCCTCATATGCGACGTGCCCACCAGGTGGAATTCCACCTTGCACATGCTGGACAGACTGTGCGAGCAGCAGCAGGCCATAGTGGAGTTTCAGCTGCAGCACGCACGGGTTAGTCGCACTGCGGAACAGCACCACTTCACCACCAATGACTGGGCCTCCATGCGAGACCTGTGTGCCCTGTTGCGCTGTTTCGAGTACTCCACCAACATGGCCAGTGGCGATGACGCCGTTATCAGCGTTACAATACCACTTCTATGTCTCCTTGAGAAAACACTTAGGGCGATGATGGAAGAGGAGATGGCCCAGGAGGAGGAGGAGGAGGAAGAGGGGTCATTTTTAGCACTTTCAGGCCAGTCTCTTCGAAGTGACTCAGAGGGAGGCTTTTTGCAACAGCAGAGGCCAGGTACAAATGTGGCCAGCCAGGGCCCACTACTGGAGGACGAGGAGGACGAGGATGAGGAGGAGGTGGAGGAGGATGAGGATGAAGCATGGTCACAGCGGGGTGGCACCCAACGCAGCTCGGGCCCATCACTGGTGCGTGGCTGGGGGGAAAGGCAGGATGATGAAGATACGCCTCCCACAGAGGACAGCTTGTCCTTACCCCTGGGCAGCCTGGCACACATGAGCGACTACATGCTGCAGTGCCTGCGCAACGACAGCAGAGTTGCCTACATTTTAACGTGTGCGGACTACTGGGTTCCCACCCTGCTGGATTCACGGTACAAAGACAATGTGCCCACCTTACTTCCTGCACTGCAGCGTGATAGGAAGATGCGCGAGTACAAGTGCACGTTGGTAGACGCGCTACTGAGAGCATTCGCAAATGTCACAGGGGAACAAGTGGAAGCCCAAGGCCAAGGCAGAGGAGGAGCAAGAGGTCGCCAAGGCAGCTGTGTCACGGCCAGCTCCTCTGAGGGCAGGGTTAGCATGGCAGAGATGTGGAAAAGTTTTGTCAACACGCCACAGCTAACTGCACCACCACCTGATACGCAACGTGTTAGCAGGAGGCAACATTTCACTAACATGGTGGAACAGTACGTGTGCACACCCCTCCACGTACTGACTGATGGTTCGGCCCCATGCAACTTCTGGGTCTCTAAATTGTCCACGTGGCCAGAGCTAGCCTTTTATGCCTTGGAGGTGCTGGCCTGCCTGGCAGCCAGCGTTTTGTCTGAACCTGTATTCAGCACGGCAGGGGGCGTCATTACAGACAAACGCAGCCGCCTGTCTACAGCCAATGTGGACGAGCTGACGTTCATAAAAATGAACCAGGCATGGATCCCACAGGACCTGTCCATCCCTTGTTCAGATTAGACATTAACTACCTCCCCTTAACCATATATTATTGTACTCCAGGGCACTTCCTCATTCAATCCTATTTTTATTTTCATTTTACCATTATATTGCGAGGCTACCCAAAGTTGAATGAACCTCTCCTCTGTCTGGGTGCCGGGGCCTAAATATATGCCAATGGACTGTTCCAATGTTGGGTGACGTGAAGCCTGATTCTCTGCTATGACATGCAGACTAATTCTCTGCTGACATGAAGCCAGATTCTCTGTTACCGGACCTCTCTCCTCTGCCTGGGTGCTGGGCCTAAATATATGACAATGGACTGTTACAGTGGTGGCTGACGTGAAGCCTGATTCTCTGCTATGACATGCAGACTGATTCTCTGCTGACATGAAGCCAGATTCTCTGTTACGGGACCTCTCTCCTCTGCCTGGGTGCTGGGCCTAAATATATGACAATGGACTGTTGCAGTGGTGGCTGACGTGAAGCCTGATTCTCTGCTATGACATGCAGACTGATTCTCTGCTGACATGAAGCCAGATTCTCTGTTACGGGACCTCTCTCCTCTGCCTGGGTGCCTGGGCCTAAATATATGACAATGGACTGTTGCAGTGGTGGCTGACGTGAAGCCTGATTCTCTGCTATGACATGCAGACTGATTCTCTGCTGACATGAAGCCAGATTCTCTGTTACGGGACCTCTCTCCTCTGCCTGGGTGCCTGGGCCTAAATATATGCCAATGGACTGTTCCAATGTTGGGTGACGTGAAGCCTGATTCTCTGCTATGACATGCAGACTGATTCTCTGCTGACATGAAGCCAGATTCTCTGTTACGGGACCTCTCTCCTCTGCCTGTGTGCTGGGCCTACATATCTGACAATGGACTGTTGCAGTGGTGGCTGACGTGAAGCCTGATTCTCTGCTATGACATGCAGACTGATTCTCTGCTGACATGAAGCCAGATTCTCTGTTACGGGACCTCTCTCCTCTACCTGGGTGCTGGGCCTAAATATATGACAATGGACTGTTGCAGTGGTGGCTGACGTGAAGCCTGATTCTCTGCTATGACATGCAGACTGATTCTCTGCTGACATGAAGACAGATTCTCTGTTACGGGACCTCTCTCCTCTGCCTGGGTGCCGGGGCCTAAATATCTGAGAATGGACTGTTCCAGTGGTGGGTGACGTGAAGCAAGATTCTCTGCTATGGGACCTCTCTCCAATTGATATTGGTTAATTTTTATTTATTTTATTTTTATTCATTTCCCTATCCACATTTGTTTGCAGGGGATTTACCTACATGTTGCTAGCCCTTTCCTGGGCTGTTTTACAGCCTTTTTAGTGCCGAAAAGTTCGGGTCCCCATTGACTTCAATGGGGTTCGGGACAAAGTTCGGATCGGGTTCCGAACATTTCCGGGAGGTTCGGCCGAACTTCTCGAACCCGAACATCCAGGTGTCCGCTCAACTCTAGCTGCTATCAGTCAGGAATTGGCCCAGAAGTTGATTGAGAGCATGCCCAGTCGAATTGCAGAGGTCCTGAAAAAGAACACTGCAAATACTGACTCTTTGCATAAATGTCATGTAATTGTCGATGAAAGCCTTTGAAACGTATGAAGTGCGTGTAATTATATTTCACTACATCACAGAAACAACTGAAACAAAGATCTAAAAGCAGTTTAGCAGCAAACTTTGTGAAAACTAATATTTGTATCATTCTCAAAACTTTTGGCCACGACTGTACATTTTTGGATAATTGTACTTATTATTACGGTATTGTAGATTAGATATATACAATTGCAATTTGCAGTATTATAGCTTGCCATGTGTCATTGTGTCATCTGTTGCAATTATTATGAGCTTTTAGAGAGGACCTTGTTTAGACACTTTGTTAGTGACTTACCGTATTTTTCGCTTTATAAGATGTACCAGACTATAAGACGCACCCAAGATTTAGACAACAAAAAACTAGAAAAAATATTTTCTAGGTCCTCATTAAAGGGAATGGGGTTTACTGAAGTGGAGGGATCAAGGACAGTAACTTTAGGGTGTAACATAGGGGGAGGAGGAATAGTTTTGGTCATCTCCTTTAACCCTTACTGTGTCATCTGCTACTATTGTAACAACCAGCAATCGTGCATGTGGTCACCTCATTAAATGTACCTATCTAAATAAATGTGTCTCCTGTCATTGTTGTGTTGTGTCCTGCCATGCTTTTTGTTCTGCTAGATTATTTTTAAGTATTCGTCTGCGACACACACACACACACAGTTCTGGTACACACATAGTACTGCCATAGATATATCTCTACTACACACAGATACAGCTCTGTTATACATCTGCTTCACTGTTCGGCTACATGCACACGACCGTGCCTTTTTTTGAGGTCCGCAAAGGGTGGATCCACAAAAAACTGAAGCCGCCCATGTGCCTTCCGCAATTTGTGGAACGGAACGGGCGGCCCATTGTAGACATGCCTATTCTTGTCCACAAAAACGGACAAGAATAGGACATGCTATGTTTTTTTTTGCGTGTGCACGAGGCCTTCTGCTGAGCTCCGGCGCTCCACCCTCAGGCCACACATTGTGCTGCTGGCTTTGGGAAGAGTGCTCAGAGCCCGGAAATCAGCCTCCTGTACAGCCAGCAGCATGATTTGTGTGTGGGAGCATGTTGTCAGGGAAGCAGGTATTTTTTTTTTCTTTGATGTAGCTGGAGAGGGCACTGGAGGCCGAAGGGAGTAATTGAAACTAAATCCTCCAAATTAAATAGAGATAGAATTGATTTCCGCACAGACAACATTAAATTTTGGCTCAATAAACCAGATAACCAAGAGAAATCCAATCTGCAAGACGAGCACCAACCCACCTTGCACCCCCCTACCATGTCGGCACACAACAAAGCGTGGTCCCCCACACGTCTTCGCCAAATACCAACTGACTCCCCTAAGACATCCCAACCCGACAGACACCCACCGAATCCCACACATAAACATACACGTTCAAACCACCACAACACCACCGCCCCCAAAAAATACCACCAAAGGAACACATTCATCAACAGCAACAGATGGAAACCCCAAAATAAACCTCATAAGGTGTCCCACATGCCCAACCAGCCCTACAACTCCAGCTCTGGCACCCACCTACCCAACAATAAACCCAGTCCAACCCCGATGACTGTCACCAATGTTGACCCAATACCTATTGGCCCAAAACCCCAAAAGTCGGTATCATCTACCAACCAATGGTTCACTCTAAAAAACCACCACCCAAAGTCCCCCCCATTAGAAACAAACCAATCATCTACTAATCATCTCTCTCTCTCCCCAACCATATTCCGTCAACTACCCCCAACACAGGTACCACCAGACACCAACACTGAGGAATTTGCGCATGTCACTCAAACACTTGACACACAACACGAGCCAAGTGACAAAAATCTGTCTGTCTTGTTTGAAGACTCTCTCATCACCATCCATAATACCAGCGACCAGGACATCCCCGAACTCATCAGTCACCAATCTTTTTTACCCTTACCCGGGGCCCTGACCCCGGAAGCAACTTATGCACTACGGCAACCATCAGGGACCATGGTGATCACAGACTACTTCCATCCTGCCCCCACCAGGGGAACCAAAAGACACATAAGCTCAGACGTGGACGACGAGGAGGAAAAACAAGATGGAACAAGAACACCAACGTCCCCAAAAACAGAGACACACAAGGTAAGCCCAAAGAGGAACAAGAGGACACATTAGTGAGAATATTTAATCTCTCGTCACACGCACTTACTAAGGCGGAAACTAGCCTACTACAGAAAGGCCTATCGTTCTGCCCCACCAGTAAATTCGACGAATTTGAACTATTCGTGGACCTCAACACCTACATCCGTAAACTGACCTTAACCAGACATTTCGAAATCCAAACTTCGAGACCGAAGACTCCACAGCAGGTAACAACAGACAATGGAATCTCACAGTCCGATGTGAGTCCGGAAGCCATCAACACTGGGTTAAAACCTAAATCCACGTTCAACCCCACACACCACAGGGGAAGCCAAATAGAAGCATTCTCCGCCCTGGTCACAAAAGATCTCAGGACCATAAATAGAGGCCTAAAAATCCCGAACAACCTTAATAAAGAAGAAAAAACTGCCCTAAAAAACCTTATGGCCAATAAGTCGCTGGTCATCAGGAATGCCGACAAGGGGGGGGGCATCGTGATCCAGGATAGAAAGTGCTACCTGACTGAAGCATACAATATTTTGAGTGACAAGGAGTATTATCTAACTCTAACAGAAAATCCACTAAAGGTAGATGCCAAAAAACTAACAGCTCTCTTGAAAACAGCCGAAGCAGAAAAAATACTATCCAAAAAAGAAAAAGATTACATCACAATAGACCATCCCAATCTAGCATTATTCTATCACCTACCAAAAATCCATAAATCTATTACCAACCCACCAGGAAGACCAATTATTTCCGGAATTTCCTCTCTGACGTGCAATCTATCCCACTATATCGACATTCTGCTCCAAAAATATGTCATACAATTACCATCATATCTAAAAGATTCAGCCAGTCTAATCACCCTCCTCAAGGACATCGAATGGAAGGACTCCTACATTTGGGCCACACTAGACGTTTCAGCCTTATACTCTAACATTCCACACACAACAGGAATCAATGCCATACGGCAGGTGTTACAGCCAGATGAGAGCCTGCCACACAAACAAAGCCTTTTTATACTGGAAGCCATAGAGTTTATACTCAATCATAACATCTTCACCTTTGAGGACAGAATATACAGGCAGATAAAAGGTACCGCAATGGGGACGCGTTTTGCGCCAAGCTACGCAAATTTATATATGGGGGTCTTTGAGGAGCAATTTATCCACAATGAGCAATCATGGCAACACAAATTAATTTTCTACAAACGTTATATTGACGATCTACTATTCATTTGGGACGGAAGTATAGAAGATCTCAAAAAATTCATTACCCATTTGAACAATAATGATTTCAACCTTACCTTCACAGCAAATTACTCCAAAATATACGTAGAATACTTAGACTTAGTCCTTTCCTCCAGGAATAACCATATAGAAACCAAAACCTTTTTCAAAAAAGTTGACGGAAATAGCTACTTAGACTACCAGAGCGCACACCATAAAAAATGGAAGAACAACGTACCATTTAGTCAGTTTAAACGCATCCGTAGAAATTGCACCAACGATGAAGATTTCAAACAACAAAGCCAAGTCATCGAAAAAAGATTCCTAAACAAAGGGTACCCCAGTGGAGTCATCAAGGCAGCCCTCAAGCGTACACAAGGATACACCCAAGAAAACTGCTTGTCCTCAAAAACGGAAGAGGTCAGCTCAAAAACCACCAAAAAACACCATACCTCCTTCACCACCACATTCAACAGCAACCATAATGTTTTGCGCAATATCCTTTCAAAACACTGGCCCATCCTACAAGCAGATCCGTTTTTAAAAATACATATCCAGTCTAAACCACAAATAACTTTCAGAAGGGCACAAACCCTCAAGAATCTCATCGCTCCCAGTCGATTACGGTCCCAAAAGACACATACACAACCTACCGTAACCATGTTCCCTCAAGTCCTCGGAAGCTTCAAATGCGGACACCGCCGATGCAAATGCTGCAACAACATCTCCTCCCGGGTCACCAGTTTTGTTAGTAGTGTCACCGGAGAACAATTCAAAATTGAAAATTTCCTAAATTGCTCATCTACCTACGTCATCTACCTGCTCGAATGCACCTGCGGATTACAATACATAGGCCGCACCACCATGACCCTGAGAGAGAGAATAAATAAACACCGGTGGAATATCACAAACGGCTTCATAAAACATGGAGTCTCGCGACATTTTCTCAACTGCCATAATAAAAATCCTGTGGACCTCTTAATAACACCAATAGAACAAATCCCCACCACCTGCACCAACCGGTATCAAAAACTAAGAAGGAAAGAAATGTTCTGGATATTTAAATTACAGACAATAGAGCCCTATGGCCTTAACGAATCGCTTGAAAGTAACTGTTTCTAAAAATACAAAAACCCCCCCTCTCCCAAAACTTACATTTCCAAAACATCATTAACCAAATTAGTTTGCATTGATATCCACATGCACACATATTTTTGTGTATGTGTGTGTGTGTGTGTATATATGTGTGTGTGTGTGTGTGTGTGTGTGTATATATATATATATATATATATATATATATGTGTGTATGTATGTGTGTATGTGGGTGTATGCATGTGAAATGTATGTATGTATGTATATATATAATTATATAGAAACACCCCCTTGTCATCATCATCATTTTATAATACACATCACTTCCCCATCATTACTAATACCATCATGTAATAATTATCATCATCAATTCTTTCCCATTATCTGTTTCATCTTCATCATTACCATCACTCACTTATCACTAATATCATCCTATAATAATGATCATCGGTTCATTTCTATTATCTGACCATCAATTTGATAATCACTATCACTATCATCATCATTGTCACTTTCACTATTATCATCATTGTCACCCACTTTCACAGCCATATTCCCAGGTAGTCTCCTCAACCCACTTTATTTCATCCCAGTCATTCTGCGACTTAGTCCAATGATACACTGCTGACTTCCCTTCATCTACCCCTAGCGCTTCCCTCCCCGATACCATTTGATTACAGCTGGCGGTGCCCCGCTACAATAACAGAGGATATACAGAATGCACTGACATCGCGGACACAGACAGAGCCCGTCGCAACTGACCGCGATTAGCCCCGCCCCCCGCGATTAGCCCCACCCCCGCCCTCTCACTTCCTCCAATGAACAGCCGGCAATCTGCCACACCCCCTCCCCTCTGTTCAGCTCTAAAAAGCGCGCGCTCACATACACGTGGCAAGCCGCGTTATACACAGACAGGACCCGGCACCAGGTAATGCACTGCCCCACCCATCAAATTAACACTATGGGTTTATTTTGGTATATACTGGTTCAACTTTTCCACTCAACCTTTAGCCATTAAATCCAGCATCATAGCCCATAGGAAATAATGTCTTCTCTTCCATTCTTAACTTTAGCAACTGGACCAGCCCTGCCAACCGTGTATACCCGGTCCTAAAGGTAATCGCCTCTCCCCATGTGTTTCCCCTCATCATCATCATCATTACATCAATAATCATCATTAACACTCTATCCTCCAACAGTTTTTTGTGGATATGTGCATACATTTATACGTATTTGGTTGTTTCTAGTCCTGTATACATGCACATATGGTTCCCTACCTAAGAGTCCCCATCCGGGCTAACACTGTTTGCTAACACTGGCGGCATATCAGGCCCACTTTCATTTTTGTCATTTTTTACCTACGAGTGTCATTTTCGACCAGTACAATCGACAACTAGGGCAGTAACATGATTACATGTATTAACGAATCCCATGACACTTGTATCCATATTTATATTTATAACCATGTTTTACAACATTACCATTTTATTTGCTCATCCTGCACTAATGCGGCCATATTAATTTTAATTTCAGCTTTTCTATATAAGTCTCATTTTAAGTTCAGCTTTTACATAAGTCTATTTCGTGTATTGTGTGTATGTACACTTGTATATGCGTATGTATATGTGTGTATATATGTATGTATGTATATATGTATATATATATATATATATATTTTACCTCCCATTTTTTATTCTACAGGGAGTGCAGAATTATTAGGCAAGTTGTATTTTTGAGGATTAATTTTATTATTGAACAACAACCATGTTCTCAATGAACCCAAAAAACTCATTAATATCAAAGCTGAATATTTTTGGAAGTAGTTTTTAGTTTGTTTTTAGTTTTAGCTATTTTAGGGGGATATCTGTGTGTGCAGGTGACTATTACTGTACATAATTATTAGGCAACTTAACAAAAAACAAATATATACCCATTTCAATTATTTATTTTTACCAGTGAAACCAATATAACATCTCAACATTCACAAATATACATTTCTGACATTCAAAAACAAATCAGTGACCAATATAGCCACCTTTCTTTGCAAGGACACTCAAAAGCCTGCCATCCATGGATTCTGTCAGTGTTTTGATCTGTTCACCATCAACATTGCGTGCAGCAGCAACCACAGCCTCCCAGACACTGTTCAGAGAGGTGTACTGTTTTTCCTCCTTGTAAATTTCACATTTGATGATGGACCACAGGTTCTCAATGGGGTTCAGATCAGGTGAACAAGGAGGCCATGTCATTAGATTTTCTTCTTTTATACCCTTTCTTGCCAGCCACGTTGTGGAGTACTGTGTCATCTGAACAAATAAATATCTCTTAAAAGACGACATTTGCTATTGTGGTTTTGCGCCAAAAGGTATCATAGTGTGTACAAGCCAGTACACAGCCCTTTCACAGTATTCTACATCACTCCTTTGGAGTACTGGCAACTCCTAGGATTGAGAAAGATACCGGCAGCACACCTCATCCGGATTGTACCCCTATTCCTCCCGCCTTTGCAAGTGCTGTGCTTATATAAGCATAGCACCAGAAGGTGAGTACAACTACTGATACAGCACTCTCTCTAAAACGTTTTACCAAACAATACTACCCTATGAGCGCCTTGTCTCTCGTTTATCCCGCCAAAATTGCTGAAGGGAGCCACAAGGAAGACATCACTGTGAGGGGGCACAAAAGCGGGCATAACTACACTGAGGGGGCAAATATCTGGCCATAACTAAAGTGAGGGGGCACATATCTGGACATAACTACTGTAAGGGGGCACATATCTGGCCATAACTACTGTAAGGGGGCAAAGACATGGTCATAACTACAGAGAGGGGGTACAAACTGGACATACCTACTGTGAGGGGCACAAAGGTGGGTATAACTATCGTGAGGGGGTGCTACCCTATAGGAGTTTCTCATTGTCGGTTCCCAATAGTGATGTGTGGCAGGGGCAATATACGAATTCGCTATATTTTGCGAATATTTGGGCGAATATTCGGCATAAATTAGCAAATTTAAGAATTCACCATTATTTTCTTGATTGCGAAAATCGGCAATGTAATATGCGCGTATTGCATGCGCAATACAGTCGTGGGTCACTTTTGCTACATTCTACACACACAATTCTTCTTCTTTGTAATTCTAGCCTGTTCCTTCAATGTCCCTGACAGTAAAACACAAGCTTGATTTTGATTCTTAACTGTCCCTGACTCCCTAAGATTGTTTTTCTGTCATACACTGTAAGACCCACCCACCTTCATTCTCATCCCAGCACAGAATGAGGTTTGCTCATGTAGGCTGTCTGTCTGAGCCGATCAGGAATCAGGGCAAGCCCTCCCCCCACTTCCTCTCGGGGTCATGTCTTTCTTCCTCCCTATGGCTTTTTGTCTGCCGACATGTGCAGTAAAATTGTGCTACTGTTATGACCCAGAGTGGTTATTACCAACTCTTTTGTACCCCCACTATTTTGGTTGGTGCATCCTGCGTCATTTCTGATATTTAATGTCATTTCCTGCAATATGCGTATATGAATTTCCTTGCCAATGTTATGTTAACATGCAATGTGTCTGGTTCACCAGCAGGTGGCAGCAACATCAGCAGTGTTAGTTTCCCTCGAGTGGAACCTTCTAGTTCCCTCCAGCCCTCTCTAGAGACGGAGGAGTTAGTTAGTGTGCAGTCTAGCCTACCCCCTCCTTGGGAAAGGTTGTGTGTTGGCTAGCAGAGCGCTGCCTGCTCTGCTAGGCCCAGAGGCCCAGCCTCTAAAGTCTACAGTGTCCCCTCATGGGCTAGAGCTTGAGGTACTCAAAGCCAGGACAAGAAGTTCCTAGGATTAAAGTAAGAGACAGACTACAGACAGCTAAACTTCCTATTTACTCCAGCTAGCATAGCAGAACTGAGATTGTTGCAGAGATGCGTTTGCCTTCCATTTAAGCCAATACCTGCTGATGACAAAGATAAAGTTTGATAACTGTTTAGATTACAGTTTATGCCAAGTAAAGCTGTGGTCAACGCTACTACTAGTCTGGACTCCATATATTCTACTTATTCATCATCCAAGTTCAGCTACCCTTTTTGCACTGCTTCGGATCACTTCACGTCTGGGATCCAAGGATATCCAGGTAGGAGTACCGTGACACATGTATACAACAGCTACAGAGACATTGTAGGCCACTCTACACCACTCTGGCAATCCTACCCTGGGTACCAACACTACCATCTACAAAGGGGACTCCATGTCCTAGCTGCCTAACTGCAACTGGCGTGACGTTTACTTGCTCTATATGGGCCCCTTTCACATGGGCGAGATTTCCGCGCGGGTGCAATGCGTGAGGTGAACGCATTGTACCCGCACTGAATCGGGACTCATTCATTTCTATGGGGCTGTGCACATGAGCGGTGATTTTCACGTATCACTTGTGCGGTGCATGAAAATCACAGCATGCTCCTCTTTGTGCGTTTTTCACGTAACGCAGGCCCCATAGAAATTAATGGGGTTGCGTGAAAATCGCAAGCATCCACAAGCAAGTGTGGATGCAGTGCGATTTTCACGCACGGTTGCTAGGTGATGATTGGGATGGGGACCCGATCATTATTATTTTCCCTTATAACATGGTTATAAGGGAAAATAATAGCATTCTGAATACAGAATGCATAGTACAATAAGCCTGGAGGGATAAAAAAAAAAAGCTAAATAATTTAACTCACCTTAATCCACTTGTTCGCACAGCCGGCATCTCTTCTGTCTTGTTCTGTGAGGAATAGGACTTTTGATGACTTCACTATGTTCATCACATGGTCCATCACATGATCCATCACCATGGTGATGGATCATGTGACTGACCATGTGATAAGCGTAGTGACGTCATCAAAGGTCCTTTTCCTCACAGATGAAGACAGAAGAGATGCCGGCTGCGCGAACAAGTGGATTAAGGTGAGTAACATTTTTTTATATTTTTTTGTTAAGTACAAAGTCTCGCGAGACTTTGTGAAACGCTTCAGGCTTTAACTATACAACTTTAAAAGCATTTTAAAACAGCAATCCAACTGGTACCAAAGTACTGAAGTTGTATAATCTCGTGAAACTTTGGATTTAACGAATTTACCACGGTGCAGTCCATACATATGAAGGCTCTAGAGAGACAGCTCTCCGTACAGCATTCAAACGAAGCTTTGAACGAAGTGACTTCGGATCTTGGATCCGAAGTGCGCTTTGCCCAACATTAGTGGCTACAATGAGAATATGTGGTGGACCTTACTCTTCCATGCATTACTCACACAACCTATCAATTTTAATGATAAAAGTGAAATGCTTCTTTTCTCCTGTGCTGTGCTGCAATGAACTCAACACTTGTTACCATGGTTCCTCCACAGATTGCAGTTCATCAATGGGATCAACTTATCGGTAAAGGACAGTTCAAGTTCTGTTGGTACCCAAGCTAGTGGTTTCAGAATGTGCCCTCCGCCTGATACTTTTCAGATGGGCAAGCATTAAATTGCCCCTTGTTGTTCCTTTCCCCACTAATCCTCATACCTCTTAGGCCTCTTGCACACGACCATATGGCTTTTTCAGTATTTTGCGGTCCGCAAAAAACGTTTCCGCGAAAAATACGTATGACGTCCGTGTGCATTCAATTTTTTACGGAACGGAACAGCTGGCCCCTGATAGAACAGTACTATCCTTGTCCATTATGCGGACAATAATAGGACATGTTCTATCTTTGAACGGAACGGAAAAACAGAAATACAGAAACGGAAGACATACGGAGTACCTTCCGTTTTTTGGCGGATCCATTGAAATTAATGGTTCCGTCTATGCTCCGTATATGGAACGTAAACGGAAAAAAATAAACATTCGTGTGCAAGAGGCCTTATATACAGGAAAATACTGATTGTTAAAAAATAGTGGAACATATTTTTTTTTTTTACATTGAAATCAATAAACTTTACCCCTCCTTCAATAGTGCCCCAAATGATCACCTACTACACCTTTTGCAATTGAGTAGTAATAGCAAACAAGTCTCATATAATAAAATCTAACACAACAATGGCTTGAGAAACAAAATGTTATTGCTCGCAGTAACTGTGCTAATCGTTTGTGCGACCGCAACACATCCTTTTAATTAGCCAATCTGCATCCATGTCCTTAGGAATTATACTCATCAGCTGTAAAACGATATGGCAGCTGACTGCACTTAATGACACAGCACCAATGGCTTCAATGGGACTTAATTGTAGATGTCCTTTCCAAATAACGTTATTCTATGTGAGCAGGAATGTTGTTTTATTTCCCTCTCATCCTGTGCTCTCTGGATTAAATACATGTTTTAAAGCTGTCTGTTGGGGTTTCTTCACCTTTTTATACTTAGGACAGATTTGGTCTGTTATAAATGACTGCAATCCGGAGCGTGCACGTAGCCAAGGTCACTACAACATATTAACCCTCCGCCTTCTGCTGGAAAGAAATACAGATAATAAATGGTGTATGAGTAAATAAGTAACCAGCCAGCATACCACTGAGAATTTTTAAAGAGTCTATAATGTCTAAAGGGTTGTTTTAAACAATAAATAAAAGTGAAGTTAAAAAACATGCAGCACATAAAAAAGACGTAATTAGGTCACAAGGACCATGCGTATCAGTTACTTAAAAAGTAATAAATTAACCTAGTGTGTGGAACTGATTATGGAGCCTCATTAGCATTTTATTGATCTGTGCTTTCTTTCAACTCAAACGGTGTAAATTAAGCAAATGTGCTGAGTAGTGATGAGCGGCAGGGGCAATAGTCGAATTTGCGATATTTCGCAAATATTTTGTAGAATATTTGTCATATATTCGAGAATTTAAGAATTCGAGATTATATTCTTGATTGCGAAAATCGGCAATGTAATATTTGCGTAATGCGTGTGAAATACAGGCGTGGGTCACTTATGCTACATTTTTCAAGCTGGTATAAGTTTCCTGAGACTGGAGAAAATGGTTGGCACGGCAGAAAATTAGAATAGCTTTACAGTTGCAAGAAAAAGTATGTGAACCCTTTGGAATGATATGGATTTCTGCACAAATTGGTCATAAAATGTGAACTGATCTTGATCTAAGTCACAACAATAGACAAACACAGTCTGCTTAAACTAATAACACACAAATAATTAAATGTTACCATGTTTTTATTGAACACACCATGTAAACATTCACAAAGCAGGTGGAAAAAGTATGTGAACCCCTAGACTAATGACATCTCCAAGAGCTAATTGGAGTGAGGTGTCAGCCAACTGGAGTACAATCAATGAGATGAGATTGGAGGTGTTGGTTACAGCTGCCCTGCCATATAAAAAAACACACACCAGTTCTGGGTTTGCTTTTCACAAGAAACATTGCCTGATGTGAATGATGCACAGCACAAAAGAGCTCTCAGAAGACCTATGATTAAGAATTGTTGACTTGCATAAAGCTGGAAAGGGTTATAAAAGTATCTCCAAAAGCCTTGCTGTTCATCAGTCCACGGTAAGACAAATTGTCTATAAATGGAGAAAGTTCAGCACTGCTGCTACTCTCCCTAGGAGTGGCCATCCTGTAAAGATGACTGCAAGAGCACAGTGCAGACTGCTCAATAAAATGAAGAAGCATCCTAGAGTGTCAGCTAAAGACTTAGAAAAGTCTCTGGCATATGCTAACATCCCTGTTAGCGAATCTACGATACGTAAAACACTAAACAAGAATGGATTTCATGGGAGGATACCACAGAGAAAACCACTGCTGTCCAAAAAAAAACATTGCTGCACGTTTACAGTTTGCACAAGAGCACCTGGATGTTCCACAGCAGTGCTGGCAAAATATTCTGTGGACAGATGAAACTAAAGTTGAGTTGTTTGGAAGAAACACAACACTATGTGTGGATAAAAAGAGCCACAGCACACCAACATCAAAACCTCATCTTAACTGTGAAGTGTGGTGGTGGGGGCATCATGGTTTGGGGCTGCTTTGCTGCATCAGGGCCAGGACGGATTGCTATCATCGAAGGAAAAATTAATTCCCAAGTTTATCAAGACATCTTGCAGGAGAACTTAAGTCCATCTGTCCACCAGCTGAAGCTCAACAAAAGATGGGTGTTGCAACAGGACAACGACCCAAAGCATAGAAGTAAATCAACAACAGAATGGCTTAAAACAGAAGAAAATACACCTTCTGGAGTGGCCGAGTCCAGACCTCAACCCGATTGAGATACTGTGGCATGACCTCAAGAAAGCGATTCACACCAGACATCCCAAGAATATTGCTGAACTGAAACAGTTCTGTAAAGAGGAATAGTCAAGAATTACTCCTGACGGTTGTGCACGTCTGATCTGCAACTAAAGGAAACGTTTGGTTGAAGTTATTGCTGCCAAAGAAGGATCCACCAGTTATTAAATCCAAGGGTTCACCTGCACTGTAAATGTTTACATGGTGTGTTCAATAAAAACATGGTAACATTTAATTATTTGTGTGTTATTAGTTTAAGCAGAATGTGATTGTCTATTGTTGTGACTTAGATGAAGATCAGATCAAATTTTTGACAAATTTGTGCAGAAATTCATATCATTCCAAAGGGTTTACATACTTTTTCTTGCAACTGTATATGCAATAGAGTGCTCCAATATATTTGTGCTTGAGAATTTTCTGCAATTAATGATGCGCATATTTTTTTGCAATACGTGCAACTTGTGACAGACATCACAGAATTACAACTTGTGACAGACAGCACACGGCCGCAATGCACAGGGCACCGGCCGTGTGCACCCCTTAACTTTAATGGCTCCTCAACCCTGGAGATGCGGTATGGAAGCAGGGATCAGAACCCTACGGAAGCATTACAGAGTGCGTCCGTGGTGTTTCTGGACATGCCTCTGTGGATTGCGATCCGTGCGTTGCGGATCGCAATATGGGGCTGGCCAGCACACGGTCGTGTGCATGAGCCCTTAGGGGAATGAGTCATAATAAGGGAGAGCCTAATCACTGATGGCTAACCTCTGGCACTCCAGCTGTGGTGAAACTATGACTCCCAGCAGGCTCCATTATTTTCTATGGATCTCTGAGAACAGCCAAGCAAGTGTACATCTTGGGAGTCATAGTTTTACCACAGTTGTAGTGCCGGAGGTTACTTATCAAAGGACTGGTGGTTTCCTTAACCTGCTCAGGACCGCCGTACGCAGGATTGCGTCTTTGCGGCGGTCCTGTTCTTCTGGGTGGACACGCCGGTGCGTCCTCTCGCGAGACGCGAGATTTCAGGGAAAGCCGGCCCGCGCATGCGAATCGCGGGCCGGCAAAATTCAAAAGACAATTTTGTCAGCAACCTGCCAGCCAATGATCGCGGCTGGCAGGTTGCTGATTTTCAAAAAAACTAATCAGCAGCCAGATAACACATCATATTAGTAAATATGATGGGGTTATATGGCTGCTGTGCTCCTCTGCTCCTTCTTTTGGTCGGTTGGTTCTAGCAGAGGAGCAGAGGAGCACACATCACTGTGAGTACCCACCAACACCACACTTAGCCCCCAGATCACCTCCCAGCACCCCAATTAACCCTTTGATCACCCCTTCTTGCCCCTGTCAATCTTGCCCCTGTCAAAAGTGATTAGTGCAAACTGTCACTTTTTTTTTTCCACTGGTATTGACCGTTAGGTTTTAGGATAGTTCAGGTCCCTTGGTTAGGTAGTTTAGCGATCAGTTAGCGCCCAGCCCACTGCACCGCAGTCCCTTATTTGCTGATTAGCGTATCGCTAATCAGCATTTGTACTTTTATAGTATCTGGAAGTGATCAAAACTGATCACGGTCAGATCTATGATTGTATTAGTGTCACTTTAGTTCGCCCTCCACCCAAAACGCAGTGTTTGCCCGATCAGGCCTGATCGGTCGCCCACACGTGCGTTCACCCACGCCCGCCCCACCGCAGTGACAAAAAAACTTTTTTTTTTTGATCACTGCACATTCACTTTACACGCACTGCGGCGATAAAAAAATCAGTTTTGATATTTTTTATCAACCGCAGCGGCCTCTGGTACTTCGCTAGCCTCCCC
Organism: Bufo gargarizans; assembly: GCF_014858855.1. Lineage (NCBI taxonomy): Eukaryota > Metazoa > Chordata > Amphibia > Anura > Bufonidae > Bufo > Bufo gargarizans. The sequence goes on from NC_058080.1 coordinate 264,310,314, forward strand.
TTTGTAAGACAGGCTTGCTTTTTTTCTTGGGTAGTCTCAGGGAATACCCCTAAATTTAGTTGCCAAAATGTCAAACAGGGGGTATTCTTCTGAAGAGGCCTACAGGCTTCTGACCCAGTCGGATGAGGAATGGGAACCCTCATCTGATGAATCTAGGGGGTCAGAATACGAACCTGTAGAAAGCAGTGGCTCTCTGACCCAAAGTTCGGACGAGGAGGCTGAGGTCCCTGATAGCACCAGGCGTACCCGGCCCCGTGCCGCTAGACCGCAGGTTGCGCAGGATCCGCTTCAAGAGCAGCAGAGTGGGGCTGGTGCTGTCGGATTACGTGGTGAGGCATACACCAGCAGCGCAGCCCTTCCTGGACCTAGTACCAGAACTGCCGTACAACCTGGTGAAGTGGCGAGCACCAGAAGGGCAGTTGAAGCTGGTACGGTGGCACGAGCAGTAGTGACCCCGTCGCAGCCACCGCAAAGACGTGCCCGTAGAGCCCCTAGAATCCCTGAGGTGCTGGCAAACCCTGATTGGCAGTCCCCAACTTCAGCCGCACCTGTAGTTTTCCCTTTCACTGCCCAGTCTGGAGTTCGGGTTGAGACAGCTCAGATCGGTTCGGCCCTGGGATTTTTTGAGCTGTTCTTGACTGCGGAGCTCTTGGACTTAGTCGTGGCCGAAACAAATCGGTATGCCACACAATTTATATCCGCCAACCCGGGAAGCTCTTATGCCCAGTCTTTCCGGTGGAAACCAGTCCAAGTTTTCGAAATTAAAACTTTTCTGGGCCTTCTCCTCAACATGGGTCTAACTAAAAAGCATGAATTGCGGTCATATTGGTCCACGAACCCAACTCATCACATGCCCATGTTCTCTGCTGCTATGTCCAGGACACGATTTGAGACCATCCTGCGTTTCCTGAACTTTAGTGATAACAGCACCTCCCGTCCCAGAGGCCACCCTGCTTTTGACCGGCTCAACAAAATTCGGCCTCTCATAGACCATTTCAACCGGAAATTTGCAGATTTGTAAACCCCTGAGCAAAACATCTGCGTAGACGAGTCACTGATACATTTTACCGGGCGCCTTGGCTTCAAACAATACATCCCAAGCAAGCGCGCCCGGTATGGGGTCAAATTGTATAAGCTCTGTGAAAGGGCCACAGGCTATACCCACAAATTTCGGATCTATGAGGGAAAAGATCAGACCCTGGAGCCGGTCGGTTGCCCTGACTACCTGGGGAGCAGTGGGAAGACAGTCTGGGACTTGGTGTCACCCTTATTCGGCAAGGGGTACCATCTTTATGTGGACAATTTTTACACAAGTGTGGCCCTCTTTAGGCATTTGTTTCTAGAACGGATTGGCGCCTTCAGCCCCGCGCGAACTAGTCGCGCGGGCTTCCCCCAACGGCTCGTTACCACCCGTCTTGCAAGGGGGCAGAGGGCCGCACTGTGTAACGAAGAACTGCTCGCGGTGAAATGGAGAGACAAGCGTGACGTTTACATGCTCTCCTCCATTCACGCAGACACGACAATACAAATTGAGCGAGCAACCCGTGTCATTGAAAAGCCCCTCTCAGTCCACGACTATAACCTTCACATGGGAGGGGTGGACTTCAATGACCAGATGTTGGCTCCGTATTTAGTGTCCCGCAGAACCAGACACTGGTATAAGAAGGTGTCTGTATATTTAATTCAATTGGCTCTGTATAATAGTTTTGTTCTCTACAGTAAGGCTGGGAGAACTGGATCCTTCCTCAAATTTCAGGAAGAGATCATCGCGAACCTCCTGTACCCAGGAGGTTCCGTGGCCCCATCCACCAGTGTAGTTAGCCGTCTACACGAGCGACATTTCCCCAGTGTCGTTCCTGGTACCTCAAACCGACCGCCACCCCGAAAAAAATGTCGTGTCTGTAGCAGGAGTGGAATAAGGCGTGACACCCGCTATTTCTGTCCTGACTGTCCTGACCACCCTGCCCTATGCTTTGGAGAGTGTTTCCGGAAGTACCACACACAGGTACACCTAGCATAGGGATCATCTCACCAGGACAGGCACACAGGGCTATTAGGGCCCATTCACTCACAGCTGCTGCAAACCTCTCCTTTTACCTGGGACAAAGTGCATAACGCACTTCGCCACATCTTTGGGCGATTTGCGCTTTGCACATTGACCCATGGGGAAGGAGAGGTTTGTTCTATAAAGGTAAAAAAACAAACAAACAAAAAAAAAAAACACCAGTAAGCAAAAAGGTTAATTTTTAGTTTAAAAAGTTAAAGTTTATATGTTCTGTTCCAAAGTTAATAAAATTATTGCATTGCGGCCTGGTTTTTCATTTATTTTTTTTCATTTTTTACCTTCCAGGTGGACCAACCGATCGACTAGCTGCAGCACTGATGTGCATTCTGACAGAAGCATTGCGCTGCTGTCAGATTACACGCAAGTCGGTGTATGCGGCGCTGCAAGACGAGATTTCTACTCTGCAGTAACAGATACGTTTGCAAAGGCATACGAGCTGAGGAGGAGGCGGCGTTCCTATGCTTTGGCAAACACTTTGTATGAAAAAAAATATATAAAAAATCCCGGCAATGATTTATTCATCAACATCGATTGATGTGAATGGAGAAATCTGGTTTGCCAGGGCATACGAGCTAAGTGGGTATGGATGTTGGGCGGAGCTCCTATGTCCTGGCAGACGCCTTTCCCCTCCTTTTTTTTTTGGCAGAGATTTTTTCATCCACATTGATCGATGCGAATGAAGAAATCTGTGCCGTTCATTTTTTTCTTTCAGCCCAGAGGCTGAACGGAAAAAAAAATCTCATTACCTGTATGCTCAATATAAGGAGAATAGCAGAAACTCCTAATGCTGGCCATACATGTAATGATTGCGGAGACCCTCAAATGCCAGGGCAGTACAAACACCCCACAACTGACCCCATTTTGGAAAGAAGACACCCCAAGGTATTCGCTGAGGGGCATATTGAGTCCATGAAAGATTTAAATTTTTGTCCTAAGTTAGCAGAAAGTGAGACTTTGTGAGAAAAAACAAACAAAAAAAAATTTCCGCTAACTTATGCCAAAAAATACATTTCTATGAACTCGCCAGGCCCCTCATTGAATACCTTGGGGTGTCTTCTTTCCAAAGTGGGGTCACATGTGGGGTATTTATACTGCCCTGGCTTTTTAGGGGCCCTAAAGCGTGAGAAGAAGTCTGGGATCCAAATGTCTAAAAATGCCCTCCTAAAAGGAATTTGGGCACTTTTGCAGCCTAGATGCGCAAAAGTGTCACACATCTGGTATCGCCGTACTCAGGAGAAGCTGGGGAATGTGTTTTGGGGTGTCATTTTACATATACCCATGCTGGGTGAGATAAATATCTTGGTCAAATGCCAGCTTTGTATAAAAAAATGGGAAATGTTGTCTTTTGCCAAGATATTTCTCTCACCCAGCATGGTTATATGTAAAATGACACGCCAAAACACATTGCCCAGCTTCTCCTGAGTACGGCGATACCAGATGTGTGACACTTTTTTGCAGCCTAGGTGGGCAAAGGGACCCACATTCCAAAGTGCACCTTTCGGATTTTACCGGTCATTTTTTACAGATTTTGATTGCAAACTACTTCTCACACATATGGGCCCCTAAATTGCCAGGGCAGTATAACTACGCCACAAGTGACCCCATTTTGGAAAGAAGACACCCCAAGGTATTCCGTGAGGGGCATGGCAAGTTCCTAGAATTTTTAATTTTTTGTCATAAGTTAGCGGAAAATGATGATTTTTTTTTATTTTTATTTTTTCCTTACAAAGTCTCATATTCCAATAACTTGCGACAAAAAATAAAAAATTCTAGGAACTCGCCATGCCCCTCACGGAATACCTTGGGGTGTCTTCTTTCCAAAATGGGGTCACTTGTGGGGTAGTTATACTGCCCTGGCAATTTAGGGGCCCAAATGTGTGAGAAGTGGTTTGCAATCAAAATGTGAAAAAAATGGCCTGCAAAATCCGAAAGGTGCTCTTTGGAATATGTGCCCCTTTGCCCACCTTGGCTGCAAAAAAGTGTCACACATCTGGTATCGCCGTACTCAGGAGAAGTTGGGGAATGTGTTTTGGGGTGTCATTTTACATATACCCATGCTGGGTGAGAAAAATATCTTGGTCAAATGCCAACTTTGTATAAAAAAATTGGAAAAGTTGTCTTTTGCCAAGATATTTCTCTCACCCAGCATGGTTATATGTAAAATGACACCCCAAAACACATTCCCCAACTTCTCCTGAGTACGGCGATACCACAGGTGTGACACTTTTTTGCAGCCTAGGTGGGCAAAGGGACCCACATTCCAAAGTGCACCTTTCGGATTTTACCGGTCATTTTTTACAGATTTTGATTGCAAACTACTTCTCACACATATGGGCCCCTAAATTGCCAGGGCAGTATAACTACGCCACAAGTGACCCCATTTTGGAAAGAAGACACCCCAAGGTATTCCGTGAGGGGCATGGCGAGTTCCTAGAATTTTTAATTTTTTGTCGCAAGTTAGTGGAATATGAGACTTTGTAAGGAAAAAAAAATAAAATCATAATTTTCCGCTAACTTGCAACAAAAAAGAAAAAGTTCTATGAACTCACTATGCCCATCAGCGAATACCTTAGGGTGTCTACTTTCCGAAATGGGGTCATTTGTGGGGTTTTTCTACTGTCTGGGCATTGTAGAACCTCAGGAATCATGACAGGTGCTCAGAAAGTCAGAGCTGCTTCAGAAAGCGGAAATTCAAATTTTTGTACCATAGTGTGTAAACGCTATAACTTTTACCCAAACCATTTTTTTTTTTTGCCCAAACATTTTTTTTTTATCAAAGACATGTAGAACAATAAATTTGGTGAAAAATTTATATTTGGATGTCGTTTTTTTTGCAAAATTTTACAGCTGAAAGTGAAAAATGTCATTTTTTTTGCAAAAAAATCGTTACATTTTGATTAATAAAAAAAAAAGTAAAAATGTCAGCAGCAATAAAATACCACCAAATGAAAGCTCTATTAGTGAGAAGAAAAGGAGGTAAAATTCATTTGGGTGGTAAGTTGCATGACCGAGCAATAAACGGTGAAAGTAGTGTAGTGCCGAAGTGTAAAAAGTGCTCTGGTCATGAAGGGGGTTTTAGCTAGTGGGGTTGAAGTGGTTAAAAAGGATTGTCCAGCTATGATTTTTTTTAAACTGGCTCAGATCACCTAATTGCTCCGTCACTGCTCCCATTCCAATGCTCACCCACTGGTTTCTTCTCATTTTGTAGTATGTACCTTCCATAAGAGTCCTGGATTAGATGTGAAATGTAATAACTGGCAGACATGGTTCAGAATGACTATGCATTTTAACTTCCATGCAACTTTAAAATACTGAAATACAGCATTTCAAAGTTTCAATTTCATTTTCCATTTTAGTGGCACTTTCAATATATATCTTACAGTGAAATATGATTGTCCTTGAAATATGTAGACATCTTGGAAACGGTTATATAATTTAGCAGGATTATATTGCATGTTGTTAAATATTTATATCATGGATAATCTCACAAGTTGGAAATAGTGTAATAAAGCACAATGAAGTAAATGCATTGCTGAAGTCAGAGATTCAAGTGTCTATTTTAGTAACGCTGTAATGCAATGTCAACTGTTCTCTATCTTTTAGCTTAAACTGCTCATTACAGTCATAATTTGTGGATACCGAGATGTTTGGACAAACAAATCAAATAAAAATAAAAATCTTGAATATAATTAATAGGAACTCTGAGAAAAAAAATGTATTTTCACATTAACCCTTTAGTGCACCCATTAGAGCAATATCACATGCACGTATGCACCTGGACGCTAGTACTTAACACCTAGCGCCATAAATGTACAGCATGGGGCTGGTGAAAGCTCAGGAGTTAAACCTACACCAGCTATAATGGACATCCAAACTCCACTGCAATGGCTGAGATTAGAACTAGCTCCCATCCAGACCATTCAATCTGTTAGATGCCACATCTCTATCGACCATGGCATCTAAGAGGTTTATAGAGGGATCAGGTTCCTTCTGTACACCATCTGGTCGCTAAGACACAATTCCTGATGGTAGCCAACGCAACTGAAGTCTAATAATGGTCACCTGCATTGCCATGCACAGAAGCCTATAAAACCCTGTGAGAGGCAGCATGTAATCAATGGACTGTCAGTGTAATACTGACAGGAAAAATACATTATCATACAGAAGTATGGCAATGTATTTAACCAGTGATCAGATAAGTGTTAGTTCCAGTCCTCTAGTGGAATCTAAAATAAAAACAATACTGTAAATATTTTTGAACATTAAAAAGATCTAAATTTCAAGTGAAAAAAAATTGCTTCTCCCTTTATTCAGTCCTTTATTATTGGTAAAAACCTGGTTACCTCAACACAATTAATATCACCATGACCATAAAAACCTGATCTCTAGCAAAATATCATTATTTATCCTGCATGGTGAATACAGTTGAAATAAAATGTGAAAAACATGCCTGGAAGTGCAGTTTTGGTCAGCTCACCTAAGAAAATAGTATAAAAAGTGATCAAAAAGTCAAATAGTATCAATAAAAACTATAGCCTACCCCACAAAAAAAACAACACAGCGGTCTCAGTGGAAAAATTAAAAAGTTATGGATTTTGGAATATGTCAGTGCAAAATACAAATTATTTTTAATTTAAAAAAAAAGTGATTTTATGATACAGTAAACACTGGAAAAACTACAGAAATAAAATACTGTCACAATCATATCAACCTTTTAGAATAAAGTGTCATGTTATTTACCTAGCATAATGACCCTCATAAAAAATTTTTTTTTAACCCAATTGCTATCATTTGGCAACATCACTTTACAAAATAAGAAATAAAAAGTGACCAAAAGAATATTTGTAACCCAAAATAGTACCAATGGACCCTATAACTTGGCTCTCATACAGAAAAATTCAAAGTTATGGCTAGGGATGAAACAATTGAAGTCGATTTGCATAAAACTTTGTTTCAATACTGTACCGAGCGAACGCTCCATACAATATTAGAATTTATTGGCTCCGATGAGCCGAAGTTATTACTTTGCGAAATCTTGCGAGACTTCGGGTAATAATTTAATAAATTTATTTATACTGTAAAAAAACATTTCCCGAAATCGGGTTTAGTTCCAGGGTGCATCTCTAATTGAAGGAAAACACCTGACTGCTGCTTCCTGGTCAGCTGGACCATGGGGGTAGAGATACTGGTGCAGAGCACCGAAGGATAGGGCAAGCCAAGGTCAGGGAAGGCAAAAAACATCATGGTAAACGGTAAAAGGTCAAAGTCGGCATCAATGGATCAATGCAGAAATCAGTGAATGGAACAGACACCATAGCAGGGTACTAACACTCTTGGAAACCAATTGCTAATGCACATTCCCACAGGTGAAGGTGCATAAAGTACCCTAAGGTGGCTTGCCATTTGGTGGTGACAAATAGGGTGCACACTTGCCCTTTAAGAGCAGGAGAGAGCGTGCATGCGTTTCCTATGGGCAGAGGAAGAGGGGCCATGCTGGCAAGCAGGCTGCAGCTTGTGTGGAGGGACAAAGCAGGCCTGGCAGCTGGACACACCGGGAAGAAGGAAATAGCAGGAGGCATGTCCGTGCTGCCAGGTACAAGGGGTTCAGGGCAGGCAAGCAGAAGAGCCGCTGCCATGGGCTGCCACCACTGCAACAATGACCACATACAGGGTATTGCTGTACTGAGGAGAAGTTATTTAACATTTTGTGGGGTGCTTATTCTACTGTTAACCCTTGTGAAAGTGAAACATGTTTACCTAAAATGACATATTATTGGAAACATCTTTTTTTATTTTCACGCCCCAATTCTAATATATTCTATGAATCAACTTTAAGACTAAAAGGCTCAGTGATCCACTAGGTGAACTACTTGAAGACATAGTTTCCAAAATGTGTTCTTATATTTTGACACCTCAAGGCCTATGCAAATCTGAGATGTGCCTGAAAAATATCCTAAAGATGAAGACCCCAAAATCCACATGCTGCACCTCCAATTCTAAAGTCAGTAGCACAATAGAGATATGAAATATTTCTGAAAACTACAGAATTAGGTTTAAATGCTGTTTGTTTAGTTTTTTTTTTTATTTGATCTTCATCTGCTATGTTCCAAAAAATAGATTAAAACTGAAAATTTGCAATAACAAAAATTACATCTTGCATTAAAGGAGTTTTCAGCGATTTTTTTTTTAAACTAGTGACCTATCCTTTTGATTGGCTATCAGTATCTGATCAGTGGGGGTCTGACACCAGGGGCCCCAACCAATCAGTTTTTTCAGAAGGCACTGGTGCTCAAAAAGGATAGGTCATCAGAGAACCCCTTTAATTCTAGTAAAACACCTAAAGGGTTAACAAACTAAGTGCCATTTTTTTATATTTAAAAGGGAGTATTGTTAAAACGGGCGATTTCTGGGGGGTTTCTAATATATAGGCCTCTCAAAGAAATTTCTGACCTGAATTGGTCCCTTATAGGTTTTGGAAAAGTTCTTGAAAATTTAATACATTGCTTCTAAAAAGACTTCTAATGTCTCCAAAAATTGAAGGTGCAAACATAAAGCGGACATATAGTAAATATTGATTATTAAAGAGGTTCTCAGGGATTGTGATATTGATGGCCTATCCTCAGGATAGGCCATCAATATCTGATTGGTGGAGTCCAATACCAATCAGCTGTATGAAGAGGCCACGCCACTTTCTGAACACTAAGGGCCGCTTCACACGAGCGGATGCCGTGCGTGGCATCCGCTCCGTGAAAGAGTGCCAAGACCCGCTGCAGACTGCAGAGGCACGGAGCAGTAACATGACTGTTAATGCTCCGTGCCTCTCTGTGATCTCTTTACTACGAAATCACAGTTGTCACTGTGATTTCGTAGTAAAGAGATCACAGAGAGGCACGGAGCATTAACAGTCATGTTACTGCTCCGTGCCTCTGCAGTCTGCAGCGGGTCTTGGCACTCTTTCACGGAGCGGATGCCACGCACGGCATCCGCTCGTGTGAAACGGCCCTTAGACTGCTTCCGTCATGTTCATCTGTCACATGAACTAGGCAAAGCTAAGCCCCATTCAAGTAAGCTGCAATACCAAGCACAGCCACTATTTAATAGTTGGTGCTCACGTAGCACTGAATAACTGATCGGTGGGGTGCCATGAGTTGGTCCCCTGCCAATCTCATATTGAAGACCTATCCTGAGGATAGGCCATCAATATAATAATTCCAGAGAACCCATTTAACTATTATGTGAGGTATGAGCTATCTGTCTTAAAAAGCAGAGAAATTCCAGGGGGGACGTGGTCTGCTGGCCGAGCAAGATGGCTGCGTGAGACTTGAGCTCCAGCGCCATACCAGCAACGAGGTGAAAGCAAGCAAATTAGAACCTTCCCATACCAACCCTACTGTTCGGCCAAACCTCTCAGATGATGACCAGAGGCAAGAGGTTGCCAAAAAAGCAGGGAAAACTGGACTTTTTCTTTGAGCGGGGAAAGGACAAAGATGGCGCTGCGTCCCCAACCCAGTCTCGCTCCCCGGCCTCCAGCTCACCTGATGCTCTGTGCATGCCCCGGGACCCACCACCAAAGGAAGCTTCGAGGTCACCATTGGCTGCACAGCTCTCCTTACCTTCACAAAGACAGACCCGAGGAAGCCCATGCCATTCACCGCCGGGTCTAGGCTGCCAAGTAAGTTCAGCTGGGTCATCTACTTCCTCCAGCCCCGCTAAGCAGAGGCCGAGAATCCAGGCCCTGTCCAAGCAAGACACAGAGGTGACAGACCACACAATACTCTCCCTTCAAGCATTACCCACCACTGACCAGCCTGCCTTAGGAAATCTTTTAAAGGATATGTTGGTCCTCTTCAGCCAGTCAATGCATAAGGACTTTACTGCAATCATCCTCCCGCATCAGTCCTCAGTGGCAGCCATTGATAAGTGGGTCAGCCATGTGTCCAAAAAGGGCGACTTTGCGACATCACATAATCAGCTCATAGATGCCCATAATGAGCTGGCAGAGGAGCTTGACCATCTCAAAGCCAAAGTGGTGAATTTAGATGATTGGTCCCGCCGGTATACCTGAGGAAATTGTCTCCAAAGACTTGCCTTCCTACCTCCAGGGACTCATGAAAGCTATTATTCCTGGTCTCTCTTCCCGTGACATCACCATTGATAGAACACACAGAGTTGTCTGTCCAAAACATCTCCGGACACCGCACCTATTATTTTGATTGGGTGACTAAAATAATAAATGGCGGAGGTGCAGTAGACATCACTTATCTAGACTTTAGTAAGGCTTTTGATACTGTCCCACATAGAAGGCTTATCAATAAAGTCTTTGAGCTTGGACTAACTATGTTGTTAAATGAATTAGGCAGTGGCTGAGGGACAGACACCAGAGGGTTGTAGTTGATGGAGTATATTCAGACCATGGTCTTGTTACCAGTGGGGTACCTTAGGGATCTGTTCTGGGACCCATATTGTTTAATATCTTCATCAGCGAAATTGCAGAAGGCCTTGATGGTAAGGTGTGTCTTTTTGCTGATGAGACAAAGATTTGTAACAGGGTTGATGTTCCTGGAGGGATACACCAAATGGAAAAAGATTTAAAAAAACTAGAGGAATGATCAAAAATCTGGCAACTAAAATTTAATGTTGATAAGTGCAAGATAATGCACCTGAGGCGTAAAAACCCAAGAGCAGAATATAAAATCAGTGATACAGTCCTAACCTCAGTATCTGAGGAAAGGGATTTAGGGGGTCATTATTTCAGAAGACTTAAAAGTAGGCAGACATTGTCATAGAGCAAAAGGAAATGATAGCAGAATGCTCGGGTGTATAGGGAGAGGCATTAACAGTAGAAAGAGGGAGGTGCTCATGCCGCTCTACAGAACACTAGTGAGACCTCATTTAGAGTATTGTGAGCAGTACTGGAGACCATATCTCCAGAAGGATATTGATACGTTGGAGAGAGTTCAGAGAAGAGCTACTAAACTAGTACAAGGATTGCAGGATAAAACCAGGAAAGATTAAAGGACCTTAACATGTATAGCTTGGAAGAAAGACAAGACAGAGGGGATATGATAGAAACATTTAAATACATAAAGGGAATCAACGAGCTAAAAGAGGAGAGAATATTTAAAAGAAGAAAAACTGCTATAAGAGGACATAGTTTTAAATTAGAGGGGCAAAGGTTTAAAAGTAATATCAGGAAGTATTACTTTACTGAGAGAGTAGTGGATGCATGGAATAGCCTTCCTGCAGATGTGGTAGCTGCAAAAACAGTAAAGGAGTTTAAGCTTGCATGGGATAGGCATAAGGCCATCCTTTATATAAGATCGGGTCAGGGACTATTCATAGTATTCAGTATATTGGGCAGACTAAATGGGCCAAATGGTTCTTATCTGCCGACATATTCTATGTTTCTATGTTACTATCCAGGGTTCACTTCTTCCATGTAAAAGAAGCACTAATGGCAGGGGCGAGGAAGAAAGTTGCCTTGCCTTCCCCATACGAGCAGATCAAAATGTTTGCAGAAATGTCTGCACACACCTTACAGCAACGCCGCACCTTGGTCCCGTATACCACAGCCCTAAGACAACAAAATATCCCGTACAGATTGGGGCTCCTGACGAAAGTTCTTATCCAGCATCAAGGAACTCTTCATGCAATATGCTCATTGGGTCGGGGAAAGAGATTCTGGACTCCTGGAACATCCACTGAGCGGTGTCTTTCCGGCCTTGAGCCATAAGAAATGCCCAATATAGTTAGCCAGCACCTCATGCTGACTCTATTTTATGTTTTGCTATGTTTTTGTCTACTAGTTTCATTTTATTTTTCCCAATATTCTCTTGTATACCTAACTTTTTGGTTTCTCTCAAGGGCTCATTCTGGACCTGCCACTGGGGTCCACCTTGATCATGGGTGCCGTCTTCCCCCTGAACACAGGTACACATTGCCTTTCTATCAACATTTACTAATGTTTCAGGTTCTATATTTTTACCAATGATCCTTAAGATAGCTGCCTTGAATATCAAATTCCTTAATAGTCCTTTTTGTCTATGTTGTGGAGGGAGGTGAAAGCTCTTAAATGTGACATTTTTTGTGCCACTGAGACCCACATAACTAAAGCTGATGCTCACACATAGCTGATGCTCATCCCCGTTTTCCACACATATTCCAATCTCATTGCGCCAAGAAACAAAGAGGCTTGCTGGTGGCTGTTCGGGACTCAGTGGCGTTCCAACTAACGACATCCATCGTGGACCCCAGTGGCAGACTTATCATTACAGTAGGCTCTCTGAATAATGTAATGTACACCACGGTCTTTGAGTATGCCCCTAATAAGCATCAGGTCTCCTTTTTACAAAAGCTTGCAACCAGAGTGAACAGAATGAAGAGGGGTCATGTCCTCTGGGGTGGAGACTTTAATGTCATGCTGAATCCTTCCATAGACTCATCGGCTCCGACCAGAGATCATCCCCCCGCCTTAGCTCCTCTGCTACTTGGAGATGATCTTTATGTCTGGAGGATCCAGCACGAAGGATAAAGAGATTACTCTTTCTTCTCTGCCGAGCATGACTCCTACTCCAGGATAGACCTTTTTCTGGTTGACAGGTCACTTTTATGCAATGCTATCCAATCCTCCATTGAACTGATTACTTGGTTAGATAATGCCCCTATTACTTTAAGCATTTGTTAAATGTCTTCAAAGCCAACTTACACCCCTTGGCGTAACAATACCTATATCTTAGAACACCTCAAGTATAAAGCAGATATCTCTGCCGCATTATCTGAATACGTTCAGGCTAATGTAGGTTCAGTGTCAAGCCCGTTTTCTCTGTGGAATGCCCACAAGGCCTTCACTAGGGGAATATTTATCAAGGTAGGTCACAGGGCCTTACCTCTCCGAAGACAGGCTCAAAAGTGTTTGACCCCCAGACGATAGCCAATTCCTTCAAAGACTTTTATTTATCCCTGTATAATCTAGTACCCCAGACAGAGTCCATCCCCTCTACATCAGAAGCTATTTAACGCTTCTTAGCCTCCCTTGATCTCCCTTGTTTAAACAATGACAAATTAACACAATTAAATACTCCCTTCTCTGCTGATGAGGTACTAGGCATTATCAAGAAACATCCTCATCATAAAGCCCCAGGCCCCGATGGTTTGTCCAATGTATATTACAAAAGCTTTCAACAGGAGCTTTCCCCTAATATGCTTCAGACCTTCTGGTTGATTGTGGATACAGGCGACATCCCAAAGGAAATGTTGGAGGCAACCATAGTGACTATCCTTAAAACAGACAAACCCTCAGATTACCCCAAACATTACCACCTGATATCGCTCTTAAACACGGACACTAAAATATTTGCCAAGGCCCTGGCAAACCACCTAGCCCCCTTGATTCCCCTTCTGGTCCATGCAGACCAGGTGGGACTTTTCAAAGCTGGAAGATCCAGAAGAACTCCAGGCGGGTTTTAAATGTTGTAGACTTTTTACAGAGAGAGAAAGTCCCCACCATTTTGGTGATGCTGGATGCCGAGAAGGCGTTTGACCGCATTAATTGGTCCTTTGCATTCTCTGTCCTGTACCACATGGGATTTTTAAGGTCGATACTCTCACCTAATAAAGCTTTATACACCTGTCCATATGCCAGAGTTTGGGCTAATGGAGCACTGTCGGAGCCCTTTAACATAACCAATGGCACTGGATGTCCCCTGTGTCCATTGATGTTTGCATTATCTATTGAGCCCCTAGCCCAAGCAATCAGGCGAGACAACAGGATAAGTGGAGTCACGATTGCCGACAGATGCCACAGCATAAGCTTGTATGCAGATGACATAATTCTCTCCCTGACTGACCTCTACAACTCTCTGGAAATGGCAATGGTGATTATTTCCTCGTTTAGAGAGCAGTCTTTTTATAAGCTTAACTGTACTAAATCTCAGGCACTTCCTATCAATATTACCTCCCATCTACTTGCACCCCTAATGTCCTCCTTTAATCTGGATTGGAAGACTACACAAATTAAATACCTGGGAATAAATTTGACGTCCAATGTCTCTCAACTCTATAAAGCCACCACCTTCCCTTTTTGTCCACTTTAGAGAAAGAACTTCTCAACTTAGCAAGACATGAACTATCTTGGGTGGGCTGCATTGCAGCCTTCCAGATGTTTACACTCCCAAAGCTATTATATTTGTTTAAAACACTACCTATCACCCCACTAAAATCCTTTTTCAACACATGCGCCAAACAACTAAACAACTTTATTTGGGGAAAGAAAAGACCTCGCATATCATCAGCACAATTACAGAAAGCCAAATCATATGGTGGTCTGGGACTTCCCAATTTATATGATTATTTTCTAGCCTCACAAATGGCTCAACTAAGAGACTGATGGTTGGAGGACCAAACTAAACATTGGTTTCACATTTACCTTAACCAATTTCCATAGTTTAAAATCCCTCCTGATCTCGTCTCTGTGCCCCTCATTTGTGTGCCCACAAATACCTATCTTTGTAACTACAAACTAGCAAACTGGACCCAATTTCACAAAAATAGCCCCAACTCTCCCATGTATCTTATACAACAAGCCCCTCTGACGGTGCTAGAATATCTCATTCAGGACTTAGCAGTTGGGTCCTGGAGGAAATGTGGAGTATACATGATATCCAAACTGTTTGAAGCAGGAGACATACAAACATTTGAACACTTATATCGCACTTTCCAGGTGCCCAATGCTGACTTCTTTAAATACCTCCGGATCAGACACCTTTTTCACACTAACAAATTACAACCCCCTTCAAGTTACTGCCAACTTGGATATACTTAAATTATGGTTGCTCCCCTCCCCAATAGGTACCCGCTTACGACCGCTATATGTTCTGTTAAAAGACAAAAAGTAATTTACTAAATCCACTCCTTTCCACTCTTAAGAAAGAGAGAGGCAGGCTACTTTCACAATAGCATTAATATTTTCCGGTATTGAGATCCATCATAGGGTCTCAATACCGGAAAGAACGCTTCCGTTTTGTCCCCATTCATTGTCAATGGGGACAAAATGTAACTGAACAGAATGGAATGCTCCAAAATGCATTCCATTCTGTTCTCATACTGGAAAGCAAACCGCAGCATACTGCGGTTTGCTTTCCATCCTGGGATGTGGAGCAAGACGGATCCAGCATGACCCATAATGCAAGTCAATAGGGACGGATCAGTTTTCTCTGACACAATCTGACACAATAGAAAACGGATCCGTCCCCCATTATTGACTTTCAATGGAGTTCATGACGTCTTGGCTATGTTAAAGACAATACAACCGGATCCCTTCATAATGGATGTAGAAGATTGTATTATCAGTAACGGAAGCATGTTTGCTGAACCCTGCCGTATCCAGCAAAAACGCTAGTATGAAAGTAGCATTAAGTCATTCCTTCTTGCAGGAGAAATGGGGGAAGGCTCAGAGCTTTATCTCTAAACATTTGAAATGTTTACTGTATTATGAATCACTAATGAAGACCACCCTGAGGTGGTACTATACAATGGACCGTCTGAGCCACATTTTCCCATGGGTTTCACATCTTTACTGGAGAGGCTGCGGATAAAGGGGCACACTCCTCCACATCCTCTGGGCATGCCCTTCACTCCAGACAATATGGAAAGAGACCTTTGCCCTTTCATCGGACCTGTTGGGCTACCAGCTGGCTCCCTCATCTTCATTGGCTTTATTATTTATAGACTTAGACACTATCCCCTACAGCCACAGGCTGGTCATAGCGTATCTCCTCTTGTCTTCTACAAACCGGATTCCAAAAAAGTTGGGACACTAAACAAATTGTGAATAAAAACGGAATGCAATGATGTGGAGATGGCAAATGTCAATATTTTATTTGTAATAGAACGTAGATGACAGATCAAACGTTTAATCCGAGTAAATGTATCATTTTAAAGGAAAAATACGTTGATTCAAATTTTCACGGTGTCAACAAATCCCCAAAAAATTGG
The DNA here is from genome assembly GCF_014858855.1 of Bufo gargarizans. Lineage (NCBI taxonomy): Eukaryota > Metazoa > Chordata > Amphibia > Anura > Bufonidae > Bufo > Bufo gargarizans. The sequence continues at coordinate 264,326,371 of NC_058080.1, forward strand.
GACAAGTAGCAATAAGAGGCTGGAAAAAGTATTTTGAGCGTAACGAAGAGCTGGAAGACCAATTAACACTAATTAGGTCAATTGGCAACATGATTGGGTATAAAAAGAGCTTCTCAGAGTGGCCGTGTCTCTCAGAAGCCAAGATGGGTAGAGGATCACCAATTCCCACAATGTTGCGCAGAAAGATAGTGGAGCAATATCAGAAAGGTGTTACCCAGCGAAATATTGCAAAGACTTTGCATCTATCATCATCAACTGTGCATAACATCATCCGAAGATTCAGAGAATCTGGAACAATCTCTGTGCGTAAGGGTCAAGGCCGTAAAACCATACTGGATGCCCGTGATCTCCGGGCCCTTAAACGACACTGCACCACAAACAGGAATGCTACTGTAAAGGAAATCACAGAATGGGCTCAGGAATACTTCCAGAAACCATTGTCAGTGAACACAATCCACCGTGCCATCTGTCGTTGCCAGCTGAAACTCTACAGTGCAAAGAAGAAGCCATTTCTAAGCAAGATCCACAAGCTCAGGCGTTTTCACTGGGCCAGGGATCATTTAAAATGGAGTGTGGCAAAATGGAAGACTGTTCTGTGGTCAGACGAGTCACGATTCGAAGTTCTTTTTGGAAATCTGGGACGCCATGTCATCCGGACCAAAGTGGAGAAGGACAACCCAAGTTGTTATCAACGCTCAGTTCAGAAGCCTGCATCTCTGATGGTATGGGGTTGCATGAGTGCGTGTGGCATGGGCAGCTTGCATGTCTGGAAAGGCACCATCAATGCAGAAAAATATATTCAGGTTCTAGAACAACATATGCTCCCATCCAGACGTCATCTCTTTCAGGGAAGACCCTGCATTTTTCAACAAGATAATGCCAGACCACATTCTGCATCAATCACAACATCATGGCTTTGTAGGAGAAGGATCCGGGTACTGAAATGGCCAGTCTGCAGTCCAGATCTTTCACCTATAGAAAACATTTGGCGCATCATAAAGAAGAAGGTGCAACAAAGAAGGCCCAAGACAATTGAACAGTTAGAGGCCTGTATTAGACAAGAATGGGAGAGCATTCCTATTTCTAAACTTGAGAAACTGGTCTCCTCGGTCCCCAGACGTCTGTTGAGTGTTATAAGAAGAAAGGGAGATGCCACACAGTGGTGAAAATGGCCTTGTCCCAACTTTTTTGGGATTTGTTGACACTATGAAATTCTGATTCAACATATTTTTCCCTTAAAATGGTACATTTTCTCAGTTTAAACTTTTGTTCCGTGATTTATGTTCTATTCTGAATAAAATATTAGAAGTTGGCACCTCCACATCATTGCATTCAGTTTTTATTCACGATTTGTATAGTGTCCCAACTTTTTTGGAATCCGGTTTGTAAGTTAGCCATTACACAATATTGGAAGAGTCCAAAAAACGCCCTCTCTATCTAAAATCATCACAAAAATCAACACTACTCTTACATATGAACGAGCTTTGGCCTCAGCCTGGGCAAAATCTCAGTTGGCAACATCGGTGTCTTCATCCACCCATACCAGTTAAGGAATCCTGCATTATAACCATCCCCTCGAGAGACAATTTCCCTTCTCGTTTTGTTTGATCTGTTCCAGTTTTCTTTTTTATTTTGATGTATGGAAACCTTTGTCAGTGCTGCCTAAGGTTGATATGTAAATGTACTGACTTGATGTATGCTACCTAAAGCTGTATGTGATTTATCTGGAAAACAATAAAAACTTATTGATATATATAAAAAATATATATAAAGCTGAGAAATTCCAATTTGTAAAACTGCTAATTTTGTAAAATTTTCATTACATTTTGGATTCTTTTTATAAATAAAGAATAGTGACCAAAATTTACAATTAACATAAAATGCACATAAAATGCACATAAAAAAACAACCCCAAAATTTCTTGGATAATTAAAAACATCCAAACAAGATCCTCATAAATTGAAACAGATTTAACAATTTTTCCACAAAGCCAAAAGTGGTTTAGCCTTTAGAGGGTTAAGCTTCCCTCGAGGGAGCTAGTCAGCTTCTCTAGTGAATAATTATACAGGCGTGCTGGTAGTTATAAGTTGATTTCACACTGCTGCTTAGTAACAGGGGACTCCACCAAATTTCAATATTCCTGTGGAAATCCAATGTTGCCATTAACATAGAAGGGCTGATGGTTGGAAAGACATATTCATCACCAGCACTTCCCATTCAACCACGATTGCTTCTTAATCAATAAATATAATTAAAGTCACTCTCCAGGCCCCCAAAGGCAATTAAATTTTTTCTCACTAGTGAGTAGTATCTGTACTTTATTATCATTATGTCCTTGTTGTAAAAGCAACATGTTCTCCATTCAAGTGTTTCCTGGGAAGCCTGTGATAAATAGTAAGGCTGTTAACAGCCTGCATTTGTGGGAGGGGCGTCTGGCTATTTATCCCCCTACCTGCCGCTCAGCCAGGCGCCCGAGCCTCACGCACTATTCGCGGTTTCGAGCTCCCTCCTTTTCCGACCCGAATCTTGCTTCCGGTACCCTGCGCTCACGCGCCGCCGAATCGCAGCACGCCAGCCTGCCAGGTAATCGAGGCTCAGCCGGCTCCGTTCTAGCTGTGTCTCGCACCCGACCTGGTTTCCTGCCCCCTGGTGGTGCAGGCTTGGTTGCCGCTCCCCCCAGCATGATGCGCTCGCACGAGTGCAGGCGACAGGGTTGGGGGAGTGGCGACCTAGTCAGTGAACTGCCGGTCACATGCCGGCTCAGTATGAGAGCCTATTCAATTAAAAGTTGTATCATAGGTAGAATTCACATGTAACCATGCTATCTGGTATATCTGTTGGAAGCCTATTTTTTTAAGGGCTTTTGTAGCTCAGGAGGCATGGTCAAATTCTGGTTTTGGGACGCAGGTAGCTCTCCCGCTTCCAGGGGGGGCGCAGTTTCATTTGGGTCCCCTGCCAGATTGTTTGGGGCTCCGTACGTTTAATTTTAAGTTCATCTGCCTTGCATCACAATACCAGAATTTGCGATTTACGTGATTTCACTTTACTGTCTCTGAAAACAGTGGTTTTTCGTTTTCTGGTTCAAATCTGCTTCTGTCTCCTGGTCTTTACGTATGGCCGGGGTCCCCTGGCCCTCCCGGGATCTCAGTGCCTCCCGGATCGCCCAGGTTGTCAATGTTCCTGGATCGCCCAGGTTGTGAGTGTTCCTGGATCGCCCAGGTTGTCAGTGTTCCTGGATCGCCCAGGTTGTCAGTGTTCCTGGATCGCCCAGGTTGTCAGTGTTCCTGGATCGCCCAGGTTGTCAGTGTTCCTGGATCGCCCAGGTTGTCAATGTTCCTGGATCGCCCAGGTTGTCAATGTTCCTGGATCGCCAGGTTGTCAATGTTCCTGGATCGCCCAGGTTGTCAGTGTTCCTGGATCGCCCAGGTTGTCAGTGTTCCTGGATCGCCCAGGTTGTCAGTGTTCCTGGATCGCCCAGGTTGTCAGTGTTCCTGGATCGCCCAGGTTGTCAGTGTTCCTGGATCGCCCAGGTTGTCAGTGTTCCTGGATCGCCCAGGTTGTCAGTGTTCCTGGATCGCCCAGGTTGTCAGTGTTCCTGGATCGCCCAGGTTGTCAGTGTTCCTGGATCGCCCAGGTTGTCAGTGTTCCTGGATCGCCCAGGTTGTCAGTGTTCCTGGATCGCCCAGGTTCTGTCTTTGTTTTCTCAGGTTTTTGCATCTGTTCTGATGCCGCTTGTTCCTTCCGTTAGATTGGGCAGTTGTCATTTTCCCTCCCTCTCCTTCGTTCATCTAGGAATTTCGAGGCAATTCCAGGTAAGTCGGCTCAGAGACGGTCACTGGGGCGGGGTTAACCGTCAGTTTGATACTCAAGTCCGTTCTTTTTCATTAGTTCCATTTAAACGATTAAATCCGTTCATATCTTGTCAGGTAGGTTCGTACGTTGGCCTCCCTTCGGGGTATTCAAAAGGAGGGGAAGGGGTCCGTGAGCCATAGGCAACCAGTGTCCAGTAAATTGTTCAGGGATCTCTCCTCGTCATTGGATGGTAATCCTTTTGGGCCCTCCACTAGCCTGATTTTGAAAGCGGCCATGTATCCCACCTTTTATGGGTTCCTCCGGCCCAGAGAGGTTCTGGCCGGTCCAAAATCGTCATAACTATCCTCTGAAGCAGCATCTGTTATGGGGCCAGGGCCATTACACTCTCCTGCTACCCTCCACCAAAACCAATCAGACGGGTCCCCCTTCTGAGGTTAAATTCTACCCAACGTTGTACGATTGGTGCCCAGTTCAAGTGCTGCATCAACTGCTAGCTCTCATCCGAGGTTCATCACCAGATAGCCCGCTCCTGCCACAGGCAGGCAAGCCTCTCAGCACCTCTCAGTTTATATCTTACATCCGTGCCCTCGCCCAGGGACCAGGCTATGACCCCAAGGTAATTTCGGGGCACTCATTCCGCATAGGGGCGGCCTCCGCTGCTTCTCGTCATCAGGTGCCAGACCACGTCATCCGGTCCATGGGGCGGTGGCGGTCCTCCTGCTTTACCAGGTATATACCCAATCCTCAAGTAGAGATACCTCGTGCCTTTCGATCTCTGGCTTTGTAATTTGTAATAAAGTATTGTACCTAACTGATGTTTTTTGCCCCCTTTTTCACTGGTGTACCCGCGCCCGTGGCTCCCGTCACAATTCAGCCACTATGTTCAGGGCAGGTTTCTCTGCGTACGCCGACGTTGTCCTAGCCCTGACCATAAATAGTAAGGCTGTTAACAGCCTGCATTTGTGGGAGGGGCGTCTGGCTATTTATCCCCCTACCTGCCGCTCAGCCAGGCGCCCGAGCCTCACGCCCCTCCCTCCCGCCCTTTTTCTCAGCTTCCATCAGGTATGCCCCCTTTTTCACTGGTGTACCCGCGCCCGTGGCTCCCGGCACAATTCAGCCACTATGTTCAGGGCAGGTTTCTCTGCGTACGCCGACGTTGTCCTAAACCAATGATAAAGAAGGAGGTGTGTCTCAGACTCCCTCAGGCTTCCTGTAGACACTTTAGCTTAGCTGTAGTCACAGAGCTGTCCTAACAGACCTGGGCAAAGGGGCAAGACCAGAGGAGAATACATAATTGATAATCATGCCCTCTATATACTGACAACTTTTTTTCAATACAGCGGTTTTTGACGGTCTTTAGAGGGTGATTTTGTTTTTCTGTATATCTTAACCATAATAAAAAAAAATATTAGAAATAACTTTGTTGCAATACTTTCTGTAATATATTTCAATTAGCTAAACTGTCGCTGTTGCTACCAGCGGAGCCGCTTGCAGCTATGACAGGGAGTGGTAAGGAATTTTTTTCCAGGGCACTGTCAACAAGTGATAGGTATTCTATTTACATATAAGAGTCTATAGTTTACAGGTGGTCCGCAAATCAAAGACTTTTATCCAGCTTTGGTGTTGTTACCATGAAGAAGGGTAGGCTTACAGTATATAGGATCTGTAGACACAATACAATGGATATTTTTAGACCATCTAAAGTTGCTTTTTACTTTAGAGGTACTGTAGCATTTACAGTGTGAGCAAAGTGCATGTGATTTTAACACCTCATCAAAAAGATGCACCGAGTGTGACTGTGCCCTAAACGAAATGGTTACAAAGCTAGACATGTTGACAGTCTCTTTGACAGATTGAACAGTTGTCTAAGCAACGGTGCCTTCCAACATGCTTCTCCTGTCATCAGATCTAAACTTCTGAAAGATAAAAAGCACCAAAATAACTGAAGGCACACTCTAAGGCCCCTTTCACACGGGCGCGAATTCCGCGCGGGTGCAATGCGTGAGGTGAAAGCATTACACGCGCACTGAATCCAGACCCATTCACTTCAATGGGGCTGTGCTGATGAGCTGGTGATTTTTACGCATCACTTGTGCGTTGCGTGAAAATCGCAGCATGTTCTATATTCTGCATTTTTCAGGCAACGCAGGCCCCATAGAAATGAATGGGGCTGTGTGAAAAGCGCATAGCATCCTCAAGCAAGTGCGGATGCGGTGCGATTTTCATGCATGCTTGCTAGGAGATTATGTTAGTAATTGATAAAAGTCAATTTATTGTATTATTTTCCCTTATAACATGGTTATAAACGAAAATAATAGCATTCTTAATACAGAATGCTTAGTAAAATGTTGCTTGAGGGGTTAAAAAATTAAAATGATTAATTCACTTCATCCACTTGATCACGCAGCCGGCATTGTGACATCAGCACGGTGACATCAGCGCAGGTCCTGCTGAATGAAGATAGAAGATCCTTAGAAGATTACGTCATCAAAGGTCCTTTTGCAGGTCCTCAAAGAAGAAGAAAGAAGACAATGCTGGCTGCGAGATCAAGTGGATGAGGTGAGTTAATTTTTTTATTTTTTAACCCCTCAAGCAACATTTTACTAAGCATTCTGTATTAAGAATGCTATTATTTTCCCTTATAACCATGTTATAAGGGAAAATGATAACATCTACACAACACCGAACTTCAGTGAAGAAGTTCGGGTCTGGGTACCACATTTAGTTTTTTATCACGCACGTGCCAAGCGCATTGCACCCGCGAGATAAAAACTGAACAATGCAACACAATCGCAGTAAAAACTGACTGAAGTTGTGTGCGCAGTCGTGCGGGTTTCCCGCAATGGACCCGAGACGCATCCCGAGCAAATCCGGGACGCCGGTTTGAAAGAGGCCTGAGAGTATGGCCACACAGTCAGGTTTCCTGATGCGGTTTTAGACGCTGCAACGTTGTAGATAATGGTGACAATAACAATGAGGCAGGTGATGCAATTAACAGTTTCTTTAAAGAGGTTGTCCCGGTTCAGAGCTGATCCCGGACATATCCTCTTTTTCACCCAAGCAGCCCCTCTGAGAGGAGCATCGGAGCATTTTTAATGCTGGGATGCTCTCACTTGCCCTGTGCTGAATCACCCAGGGCAATGGCTTTTTCTGCAGACCCGTACTGGGTCTCTGCTAGGCACAGGCTTCACCTACCAGTGTTCTCGGTGACATCACCTGCACTAATGGGTGGGCTTTAGCTAGGGCAGTGCTAAATCACATCCATGTTGCTTCCATGAACAATGCATGTGCATGATGGATCCACGAACACGGGCAAAATAAAGCATTCTTACAGGCTAAAACCACGGACCGTGCTAAAACGGTTGTTTGAATACACCCATTAAAATAAATGGGTACGTGTGCTGTCCATGGAGAACGCATACTGTAAATCACTGATGTGTGAATGAGGCGCTAGTGTTAATAAGCCAAAATCAGAAGGGAATTTAAAAAAAGAGAGGTCGCATCAGTCCTTTATGCATTCCTGATTTTGGTTTCCGTGCGACTGTACCCTAATGCGACTATCAACACAATCATTCAGTCCATGGCTGGTGCTCTGCTGTGTGTATCTTCTCTCATATCGGTTTAAAATGATTCCCTTATGAGGGATTTTCAGTGGCCAGTGGGCTTTTGAAGTAGGTTATTACCACTTCTTGGTGCTTTTTATCTTATAAGATATTAAACCATTATTTTTTGCACTTGATCACTTTCTAGGAATCTTATTCCCTAAACGTGAATATTATATCTGACTAATAGTGCGATAGATGAGCAATACATTTCTCCAGGTATAAAAAGAAGGAGGAACATGTGTCTATTCTACAAAAGGGGAAATCAATATGTGATTTTTTTGTTTGACAGAAAGATTGATGTCTAGGAGTGAAAACCTGCACAATGGAGCTGTTAACACATTCAGCTTCATGGTTCTTTTTTCCCCTACAATACCATTGACGTAAAAGTCGGTATGATCTCCTCTAGCGCTGGATAGATTAGAAAATGCTAGCTTCAATGAAGTGGTGTAATGCTTCTCTGCCAGAAGTCATATGTGATGAAAATGTGGAGACATTTTTTGTTTCTGGCGTGAGGATCTGCAAGATGTTCGCATGTCGCATATATAGGGTTATAGCTACAATTACAGTCCTATCTTAGTTGGTGTCTGAAGCATGGAGAAGCTTTGTCGGGTTGTAATTAAACCTGATATCAGTGATGTTTCCCTTTGCATGTAGTCAGATCTTGCACCGTAATTAATCTACTGCTTTTACAGGGAGTAAATACAATAACAATGTCAGTAACTACCAAGGTAGCAGGCAGTCAGTGCTATGGGGCCTAAACACCAAGGGGGCCATCTCCTTTCAGCTAGAACAATGGAAGAGCGCATTATTTCTGTGTGTGACATCACTGATATTCCTATACATTACCATTGCCCATTATCGTACTGTTGTAACATCACTGTGAGCCTTATTGCTGTGCGGTGACATCATTGTGCACATTATGTGACATTACTTTGTGCATTATCTATGTGCATATGCAGTAAGCCGGATTGATGACTAAGTGCACCGAGCAATATTAATAGTTTGTAGTTTGTGACGCCAATTGCAGCTTGCACAGGTACTGTAGCAGGGCCCTTTAAGATGTTATAACTCACGTACCAGGTGAGGAATGCCAGAGGGGGATAGTGTCTCTGTATAGCAGATTTGGTAGTGTCAACGGTGTCTCCTACCTATGGTATGGCTGGACTCCTGGATCCTGGCTCACTTGCAATAAAATTGAGTGTGGTCAGTAGGAGTAATTGAGGAATGATTGAGATCCAGACAGGAGATGTAATCCAACTTGTCTCTACTTAATGGCAACAGAAATCCATACAAGTTACAGCTTTAGCCTTTTGGGTCCCAGCAGGTATTGGCAATATGTGGCAGGAATCTATATATATTCTGCTTCTTGTCATATGCCTAGTGAATCTGGCAGATATTTGTCTTCTGCTCTGTCTATCTTCTGCTTGTAATGGGCCTGACTAGCTGAGGAGGAATTTGGCTTCTCCGGGACTCGGGATTAGTACTCACAGGACTGCTTGCAGGGAATGGCTTCCTAGAGATCTGTAGTTCTGGAGGTTGTTGCTTGCTTGTCACCAGCTGAGGTAGATGACTCAGACTGGGAAGAGTGATCCTTGGCCTCAGCCGAGGCTGGATCCTGGTTGGGATCCCTGTAACTGGGAGCTCCTACCAACACAGCCTTCCCCAGGGAGGGGGCTGGTACACACTAACTAAACTTCCTCTCCACCTCATGAGACAGGACATGGGAACATCCCACTTCTGCTCACACAGGGGAGGCTAGACTGGAATGGACTATTCCAGGCTAGGTATACTAAACAGCTATGGTCTGCTACATATTGCTGCCACCTGCTGGCGGACAGGGAAATTACAGCAAATACATAATACAGGCCTGGAAAATACACATAATGGAAAATGCAATGATTGACTACACAAGATGGCAATAAATATACACTTGACATGTTGTAGCAGGGAGACAGAGTTTTTAGTGACATACTCTGGGATGTTACACATAAGCTTCTCATGTTCGAAACTTTGTTTGAAGGTGTTCATGGGGAGTCGGGTCTTGCCACAGGTGTAGCTAAAGGCTTATGGGCTTATGGGCCCTGATGCAAGAGTTCAGCTTTGGTCCCCCTTTGCCTCAGTGCTTTGTGACCAGGGGCACGGAAGCACATAGCCATTTAACTGTGGAAGGCACCCCCCAACCACCCACATGCCAAATTCTTGATCTAACCCCTTCCCTCCAGCCAGAGCTGTAACATTTTCTATAATACTAGTGTCTTCTTTTTTTCCCTGTTGTTATTTTTGTGCACTGATCTCCCGGCCTCTCCTTGGGTCCTGCTCCTCATCTGTATGTCATGCCTTGTGCTGCCTTCATGTATTGTTCATATATATTTATAATAAAGTTTTGGGGATTTGTAAGTAAGTTTCATATTTTGCTGATTATTATGACTCCTTGCGGGTCCGTTTTTTCGATTTACTTGATATTTATTCTGTCCGGTTAATATTGGTTGACTAGTGTCTTCTTATGCGGCACAAGGGCCTTTGGGCCCCCTCAGGCTCTTGGGCCCAGTAGCGACTGCTACCCCCCCCCCCCCCCCCACTACATTGCTGGGTCTTGCTATGGGGCCCATTGGTCCTAGTAACACCCCTCAAAATAACTGGAATATATTATATAAGACAGCATATAGCACATAAGTTATGTGACATAATAAAGCTGAAATCACAGTTTGATTATCTAGGGTGCACATTATGAGACATGCATACACCGTATTGTGCAATGTGTAGCACCATTATATGCTAGGCTGTCATTTATGTACATTGATCCTTATTCTAATGGTTGATGAGAATGACGAAGCTCTGCCCATGGCAGCATTGCTTCTTGGGCAGAATACACCCATACACCTGCACTCATATAGTATCTATGAAAATACTCTCTCTGAGTACCTATGTATAAAATCGTATGGGCCCATAACATTCACTGAGCGTTGTATTACAGAATCCATTTTTCAGTCCACTAGATGTCCACATCTCTATGTCCGTTCCGTATATTAGAGAACATGTCCTATTCTGGTCCGCAACCCGGACCAATTGAAGTCAGTGGGTCCCCAAAAAATGCGGACAGCACAAGCATGGTATCTTTATTTTTTTGCGGATCTGCAATTTGCATACTGCAAAATGGATACAGTTTCTTGTATGAGGCTTTATACTTTATGGGTCCATCCATGATATCACACTGTGCCTAAGGTCTAAAGACGGGTATGACCACACGGTTAGGTTTCTACATACAGTTTTGAAAGCCAAAATCAGGAGTGGATCCTGGTCTTGGCTTCCAAAACTTCATGCAGAAACCTAACCATGTGGTCGTACCCTAAAGCAGGATTCATACGTGACCACGTCTATATAAAAAAATCATCCATGTTGCAGTCTCGGCAGATGTATGATCTTTAATACATGGTGAGGTCCGTATGTCAACGTAGGACATGGACCTGATCATCATCAGACACAATTGTTGTCAGTAGTCTCCATGTTGGTGTTCTGTGTGTTGTGGATCACACTATTTACTTGTATGGGTATATGTGCACATTGATGACAAATATGTTTGTCCAAATCCAAGATTGTCAGTAGAATACCCAGATAATAATGCCATTAGGTGGGAAATTTGGTGCAGAATCTAAGCAGCTATATCATTATTGATAATGCCCTGGACATCATGATGAGAGGTCTTACAATATTAGCTGATGCTGCGGGCATCCAGGTGGCTGTGGGTTTGTGGTTGGAAGATATTTATTGTGCAATCCTATTCATTTAGCAATGTGACCACCCCAGCTGCCTGCTCCTGAGAAATGTCTGCCCCTTTCCGCTTCTGGACAGATGTGGCTTCTGTTCTGCTGGATCTGCGTGGCTAATTAACATGATCCATGCCATCATTTTCTATTGTGACCTGAATCTGGAGGAATCCTGCTGATAATGGCTTTCATTGTTTGCCAGAGAAGCGGCGTGCTTACAAGTGGTCCAGCTCTGGAGGCTGCCTGCGATTTTTCCGTTTTCACACTGACAAATCAGGCATGTGGAAAGGAAAGAAAGAGGAGGAGGGAGATGATGAGGGTGTTGGGGAAGAAGGGAGGACGAGTCACATGAAGGAGCTGCTCCTGTAGAGTAAAAGTGATCTCTTAACCATTTTTCTCTTCTTCATCTACTTTTTATTGATAGTATTTTAGGCTCATTTCTCTCCGAGTGCCTGTTACTACATCTGAATGGTTTACTTTCCTACAGCGCTTTGCACATGAATATAGATGGGATTTATTTAACCGAAATGTGTTGAATTTTATTTAACTTGTTACAGAAGATCAGATATCATCCTCCTCAGTCAGCCCTCAAAAACCAAAGGCTTATGTAAGTATAACTATATTTATAGATATGTGTGTGTGCATTAAAGACAAGAAGTGTGTGTATATATATATACTGTATATATGCCATATTTATATTAGCGTCACCAATGCATTGCTACACAGTATTCTGTCACTGTCTCTAGATTTCTCAGTGGACACCATTTGTACCTCTGCTAGATTGCTCACAAAATCCCAAGAAGATATTGTAGATATTACTTGTCAGTAACGCTATTCTATCTATCTATCTATCTATCTATCTATCTATCTATCTATCTGTCTATCTATCTATTTATCCTCTGTCTATCTATCTGTCTCTCTACCTATCTATCTATCTATCTATCTATCTTATATCTCTCTACCCATCAATTTTATATTTATATCTATCCATTATCTATCTATGATATATCCTATCTATATTTATCTATCTATTATATTGATGTATCCATCTATCTTATCTAATTATATATATTTTATATCTATTCTATTATCTATCTATCTATCTATCTATCTATCTATCTATCTATCCATCATGTATCCTATCTATATTTATCTATCTACTCTATTTATGTATCAATCTATGATTCATATTTAAACACCTATCTATCTATCTATCCATCCATCTATCTATCTATCCATCTATCTCTAACCACCAATTTCATATTTATATCTATCCATTATCTATCTATCTATCTATCTATCTATCTTTCTATCTATCTATATCTATCTATTATATTGATGTATCCATCTATCTTATCTAATTATATATCTAGTCTATCTATTCTATTATCTATCTATCTATCCATCATGTATCCTATCTATATTTATCTATCTACTCTATTTATGTATCAATCTATGATTCATATTTAATCACCTATCTATCTATCTATCTATCCTTTGTCTATCTATCTATCTATCTATCTATCCATCCATCTATCTATCCTCTGTCTGTCTATCTATCTCTAACCATCAATTTTATATTTATATCTATCCATTATCTATCTATCTATCTATCTATCTATCTACCTATCTATATCTATCTATTATATTGATGTATCCATCTATCTTATCTAATTATATATCTAGTCTATCTATTCTATTATCTATCTATCTATCCATCATGTATCCTATCTATATTTATCTATCTACTCAAATTTTTATGTATCAATCTATGATTCATATTTAATTATCTATCTATCTATTTATCTATCTATCTCTATCTATCTATCTATCTATCTATCTTTATGTATCTATGTCTATTTACATATCCTATCTACCCATCTAATTCATATCTATATATCTATCCACCCTCTAATATTGATTGCATGAATCTATCGACATATAAAATCACTAATATTATTCAGTATTTTATGAGCGTAATGTTGAAAGTTTTGTACATTTTAACATTGTATAGGAGATGACCTGAGCCTATATACAGGTTGCCAATTAAATAGTTGGCTGACTGCATAAAATATCATCAGTTGAAAAAAGTCAAAGCCAGTTCTTGATTTTGGATTGATATCTTTGTATGAAGTGACATTTTAAATAATTTCCTGTGAACGGCACATGTTTTCCAGCGCTTGTGAGCCCCAGCCATTCGCTATGGATGTATTTATGAAAGGGCTTTCCAAAGCTAAAGAGGGAGTCGTGGCAGCTGCTGAAAAAACCAAACAGGGTGTGGCGGAAGCAGCAGGAAAGACAAAAGAGGGCGTCCTTTACGTGGGTAGGTAAAAATGGATCAATAAACTGCCAGCTGTGAAATTAGGATTCTGATTTCCCTCAAGGCGCTGATTGGTCCTTCTGCATTTCTCGGTGTGTGCACAGATTGCTTAGCGAGACAGCTTTCATTCTAGTGGGCAGCTTGGGATGGAACTTTATTCATCAGTCAATGCAATTTAATAAATGTAATATTACATACTGTAAGTTCAGAAAATGTGATTGTATGTTGATGATGAAAAGTTAATATAATATACTCTATATTATTAGATTATATATTGAAATTTACACACACAGGTATATTCTGTAATATAATAACTATGCACACTTCATGTCAGATATTTTCACTACCTTATAAAACAGCAATCCAGAGGCCACCATGAGAAAAAGTTATTGCTACCATCATGTGCCTGTGACAGTACCCACCCTATAGGTGCCAACCATTAATCCACAGTCCACATATCTTGCCAGATGTAGTTTCCGTGCCAGTACCCTCATAATTGTCTTTGTAAGAGTCCCAGGAAAACGGACTGAACTGGAAATGTAGTTGCGTTTGATTTCAGCCGGTCCTACCAATCAGATTTGATACTGTTCCTCAGCATTAGACACTTATTGGCAAACACGCACATTTGTGTCCTACTTTAAGGAAAAAGAGGCCCAGATTTACTAATCCTAAACTTGGCATAAAATTAAACAGGCTGTCTAGACCTACACCAGATTCATCACACGGATCAGGCTGGACGATACATGTGGTGCAGGGATAGACACATTTCTCTGACTCCATACCAACTATTGGTTGGCTTACTTTGAGACTGATTTTATACCAGAATTGTGCAGGAATTTGGGGGCAAAATGGTGCATCTTAGGCCCCACTCCCTTTCCAGTAAAGTACCACCACCTTTCCGCTGAGCTCCACCCGCTTGTCTAGCATGTGGAGAAAAACAAAACAAAAAAAACATGGATGCGCCAATTTGCTCTAATTTGTTGCTGTTAATGTTTTTTTTTTTTTTTTTTTTTATGCATTTGCTTCACTTTTACTGCAAGAAAACGTCACAAATTGTGTCACACACCATATTTCCAAAAGTGGTAAGAAAAGGGGTGGGCTTTAGTGAGAGGGGTGGGGCCAGCCATAGCCCATCAGATTTAATATCATTTACACCAGAAACTAGCAGAAATTATAGTTCAGATCTACACTACATCAAAACTGGCAAAGATCGGAATTTCTGATGCATAGACTGATATATGATATGAAGATATACTTAAAGTACCTCTTAATAAATTCAGGGCATCTTACTCCAGCAGTCTTTTTAATAAGACTGGTGTATGAAATGCAATCCCAATATCTATGAAAATAAAAGGCAAACATTAAATAAAGGTGGGACCTATTCATATTGAGATTTGTTTCCACATCCAAATTCCACTTTGCTTTGCTGAAAGATTGGAATATACAGAATAGATATTTTCTTTTCACATATTGGTATGGATATCATAATAATTCATAGGGGCCAACATTGCCAACCCAGTCTTTTAGGAAAAGTCCACATTTGTGGCACACATTCCAGTTTCCTGTTCCAATCGGGGAACAGAATACCAAAATTTCCGTATCCATCATATCCGAAACACCAGGGGTCTGAAGAATCTCATTCACTATAATGGGGTCTGAAGCGTTTCTGGCATGAATATCGGCATTCTGCTGGGCAAAATACCACTGCATGGTGAAAAACTGGCAGACCCCATTATAGGGAATGGGATCCATTGGCCCCGGCAGTGTCTGATTATGCCAGATATGACCAAGCCTGTATTCTGTTCCTCTGCTGGAAAAGAATACTGGGGCAGACTTATGTCATTCTTTCACTTAAAATGTTTTGTGTGTGGGCACAGTCATCATGATCTTTTATAATCTGCTGATAGAGGATATCTACTAGAAAGGGAAATAAGTAGTAACCGATAATATGTCCCCACATAGGGCCCATTTATCATGAAATGTTTGCTATACTTGGGATATTATATCAGGGATTTCTTCTATAAATAACGACTCTCTTTCTTTCTCCTCCTATCCCTTCCTCACTTCCCTTTCTCCTCTTCACTTTCTTTCTCTCGCTCTCTCCCTCTATCATTAGTTTGCCCTATTTTCAACTATCACTTTCTCTCTCTTTCTCACCACACACATACACACTCTCTCTCTCTTTCCAGATTCCTTGCTGTCTCCATCTCTCTTTCTTTTAATCTTTACATCCCTTGCTCCCTCTCTCTCCTCATATCTCTCTCCCTACTATCCTTGCACTTTACTCCTCCATTGCTCTTTCTGTATTTTCACTTTTCCTATATTGTGCCTCTATCCATTCCTCTCCATGCATGCCTTTCCGTCAGTTAACAGTACATAGCTTAGCATCAGAGGCTTAGTATTGAAGCTTCTAGGATCCATTGCAAAACATGTAAAAAATATATATGCGAGTTCCTCCAGCACTAGTGTCTAGGTGCAACTGCTACCTCTGCACACCTTACAGCTTACTGCTTCATCCAGTCCAGTATGTAAGCAAATTAAGCAACTTTAAAAATGTTTAGCATATTTCAAGTCATTATAATGTTTCCCATTTTTAGACATTTTATTGGTTATAATGATATGCTTGCCGTAGGCAGTTTGCAGTCAAACACCAATCAGGCAGCCTGTCTTAGCATATTCCCTGCAGGGACAAAGCTTGCAGATCCTTTATTCTATAAAACATGAAATCAGATATACGGTACGGTATGGTACAGTATATTATGCCAGACTGAATATTGTTAGCCAGCAAAGACCCTGAGAGGTTATCATTCCTAGATGCCTTACATTGAGCAACATTATTACTCATATTTGTTAATTTACTACATTTGTCTTCCTGAGCAAAATAGGCATTCTAAAATATCTTCTTAAACCTTCTCTTCTTAAAGAGCTTGTACAAGTTATCCAGAAATGTGGCCAAGGACATGGACTGTGGTAACATAGCAAAATAAAAACACTATTAGCCCATTGGAGCCCTGCTGCTTCAGGCACTGTTGCTTTTATTAGTATCATTGTCATCTATTTTAAGCCACCATTTATTCCACCATATATAACAAAAACAGGTACAATAACAATAAGCATGGACTAATTTGTTGACACAGCAATATGGGGGAAGGTGGACCCTACCTGTGATGACTTACAATGTACAAGGGAAGGGATTTGGAGATAGTAGGTAAGGGTAGAAGCTGCTGGTATAGCTCTGTAGTTGTAGAAGGGTTGTAGGCTCTCCTGAAGAGTTGATAAACAAGTCCCACAGAAAACAAAAAAGGGGGTGGCACTGCTGTAAGTCCCTTTCAGAATCCAGCACTCAGTTTCCAATAACGGGTATTTTGTATCGCTTATAGGGGTGCTCAGCCTTAAGTCTTGCAAATCGATATAAAAAAAGAAGCGGGGAGGCGGAACTCACCAAAAGTAGATATTCTTTATTCCGGTAGTCATACACCGGTACATCGGTACTATAATGGGGCGGACACAGAATAGCGCAGGCAAGTAACTTGTGGCAACAGCCGCTTCGCGCCTCGGCGCTTACTCAGGCCACTCCTGAAAAGTTGAGTTTTCAGGTTACTTTTAAAAGTTTGGATGTTGGGGGAGAGCCTGATGTTTTGGGGAAATAAGTTCCAGTATATGAGAATAGCATGTGAGAAATCCTGTAGACAATTGTGTGAGGAAAAATAAGAGGAGAGCAGAATCGGAAGTCTTTTGAAAATCAGTTAATTACATGTGGGAATGTATTAGAAGATTAGCTCAGAAATGTAAGGAGGGGGCACTGTGGATGACTTTGTATTTCTTTGCTAATATTTTCAATTGTATGTGGTGGGGAATGATCAGCCTGTGGATGGACTGGATGAGTAGAAACAAGGGGTAGAGGCAAGGGGTAAAGGTAGAGGAAGAGAAATGAGGGGAGAGGGAGTCATTCACAGTGCCCCCTCCTCTGGGCAGTAGGGTTGAGGATGGATTTGAGGGAAGCAAGAGTGTTACATGGGAGGCCATAGAAGAAGATGTTGCCATAGTCTAGGTGGGATATGATAAGGGCATGTACTAGGATTTTATTGTTGAGGAAGGAGTGGATATGAAAGATATTTTTGAGTTTGGCGCAGCAGGAGGTGGTAAAGGCTTGGACTTATAGTATGACAGACAGAGTAGAATCAAATGTTACAAAAGGCAGTAGACTTGTGAGACTGGAAAAAGCACGGGCCATTAACTGTGATTGATAGGTCTGGTGGTTGGGTCAATGACATGGGGAAATGTTGTCAATTTTCTCCATTTTCAATTTTGGAAAGTGGGAGGAGAAGAAGGAGGCTATAGCTGATAGACACACTGGGATTCTGGGCCATAGAGGTGGATTTAAATGCCATCAGCATAGACATGGCACTGAAAGCTATGAGAGCTGTTTCAAGCTAAAGGTATAGATGAAGAAGAGTAGGAGTCCCAGGACAGACCCTTGAGGGATGCCAAGAAATAGGAGGTGGTGTGTGAGTGAGAGACACTGAATGTTTAATTGGCAAGGTGTGAGGGGATCCATGAGAGGTCCAAGTCTCTGATGCCTATGGATGAGTGAGTTTGTTAACAGGAGGGAGTGGTCTGGTCAACTGTGTAGAAGGTAGAGCACAGAAGGAGCAGCAGAGTAATGATATTTCACTTTGGCTGCTAGCAGATCATTATTTACTTTGGTTAGGGCAGTTTCAGTGGAGGGATAGGATCAGAAGCCAGATTGCAGTTGACCAAAAATGAGTGGTGGGAAGGTGCAAGGTGGACATGTTATTCAAAAAGTTTTGATGCAAACAGGAGTAGTCAGATGGGATGATAACTGGATAAAGGATGACGGTCAAGTGAAGGCTTC
Organism: Bufo gargarizans; assembly: GCF_014858855.1. Lineage (NCBI taxonomy): Eukaryota > Metazoa > Chordata > Amphibia > Anura > Bufonidae > Bufo > Bufo gargarizans. Next base: position 264,344,749 of record NC_058080.1, read on the forward strand.
TTGAGGATGGATGTCATGGTGGCACTTTTGGTTAGTGAGTTAAAGAGTTGGGATAGGGCTGGGGTAAGCACAGTGATAAGGTTAGGAGTAAGTTGGGGTGGGATTGGGTTAAGGACACATGTGGTGAGGTTTGATTTGGAGAGTAGGGTATTAGACAGATTTTGCTCAGTGATGGGGGGAGCAGGTTATAAGGAAAGGCACTGAGTTGTTATGTGAAGGCACTGCTGGTTGAAGCTTTCTCTAATGGTGTTATTTTTTCTTTAAAATATGAGGCAAAGTCCTCAGCTGAGATGAGGGAAGTAGGAAGGACCACAATTGTGGTATTTTAGAAAAGAGTGGTGATACCAATTTGTGAAGAGAAGATATGGTGGAGAGTGGTAAAAGACAGGGAGTATGTAAATAATGAGGTGTTTATAATAATATAGTGAATTATAATAATATTTGACTATGCTTCATTTTCCTCTCCACCTCTTTGATGATGAAGTATTAAAGGGGTTTTCTGGGATCAGTGGGGGTCTGACATCTATGAGCACCACGGCCTTCTCACAGCTTACCAAGCATAGCTGCTATACAACGTATGGCGCTCTGCTTGGTAAGCATTGAGAAGGCTGCAGAGCTCACAGGAGCACCAGTACCTTCTCAGGTGTGGACACCACCAATCAGCTACTGATGACTTATCATAAGGATAGGTCATCAGTATCAAATTCCTGTAAATCCCCTTATAAAGTTTATTTCTATAGAGAAAATGGCTGCTTGACACCACTAACATTTTTGCCCAGGTGCCTTCATCAACCTTGATCTGGCCCTGATAGAGGATAGAGGAAACCTATATTTTTTTTTACCTTATAAGCAATACTGTATGCTTGTACAGTAACACCATCTTGGATTAACTGGATACTATAGGTAGGGAGTCCTCTAAGTCATAGTTTTGCATTACTTATGTTTTAGGTTGATGATTTTTTTATTTTTATGAAAGTGTGCCAGAAAGCAGGGATTCATTAACGCACAATTCTAGCACCACAGATGGACAGCACTTGTGCTTGTTAATCTGATCCGTAAAAAAAGTGAGAATGACAAATGAGTCATGAAATGAGATGTGAAGTGTGATATTGAGAGCTAATACAGAATTCCAGGCATCAAGCTAAGAAGAGAGCATGGTAGAGACATATTTTCACAAAGATTACAGAATCTTACTATAAGTAGCAACTGCTGCTGATCTCTAATCCTATTACCTTTGTCAATGATCAGTGAAAAACAAACCACTTATGAAGGGACATTAATTATTTCACGTGTTTCAGTTTATCAAGCAATTAAAACGTATGTCTCCTCCATGGTTTACAGGCTCCAAAACAAAAGAAGGCGTTGTACATGGAGTAACCACAGGTATGGAATATTAGATTTTTTTTTACGCAAAGCATGTTCACAATGTTCATATAATAAACCTAAAAATTCATTCGTTTGGATTAGGATCTCTTCTATCAAAAACTGCTTTGGTGCCATATGATGTAGAACGTTCAAAGGTTCTCCTTGCCTGCTTACTCTGGTTCATGAGACCTTCAACACAGTAAAAGCATGGTCCATCCTATCCCCTGTATTAAGTAATTACACTATGAGCTTGCTATAGATGATGGGTGGCTCATAATAACACTGCACTATAATCTGGAGGTTGCAGAAAGAAGGAACCATAGTCATCTCCTTGTTGTGAGACCACACCATGATTCAGTTGTACTGTCTACAGCAGTTATTGTCTGGATTAGGGATAAAACTGAACCATTGCGAGTACATTGTCTTAAAGCAGGTCCATATGTGTCTACAAATGTCAGCATTATAAAAATTGACTCATATAGAAGATATTAGTTAGTTACATAATTAATATGCCTCAGTAATATGGCAATGCAGGAAAAACAAATTCTGCCAAAAATGCAAATAAGTTGTAGGGAGTCTACCAGGCTGTTTAGCAGAGTAGTGAGTCAGGCATATGCAAATTATCCTCAGTGTTCTCCGCCCACTCAAATAATTGACAAGCTGCTTCATCAGAGACAGCCACAAACATCCAACACTGTCACTGTCTTCCAATCTAAAGCATATCCAGGAAATGTTATCTACATTAGTGTACAGCATTTTTCTAATGGTCCTATGTATCATTATAACAGAGTAAAAGTAAATGGATCTAATATTGCACGTGTCGAATATATAAAGCTTCGAGCCGCATGGGTGTGTATTTGGACATGACAGGGGATACTTTTACATTACGCTGTTTACCTGCTATATGCCAGGATCTCAGTTAACACTTTTGATGCCAAGAATACTGCAGCATGCAGCACTGTCGCTTATTGTCAAAATGACACAAATCTCAATGAAACCTCAATGGACCACAGAATCACGGCTCCTAATATGAACAGAAGCTATTTAATCAGAGTAATGAGAACCTAACTCAATATCAAAGTTTTGCCTTTTATTCTTTCAAAACCTCTCGTGTGTTTTTCATTGGCACAATTAATTTAAAATACCATTTTAATAACATTTGTGTTTCACAAAGCAGGGTTCATTTCGAATCACCGCATCACATCACTACATAGACAAGTCATTTGTGGTCTCTGTCAATCTATTAATCAGGTTTTAGACTGTGATTTTATATTAAAGTGGTTCATTAAATTCATTCATGCTTGGTGTTTGAAGGGATTGTCAAGATTTTTTGTTAAAGAGGACCTTTCATCGGTCCAAACATTGCAAGATAATTATCAGGCTACATAGAGTGGCGCCCAGGGATCTCACTGCACTTACTATTATCCCTGGGTGCCGCTCCGTTTACCCGCTGCATCCTCCGGTATCTTCATTGAATTGGTTCGACTAGGCGGAGTTTGCCCTGCTTCATCCTGGGCGTTCCTTCTCCCAGGCTGTAACGCTGTCCAATCGCAGCGCAGAGCTCACAGCCTGGGAGAAAAGGGACGCCCAGGGAGAAACAGGGCAGACTCCGCCTAGTCTAACAAATTCAGTGAAGATACCGGAGGACACAGCGGGCGAACGGAGCGGCGCCCAGGGATAATAGTAAGTGCAGTGAGATCCCTGGGCACCGCTCTATGTAGCCTGATAATTATATTGCAATGTTTGGACCGATGAAAGGTCCTCTTTAAATTGACTTCCACCCAGCAAGACATGTGAAGAGATCTATACTTACCTGTTCCCCACCACTCCATGCGGTCCGTGGATCCCAGGCTATCTTAATATGAATTCCGGTCCCCATCTGTACACTTCCTGCAAGGAAAGATTAATGTGCGCCTCTGCATCCAATGACTGGCCTCAGCAGTGACATGTTGCCAAGTGGCACATGACTCAGTGGTGAAGGTAAAGGCCGCCCGGGAGCTATGGGAGCAGAATGGAGTGGCAAGGAGCGTGCAAGTATAGATCTCTTCACAGGTGGGGGGATTTAAAACATTCTATTTTTTCAATTCCCGGACAACACCTTTACAAAAGAAAGGGAAAAATCCTATTATTGGAGAAACTACAGTGTGTCAATTTCCATGAATCTTAAGTTTAGTGATTTATATCAGAAGAAGTCTATACTTGAGATGTTTGGGTGAATACTATATCTGAAATGGAGATGAGTTTCAAATAAAACATGAATATTATGACTATTTAGGGGCTCTGTACTTACATTACTATACATTTTTACAAAAAATATGGTTTACTTGGCAACTAGAGTTGGAGAAGTCATGCTTTAATAACTGTCAAAACACCTTGCTTTTCTAGTTTGGTAGCAATCCTGTGCCAAATTAAAGGCATGAGTATTTTTGGAAATACCAGTTGCTAGGGTCAACTTGCCCTTTATGCCAAACAAGCAAACTGTAAAGCTGTATTGCCACTGTGGTCGACAGAAATAAGTGCGAAAGCAGATGATATATCAATTATCACTTCAAACTGTAGTTGTAAATAAAGTGTGCCTTCAAGATACAATGGCCTCAGGATAAAATATTTTCAACAGACAATGGTCTTTTCTGACCCATCGTAAGTTGAAACTAGACTCAACATACAGGGTCCCAGACTAAGAACCAGCCAATCAAGGCCACTTCTCTGGTAAAACAGCTATATTAGTTGCTAGTTAGCAGCTATTCCTGACAGTTATTTGTAAGGACTTGTTTTATCAGTGTTAGTCATCTGCCTATTTTTCTTAAATCTTCATTTTTCCTTATCTTGGATGGCATTTTGGGGCTTTGGAACCGATTACTCAAGTCACAACGGTTTCAACATGCAATGGTCATCCTGGAACCAATTAATATTCTAACTTGAGGGATATTTAAACTATATCTGAGGTAGATAAACACTTTCCTAAATATTATTCTAGCTTTTTTTAAATATTTCATACTCGCCTAATAAGCTATCTCTCCGCAAACTCTCTTCTTGACCCCTTACAATCTCCCTTTCACCCTCTTCACTCTACAGAAACTGCCCTTACTAAAGTGTCTAACTATCTCCTAACAGCAAAAAGAAATGGTAACTATTTGTTATTGTTTCTGCTGGATCTCTCTGCAGCGTTTGATACCGTAGACCATAAACTCCTCCACATCATGCTCCACTCAATTGGCCTTAAGGACACTGCTCTCTCTTTGTTCTCTTCCTACCTGTCTGGCCGCTCCTTTAGTGTATCATTTGCTGGCTCTTCTTCTTTTCCTCTTACTCTTGATGTCGGCATTCCTCATGGCTCAGTACTAGGTCCTCTACCCTTTTGCAACCTAATTGCATTAGGCTTGTCAGTAAAAGCAAAAATAGGAAGAGACCACTGTGGTACTCAGCAGAAGTGGCAAAAATCATTAAAAACAAAAAGATAGCATTTAGTAATTATAAAAATAAAAAAACGAGGATGACAGGCAAATTTCTAAGATTAGGCAGACAGAGGCCAAGCAAGTTATAAGAGCTTCTAAAGCACAGGCAGAAGACAAATTAGCTCAGTCATGTGAAAAAAGGCGATAAGATATTCTTCAGATACATAAATGAAAAAAGGAAACTAAAACAAGGAATTACCAAATTAAAAACAAAAGAAGGAAGGTATATGGAAGAAGATAAAGAACTAGCTGACTGCCTCAATGAATACTTCTGTTTTTACAAAGGAAAATGAAGGAAAAGGACCTCAGTTAGGAAGGAAGACTAATGAATCTTTTGATGCATGTGTCTTTACAGAGGAAGAGGTTCTAAGTCAGCTGTCTAAAATTAATACAAATAAGTCACAGGGGCCTGATGAGATACACCCAAAGCTATTAAAAGAGCTCAGCGGTGAACTAGCAAAACCATTAACAGATTTATTTAACCAATCACTGGTAACAGGAGTCGTCCCAGAAGATTGGAAATTAGCAAATGTTGTGCTTATTCACAAGAAAGGTAGTAGGGAGGAATCGGGCAACTATAGGCCAGTAAGCCTGACATCAATAGTGGGGAAATTAATGGAAACCATACTTAAGGAGAGGATTGTGGAACATCTAAAATCCCATGTTTTGAAAGATGAAAAACAGCATGGGTTTACTTCAAAGAGATCATGTCAAACTAATCTTATTGATTTTTTTGATTGGGTGACTAAAATAATAGATGGCGGAGGTGCAGTAGACATTGCTTATCTAGACTTTAGTAAGGCTTTTGATACTGTCACACATAGAAGGCTTATCAATAAATTGCAGTATGTGTGCTTGGACTCCCATATTGTTGAATGGATTAGGCAGTGGCTGAGGGACAGACACCAGAGGGTTGTAGTCAATGGAGTATATTCAGACCATGGTCTTGTTACCAGTGGGGCACCTCAGGGATCTGTTCTGGGACCCATATTGTTTAATATCTTAAACAATATGGCCTCGATGGTAAGGTGTGTCTTTTTGCTGATGACACAAAGATTTGTAACAGGGTTGATGTTCGTGGAGGGATACACCAAATGGAAAAGGATTTAGGAAAACTAAAGGAATGGTCAAAAATCTGGCAACTAAAATTTTATGCTGATAAGTGCAAGATAATGCACCTGGGGTGTAAAAACCCAAGAGCAGAATATAAAATCAGTGATACAGTCCTAACCTCAGTATCTGAGGAAAGGGATTTAGGGGTCATTATTTCAGAAGACTTAAAGGTAGGCAGACAATGTCATAGAGCAGCAGGAAATGCTAGCAGAATACTTGGGTGTATAGGCATTAACAGTAGAAAGAGGGAAGTGCTCATGCCGCTCTACAGAGCACTAGTGAGACCTCATTGTGCTCAGTACTGGAGACCATATCTCCAGAAGGATATTGATACTTTGGAGAGAGTTCAGAGAAGAGCTACTAAATTAGTACATGGATTGCAGGATAAAGCTTTCCAGGAAAGATTAAAGGACCTTAACATGTATAGCTTGGAAGAAAGACAAGACAGAGGGGATATGATAGAAACTTTTAAATACATAAAGGGAATCAACAAGGTAAAAGAGGACATAGTTTTAAATTAGAGGGGCAAAGGTTTAAAAGTAATATCAGGAAGTATTACTTTACTGAGAGAGTAGTGGATGCATGGAATAGCCCTCCTGCAGAAGTGGTAGCTGCAAATACAGTGGAGGAGTTTAAGCATGCATGAGATAGGCATAAGGCCATCCTTCATATAAGATATAGTCAGGGGCTATTCATAGTATTCAGCATATTGGGCAGACTAGATGGGCCAAATGGTTCTTATCTGCCGACACATTCTATGTTTCTATGTTTCTCCCTCTATACAGCCCCCATTGGACAGACTAAGTATTTGGCTTTCGATACCATCTCTATGCTGACGACACCCAACTATACACTTCATCCCCTGACATCACCCCTGCTTTACTCCAAAACACCAGTAATTGTTTGGCAGCTGTCTCTAATCCGCCCTTTTCTTACGGTGGAAATGGCAAAAACTCTTGTTGCCTTGATTCATTCTCGTCTGACTAATCGGTCTCCCTCTCACTAAACTCTCCCCCCTTCAGTCTGTCCTAAATGCTGCAGCCAGGCTCATCTATCCATCCAACCGCTACACTGATGCTACTAGTCTGTGCCAGTCACTTCTCTGGTTGTCCATCCACCACAGAATACAGTTTAAACTTCTCACCCTCACCCACAAAGCTCTCCACAGTCCTGCACCTCTATACATCTCCTCCCTCATCTCCATCTACCACCCTACTCGTGCTCTTCATTCTGTTAGTGACCTGAGATTAATAACCTCCATAATTCGTACCTCTCACTCCCGTCTTCAAGATTTTGTTCGAGCTGCACCTACTCTCTGGAATACTCTACCCCGGAATACTAGGTCAATTCACAACTTCATCCACATTCAAACGTGCCTTAAAAACACATCTTTTCAGGCAGGCTTATCAAGCTACCTAAAATGACTTTTCCCAGACTAAACCTTTCCCCAACCAACTCCTATGGCCCAAACTCGATCCTCTAGTAGTCTCAAACCCGTAGCAGATCGGCCGGCACCACTCCTGTCAGTTCAATAATGGCTCAAATCCTACTTATCACAATCAACTACCTTATGAGTCACCCCCAATTCCTCATAGATTGTAAGCTCTTGCGAGCAGGGCCCTGACTCCTAGTGTTTCAGTTGCATATTAGCCAGTTAGTTTTGTTTCGTACATGAACCCTATGAATTTGTGAAGCGCTGCAAAATATGGTGGCGCTATATAAATGCATTTTATTATTATTATTTAAAAAAAACTGGAAATGTTAGTGAAAAGTAAGGCTACGTCCACAAATGTGTTTGTAGTTCCAGTAGTCGGTTCCAACAAAGGGACAGAATACCAGAATTGCTATATCCAACATATTCCAGACACCACCGGTGCCTGAAAGATCTTATTCTCTGTTATAGGACCTGGCAGGTGGCCAGCATGAAGACTGGCATTCTGCCAGACAAAATACTACTGCATGCTTAAGTATATTTTCACAATTATATCTCAGGCCATATAGTAATGTTTGATATTTTATGGTTTCTTCCCAAGTGGCTGAAAAAACCAAAGAACAAGTTTCTCACGTGGGTGGAGCAGTAGTTACGGGCATGACTGCAGTGGCACATAAGACTGTAGAGGGCGCTGGAAATATTGCTGCTGCCACAGGTCTAGTGAAAAAGGATCAGATGGGTAAACAGGTAAGTTAAAAAATGGATGGGATTAAGTTCCAGGGGTAGAATGTGAAAAGCTGTAATTTTCATCCTAGGTAAATAAAAGTAAAATGTGTAGGATATTGTAATAAAGACTAATGTAAAATCTTTTCCAAAAGGTCATTGTTACTGGTGAAATTTCTACTTTTCATTTTATCCCTGACATCACACCATCTTGAAAGCAGAAAAAGGATGTGTAGATGAATGACAATTGTGCTGGGTATGGCTAAGATGGTAGATAAGTCTGTCTTATTGTACATGAAAGTGAAGGCAAAGCATTTCTTTTCTTTATTATAATCTTTATCAATGAGCAGACTTTATTAGAAATGTCATTTATTGATCTCACAAAAACAAATCGACCAACTTTAATAAAAAGATTACCTTGATTGGTACTTTTTGAGTATCGAGTCATTACTGCACCAGCGCCACCTCGAATGGTCTGATTTTTCTTCACTTTTCTGCAAAAACAAATCTATATCACTGAACAAATTTTATAATGTACAATATTGTGCCTTGAACATCACATATAAGGGTAAGGCCACGCGGTCAGGTTTCCTGATGCAAAAGTGGAATCCAAAATTAAGAGTGGATCATAAAAGGAGAGACAGTGTTAAGCACAGACATGCCCACTCCTTTTTTTTTTATTGAGTTAGGGCACATGGACATTAAGAATTTGGAGGTTCCCCACTTGGGACCCTCCTCTCTTAGGATTCTGACTATGATTCTGCTGCTGACATGTAGCCATTTGTTACCACTGCCTTAGTTCTCCCCTGTCCATTGAAAAAGTAAAAGTGGACTGGACAAACAGAACACACAGCAAACAGTTGACCCTGTCGACAGCGGTAAATATTCCAGAGTCCCTGGTGAACATGTGAGAGAAACCAAAGAGAACAGCGAAATAACAAACAATACATATAAACATTGTATAGACCAAAACACAGTATATACAAAAGAAGTCTCTGCATATACAAAAGAAGAGAAAAGTACTGATGTAGGTGGTACTAGCACTGTTAATACATCCATTGATATACTAAATACATACAGTAATATACTTAATTTGCTGAATACAGATATGGTGCAAGCTAAGTTAAGTAAGGTAAATGTGAACAAGGGTCTGAGTCCAGATGGATTTCACCCAAGAGTTCTTAAACAACTCACCTCAGTTGTTGCTGTGCCCCTGTTCATTATTTTCAGAGATTCTTTAGCGACTGGTGCAGTGCGAAGCGACTGGAGCAAGGCAAATGTGGTGCCCATATTCAAAAAGGGCTCTAGGTCTTCCTAGGTAATTATAGACCAGTAAGTTTAGCCTCCATTGTGGATTTTTTATTTTTTTGAAGGACTATATACAGGAGTTTGTGGCCATAAATAATACCATAAGTGATAGCCACCACATAAGTTCTCATACTAACCTGATTTGTTTCTATGAGGAGGTGAGTAGTAGCCTGGACAGAGGGGCGGCTGTGGATGTAGTGTTCTCAGATTTTGCAGAGGCATTTGATACTGTCCCTCATAGGTCTTTAACAGGTAAAATAAGGTCCTAGGCTTAGAAAGTATAGTTTGTAATTGGATTCAAAACTGGCTGAAGGACTGTGTCCACAGAATTGTTGCCCATGATTCCTATTCTGAATGGTCTCCAGTTATGTGGTGATCTCTAAAGTTCAGTGCTGGGTCCACTATTATTTAACTTATTCATTAATGATACAGAGGATGGGATTAAGAACATGATTTCTATTTCAGCAGATGACACCTATGTAGTACTGTGCAGTCTATGGAAGATGTCCATAAAATACAAGCTGACTCTGAATGTTTGGACATCCACTTGGTTTAATGTGGATACATTTAACCCCATAGGGACACAGCCTTATTTAACCTTAAGGACCAGGCCATTTTTTGCAAATCTGACCACTGTCACTTTAAGTGCTGATAAAATTAAAACGCTTTGACTTATCCAGGCCGTTCTGAGATTGTATTTTCGTCACATATTGTACTTCATGACACTGGTAAAATGAAGTCCCCAAAATTTAATTTTTTCACAATATAATACCTAATTTACCAAAAAATTTGAAAAATGTGCAAATTTCAAAGTTTCAGCTTCTCTACTTCGTAATACATAGTAATACCCCCAAAAATTGTGATGACTTTACAGTCCCCATATGTCTACTTCATGTTTGAATTATTTTGGGAATGATATTTTATTTTTTGCGGATGTTACAAAGCTTAGAAGTTTAGAAGCAAATCTTGACATTTTTCTGAAATTTACAAAAACCCAATTTTTAGGGACCAGTTCAGGTCTGAAGTCACTTTGCGAGGCTTACATAATAGAAACCACCCAAAAATGACCCCATCTAAGAAAGTACACCCCTCAAGGTATTCAAAACTGATTTTACATACGTCGTTAACCCTTTAGGTGTTGCTCAAGAGTTATTGGCAAATGGGGATGAAATTTGAAAATTTCATTTTTTTTGCCTTATTTTCCATTTTAACCCCATTTTTCCACTAACAAAGCAAGGCTTAACAGCCAAAAAAGACTGTATCTTTATTGCCCTGACTCTGCCGTTTACAGAAACAACCAATATGTGGCCGTAAACTACTGTACGGCCACGCAGCGGGGCGTAGAGTGAAAGGTGCCCCGTTTGGTTTTTGGAGGGCTAATTTTTATGGACCGGTTTATTTACACCGTGTCCTGTTTCAACCCCCCTGATGCACCCCTGGAGTAGAAACTCCCTAAAAGTGACCCCATCTAAGAAAGTACACCCATCAAGGTATTCAAAACTGATTTTACATACGTCGTTAACCCTTTAGGTGTTGCACAAGAGTTATTGGCAAATGGGGATGAAATTTGAAAATTGCATTTTTTTGCCTTATTTTCCATTTTAACCCATTTTTTCCACTAACAAAGCAAGGGTTAACAGCCAAACAAGACTGTATCTTTATTGCCCTGACTGTTCCGTTTACAGAAACACCCAATATGTGGCCGTAAACCACTCTACAGCGGGGCGTAGGATTGAAAGCTGCGCCGTTTGGTTTTTGGAGGGCTGATTTTTATGGACCGATTTATTTAAACCATGTCCTGTTTCAACCATCTGATGCACCCCTGGAGTAGAAACTCCCTAAAAGTTACCCCATTTTGGAAACTACGGGATAAGGTGGCATTTTTTGGGGGACTATTTTTAGGGTACATATGATTTTTGGGTATCTCTAAAGTCTAAGTGTCATTTATTTATTTATTTTAATCCGATTATCTTATGTGGGGGCTCATTTTTTGCGGGACGAGCGGACGGTTTTATTGGCACTATTTTGGGGGGCTATATGCGATCGCCGACATGGGGGCTATATGACTTTTTGATCGCTTGCTATTATACTTTTTGTTATGTAAGGTGACAAAAAAAATATCTTTTTTTGCACCTTTTTTTTTTTTCCTTGTGCGTGTTAATCTGAGGGGTTAGGTCATGGGGTATTTTTTATAGAGGAGATTATTACCGATGCGGCAATACCTAATATGTCTACTTTTAATAAATTAGTTTTTTTGGGTGTCTCAAGTCTGAGAACCAGTTTTTTTATCCAATGTCAGTGCTAAATTGGGATATAAATTTAGTACTCCATGGAAGTGTGATACTCCCTGAAGCAACCAATAATGCAGAAGCCCGGATGATCGGGGCATGTGTCACATTAAGTAGTGGTGTCCTTCCGTATCCCCCTCCTGTGACACACTCTGCACCTTTTTGGGTTCGTCCCTTCTTTCCAGTATGGGGGACCACACCTGGAAAGTGTTGGCCAGGGACGATCCGGGCGCCTACAGTTTTTGAGGTACTCCGGCCTGCTCTTTCCCGGTCCGAAAAGATCAGGGCCTTGAGGACTGCCTCATAGAACTGGAGGAATGTCCCTGTGCTGCCAGCACTTCGGGATAGTACAAAAGAGTTGTACATGGCAACCTGTACCAAGTAGACCGCAACTTTTTTGTACCATGCTCGGCTTTTGCGCATGGTGTTATATGGCTTGAGGACTTGATCAAAGAGATCAACTCCTCCCATATACCAATTGTAGGCGACGATACAATCGGGCTTGAGGACCGTTACCATGAATTGTGGACAGCATAAGGACATCCCTCTTGTCCTTATACCTGACCAGCAACAGGTTTCCAGTGGTAAGGGCACGGGTCTCACCCCTGGGTATAGGTACCTGGAGGTGGAGGGCAGTGAGGCCGCGTTGATTTTTCCGCACTGTCCCACAAGCGAACGTGGATCTGGCAGCAAGGGACTGGAACAAGGGGATACTGGTATAAAAGTTGTCCACGTTTAGGTTGTAACCCTTATCTAGCAGTGGGTACATAAGGTCCCACACAAGTTTCCCGGTAACACCCAGAGTGGGGGACATTCTGGGGGTTGAATCCGGGAATCTCGCCCCTTGTATATACGAAATTTGTAAGTGCGCCCTGAGGAACTCTCACAAATTTTGTATAGCTTCACGCCATACCTCGCCCGCTTGGAGGGCACATACTGGCGGAAAATGAGTCTCCGCTTGAACGCAATGAGAGACTCATCAACCGCGACCTCCCTTCCAGGTACATAGGCCTCCATGAATTTGGCCCCTAAGTGATCGATGACCGGCCGTATCTTATACAGACGGTCATGGGCAGGATCACCTCGGGAGGGACATGCTGCATTATCGGAATAATGCAGACATTTCCGGATGGCCTCAAACCGGGAGCGTGTCATGGCCGTACTGTAAAGTGGGGTCTGGTATCCCCACTCCAGTACAGCCTGACACTGGGTTTCTTGACCAGGCCCATATGCAGCACGAGGCCCCAAAATGTCCTCATTTCGGCTGCACTGACCAGTGTCCAGCCACCGTGCCTGGCCAAAAAGGAGCCCAGGTGTTGAGCGACGAACTGTTGGGCGTACAAATTCGTCTGCTCCACCATCAGATTTACCAGTGGGTCACTGAAAAATTGACAAAAAAAAGTCATATTCAGTGTAGCCCACTGTGGAAATCTGGATTCCTGATTGGCCTACAAAAATCAGGAATCACGGGCTCGTATCGCTCTGGGCTACACCAGACAAGTTCACCGGCAGGGTGCTCCAGTGGATTTAACTGGTGGGCCGGGAAACCAGTACGAGCCCCAGAGCAGCTCGTACTAGGCTGGGCCACAGGGTCCCTAACATGGCGGTCCCCTTGCTCCGCCTGGCGACGTCTCCGCCGCCTGGGGGCTCATCATCATTGCTAGATGATGAGGAGGATGCGGACGATAACAGGGATGTGGGGTCATCCTCGTCCTCACTGGGACTCTCGGAGTCGGAGGCAAGCTGGGCGTATGCCTCCTCGGCCGAGAACGTCCGGCGTGCCATAGGGGAGTGTGTGTCTGCTTGTGTATGTGCGTGTGTGGAAATCTTTATTTTGTGTGCGTGTGTGTGGGGGCACGGGTGTTCGCGGACTTAACCCTAAAACTAACATTAAAAAAAAAACTAACTAAAAAAAGGCCCAAAAAATGTAAAAAAAAAATATTAAAACCGCTGATCAACTGTCCGAAGTTGATCAGCGGTGGGGTGTGCGATGCGCTAACAGTGGTCGGACGCTGAGAGTGCCGGCCACAGTCAGGGTACAGAAAAAATAAAATCCTGCACCCCAAAAAAGTCGGGGGGGGCAAGCGGCAGCTGTGGACCCCAGACACCACTTAGGGTGATGCAATGAAAAGTTCACAAACTAACTTTCCCTTTTTTTTCCTGCCTAACCCATCACCACTCAGGATCGCTGGATGGTGATTGGTGGAGTGAAATCACACCACCATCACCATCCTGTTCCGGGTTATCGGGTCTTCAGAGACCCGAATAACCCGGAAACGCAGAAAACCGCAGGTCTGAATTGACCTGCGGTTTTCTGCGATCGCCGACATGGGTGGGTCACAGGACCCCCCGGCGCATTTAGCCTAGGTGCCTGCTCAATGATTTGAGTAGACACCGGGTTCCGATCCGCCGCGCGGCGGTGATTGGAACCATACATGGCGTACCGGTACGTCATGTGTCCTTAAGTACCAGGACATCATGACGTACCGGTACGTCATGTGTCCTTAAAAGGTTAAAGTTATACATCTAAGCACTAATAATTTACATACATCATATGCCCTAGGAATAGATAGGGAAAGATTTAGGTGTACCTGTTGATCATAGACTAAATAACAGCATGCAATGTCAATCAGCTGCTTCTAAAGCCAGCAGGATATTGTCATGTATTAAACAAGTCATGGACTTGCGGGGCAGGGACATACAATAATATTACCACTTTACAAAATCTTTGGTGCTACCTCAGAAAGCATGCCCTGGACCTGAAAAAAGTACAAAGAAGAGCAACTAAACAGATAAGGGGCAAGGGGTCTTAATTATGAGGAAAGATAAAAAGAATTGCATTTATTTTATCTTGAGAAGAGAAGTCTAGGGGGGACATGATTCATCTATAAAAATATATAAATGGCCAGTATAAACAAAATTTTGTAAAAGCTGTTCCATGTAAAATCCCTTCAAATGACAAGGGGGCTCTGCCTCCATCTGGAGAAGAAAGTGTTCAGTCTCCAGAGGCAACAAGGCTTCTTTACCATAAGAACTAAAACTGTTGAATAGATTTCCTCAGGACTTGGTTACAGCAGGAACAGTGGACAGTTTTATAAAAAAAAAAAAAAGGCTTAGATTAATTTTTAAAATTAAATTACATTAATGCTTACATTAATATAAATGTGTAAAAATCTGGGTCTTACTCCTCTTTCCTAAAATATCATCCCTAACCATCCCTTGGTTGAACTATGTAACTAATTATATACTGTATAAATATTTAACTGTGACAGAAACCTAAGACTCAAGCCAGGGAAATAGTTACGTTGGCACTCCACTCAACCTGTCTGTCACTCTGGATCAACTGCCTGTATTCTGATATTCTTCATTGAACCACACCTAATGCTGTAGTATTGGAAGGGTTAACCCTCCTCTGGTCCTGTGTGCAGCTGCTAGGCTGTTTCTAATGTGTTAATTAGCTTCTGCTATATATGCCCTGCTGTTTGTCTTATTCTCTGCCTGAGTAATAAGTTCACTAGTCTGCTAGTTCCTGCTAAAGGGTGCTTCATATGATTGTCTGCCCATGTACTGACTTCTGACTGATACCTGAATTCTGATTCTCCGCTGTATGACCAGACCTATAACAGATATAACAGACTATGAGTTTGCCTATCCCTTCAGTGCTAAGCACTGGTGTCTCTTGTCCCCCATGAGTCACCAATAAGTTTTATTTGCTCTATAATTTGTGACTTTTTGATGTTCTCTCAAGGGGCAGAGCATGATGGAGGGGTAGAGCCTAATGCCTTTGGCTGGCATACTGTAGATTTGAGTTTCTGGCACTCCTACTGAGATGAGTGCTGTGTGATATAAGAGCCCGAGTGAAGGGAAGAAGAAGGAAACCATCCTGAGAAACCCAGGAGTAAGCATAATTCTTTAATAAAGATATATTACAAAGTTTTTTTTTAAATAATCACCAGTACTTTTCATTTATAACTGGAGGTACACTTTTAGTTTTGTACCATCATTAATAATACATATCTCAATATGCCCCCTTTAACTGCCACTCTGATAACTATTTCATCATTATTTTTTAACTGACAGCTTTGATGTGTTTGCAGGATATGTTAAAATTTGATTTGTTCATCTTAGGAACATCATATAGTTTTTAGATCATGGATTAGGTCATGGATCCAGTCCTTGTTGTCTGGAAGATACCAGATAGTAGAATAGATTACTAATCTTATGTTTACCGTTTACACATTGCAATTACCTTGAGAAAAAGTATCTCCATGTAAATCGATAAAATTAAAGTGGCTGTCCACTTTTTTATATTGATGACCTATCCTCAGGATAGGTCATCAATATAAGATTGGTGGGGGTCCAACTCCCAGCACCACCAATAATCAGCTGTTTGAAGAGAAGGCAGCGCTCGTTTATCTACTCACCGTCACAACTGTAGCAGTGAGCAAGTGTAATTTCAACTATGCCGTCCCCATTCACTTCAATTGGACGGCTCCCTCCTATTCAAGTGAAGAGAACAGAGAAGTATGAGCATTGCCTTCTGTTAAAACAGCTGATTGGCGGGGGGGTCAGGAGTTGGACCTCTGTCAGACTGGTATTTATGACCTATCCTGAGGATATGTCATCAACATAACAAAATGCGTACATCCCTTTTAAGTAGTGCACATTTGTCCTTAAAATATAAGTTGGTAAACTGGTTTGTTTTGTTGCCAAACATGACGGACTTTGTAAATGTATAGTCCAAAATGTCTTTTGAGAGTAAGGAATCTTACAAATTTATTAACATCCAGTAATGTATTGAAAATATTAAAATGGGTAAACCACAAAACTGAGTCTGAGGTCCATTCCCATCTTTAGTCCCTCGCTTCAGGAGATGGGAAGCCTGTATGTGTTTACACTGCCATCTTGGGCTCTATATAGCATTTTAGGGCATTTGACAGTATTTTATGCTTTTGTTATGCTTTTGTTTTACACCTGACAAAAATGATTTGTCAGAACGTACAGGAATAATGCATTTGTAGAACTTTGTATGACATTTGCTAATGATTAAAACAATAACTAGCTTCAAGGCTACAGCTTCTGCATATGAAATGATACAAAGCACATTGAGCTGGCACAGCTACATATGATTCAGATGAAGTGTCTGGTGTGAGACATGGCAAGTTTCAATAGCTGGCACAACAGTGGCAAGCCCTCCATCTTGATGCCACTGGAATTATTGTACTGAGCAGATGAACAGCACCAAAGCATCAGTGACCTCGTCATTAGCAGCAGAGACAACAGGAGCCTGCCGTTTGGCCTGGCAAAAAGTCACAGGGTGATAGTAATGGCAGTTGTGCAGGGACTGGACTGAACAGATGCAATGATTTACAGCACAGATTTCAATGTGTTAGAGGCAAGGCTTTTATTAGATCGCTATTGGCTCCTAATTAATGAAGATTAGGATCTTGAATGTGTATATGAATCCATTAGTCTGAATAACGTATGTGCTGGATATGAGTCAGCCCTGACAGATCTATTTGTTTTATCCAGAAGCTGATGTAATGACCTTCAGCAACTGAGCCTGTAGCAATAGCTGCTGATGTTGACCCGCTGTTCTCATGTTGTGCAGTTTATAACAATTACAAAGGACTGGGGAAAATTAGCTACCAGGATTCTGTAGCATTGAAGCATTATGGTGGATAAATAATGCATTTCTGTTAGCTTAAGTACAGGCAAATGAAATGGCAATTTAATAGATGCGTTCTTAAGTAGTATTTTAATCTGGAGCTAAGAGTCACCATCTGCGCTTTAAACCTTACCACTGATTTGAATACAATTTGCTAAAGTACATGACTGAGCCAGAACTGACATGAATCTTTGTCTTCGTCGGTATCCATCCCTATTTTTCTAGTAGTAAAATAAAGCGCATTTATTGAAAAGAGTACCCATGTGGATAAAGAAATTCCAGTGGCAAAAAATTCTTGGAGTAAGGTCTCATGCACACGGCCATTGTTTGAGTCCACATCCGAGCCACCGTTTTGGCGGCTCGGATGCGGACCCATTCACTTCAATGGGGCCGCAAAAGATGCGGACAGCACTCCGTGTGCTGTCTGCATCCGTTGCTCCGTTCCGTGGCCCCACAAAAAAAAAAAGAACATGTCCTATTCTTGTCCATTTTGTGGACAAGAATAGGCATTTCTACAATGGGCCACCTGTTCCGTTCCGCAAATTGTGGAAGGCACACGGGCTGCTTCTGTTTTTTGCGGATCCACAGTTTGCGGACCGCAAAAAATGGAATAGTCGTGTGCATGAGGCCTACATAAAATAAAACTCCGACAAGAAATGTATTCTAACGTACAACCAGTTTAAATTACTAAATCAATGTTTATTAAAGGGCATCTGTCAGCAGATTTGTACCTATGACACTGGCTGACCTGTTGCATGTGCACTTGGCAGGTGAAGACATCTGTGTAGGTCCCATGTTCATATGTGCCTGCATTGCTGAGAAAAATGATGCTTTAATATTTGCAAATGAGCAAATTTAGGTGTAATGGGGGGGGGGGGGTTGCCGCCGTTACACCTAGAGGTTCTGCTAACTCTACAACTTCCACATCCTCTGCACTTTGATGGACAGGACCAGGCAGTAAAAAGTCATCGTGCCTAGCCCTGAAGTCAAAGTGCAGAGACAATGCCCTCGTTGCTCCTAATGGCTCATTTGCATATATGAAAACATAATCTTTCTCAGCAATGTGGGAAGATGAGCTTTAACTCCTTACCACTGCATGATACAGAATAGTATATGGAAAATAGGATCAGAGGTGTAAAACAGTCACAACTAGTGATTCAGCTGCTTCGCTGAATTTCACAAAGAAATTCGATTTGTTACAAATTACTTTATCATGAATTGCATTCCACTGATGAAGTCACCACGCCTGGTCAGCGCGGTGACGTCACACTGCACAAAACTTTAAGCGGTTTCTTTCATCAAGATGGCCACGACGGCCTATCAGCGAGCCAATGGATGAGGGGAGTATGATTTTTTTTTACCACCATTTCAGGAAAAATTGATTCATTACCACGAAGAGGGAGGAAATTTGGCTCCATGGTGAATCAAATTTTTCCTGAAATTCAGATCAAAGTCAATTCACTTGACTTTGATTCTCTGATCTCTAATCATAACTGTAGAGTGGAATCATAATAACACTAATATATAGAAATTATCTTGATGCATTGGATATTTTACATTTTGATACATTAAAAGAGTTGTCCGGTTTATAAAAATTAATAGCCTTTCCTAAAGATAGGCCACCAATATCAGATCAGTGGTCTGGCTCCGGCTGATCAGCTGTTCGAATGGGTCACAGAGCTCCAATGTGCCCCTGTTTACCAAGCAGAGCTCTGTAGTTTTTAGACTGAGGGGCTACATATCGACACGTGTCGCAGAAAAGTTGCAAGATAAAAAGATATGTGCAACTTGCTGTCGCGTGACGGTCATTGACAAGTGGCAAGTGACGATTTGGTGAGTCGTTTGTGTACAAAAAGAGTTTAGTGACACCAAACAATAATGACTACATTTTGCAGTTTACTGCAATAGTTGCTGGTTTGCCCCTAGAGCATTTAAACTGTTAATGAATGTGGTGGAGACTAACGATAAGCAATCAGGTAGAAGTGTCGGATCCATAGAAATAAGTGATTTATTACTCCTTGTTATATTCTGCTTCAAGTCCAAGTTATTTTTTTGTTCTTTGTATATATTTAACTAAGTGGTTTTCAGTTCACTTCATCTATAGTGGGCCTCCTAGTTAGCTGAGCGGCACATGACCTGTGATGTTAGCTTCTTTCCCTGCTCTGATAACGTTCCGTGCACAAGCCTGAGCCAGTCTGCCTCTGTGCACAGAACCTCACTGTGAAGGCTGTGCTAGTTTGAGCACTGCCAATCTGCTAGCTTAGCCATCTGCCCTGTGTCTCCCCTCCCACTGGATTCTTATGCAAAGTTTAACCCCTTCAACCATGAGCAGCACAGACTTAGGGTTGGAGGCTCGGCCTCAGGTACTGAACAGCTGCACGGTTTCCTCTTCTCCAGGCAGTGAAGAGACAAATGCTGTGCAAAGGATCTTTCCTTACCCTGTAGACACAGAGCTGACAAAAACTGGAGGAATTCCCTCCTCTGTATTCTTCTGTTGGCTGTGAAGAAGTGTCTGCAGAGCATTGCACAAGAACAGGGAGGGGGGAAATCCTGTGTGTAACAGCAATGTCTATGTACTGTACAGATGAGACTTGTAGTCCCACACACACACACACAACATGAATATCCCAGCAGTCAGACTGCAGACAGGGCAGCAATTTTATGATTTTATGAGCAAACTGGTTTAAACTACACCAGGAGTCTACACCAGCTCCTTACTAGTATATATTTCATATTCTGCTGCAAAAACTTCCTAAGATGTATCTAAATTAAGGGGTTATTCCAAGAAAAGTATTACTATGCAATGAATTAAATGAAGTATTGTTCGAATATACATTCAAAATAATATTGTTTTGTATGAACATTACATTTTCATCTCTGTTAGTGCTTTTGATGTCTATTCTGGTTCACCTTGTCTTGCATTTAGTGATGGACTAACATACTTCAGTGCTCCCTTCCCCTTTCTCTGCGTCTACTCCCTTCCCTTCTCCTCTTTGCTAGCATAGTGATCTCATGAAGAAGCAGGCCCAGACACCTTTCATTCATTCATCACCACTTCTAAATTTATAGAAGTATATAGCTATATCTCTCTCTAGACAATGGCGAAGGAAATTACATTACATACCATTTATACAGTGTCGGACTGGCCCACCAGAGTATCAGAGGATCCTTTGGTGGATCCAGCCTATGAAGCCATAAATTTAGGGCTGCCTTTGGAGTTAATAACCGGCCACTAGGGTCTATGTCTTAGGTTTTGAAGTAATTAGACTGTATGGATGACATGAGGAGTTGGGCTCTGAGAATAATGTCCTCTGGTGGGCCCAAAGGACACCATTCAAACACTACATATATACAGTGCTGCCCATAATTATTCATACTCCTGGCAAATTTTGACTTAAAGTTACTTTTATTCAACCAGCAAGTAATTTTTTGACGGGAAATGACATAGGTGTCTCCCAAAAGAAAATACGACGATGTACAAGAGGCATTATTGTGGGAAAAAAACATTTCTAATTTTTTATTTCCAGTCCAAAATTATTCATACCCTTCACAAACTGTCACAATCTGTGGTAAAATCATCCTAAATATCTGTGACATTCAGTGTAATTTTTTCTTAGCCGCTGGTGACAGCGACATTACCTGCGCTACATCTCCTGTATAACGTTTGCGCATCCTAAATATCTGACATTCAGTGTAATTTATTTGCGCATACACTTACAAAACCTGAGCTACTGTACTTTGACATACTGTACTTGCAAGCAGACATACCATTTAATATGCTCAAGGCGAGCTGTAAGGTACGGGGAAGTGGCCGCAGCCAGAGCAGAAGCCGTGGCCCTGGGTGCGGTGAAACTGTGCTTGCTGCCAGAGCACAAGAAACACACTCATCCATAATACCTAGCTTCATGTTCCAGTTTGCGGGGCAGCGCGGAACACCACTCTCAAAGTCACACCAGCGTGACCAGGTGGTCGGTTGGATTGTAGCAGATAATGCTTGCAGTCGTTTAAGCACCACAAAGTCCAGTCTCAGTAGCCAAGAGTCTGGTCAACAGAATCCTCACCATGATCCTACTTCCTCACACCATGTAGAGTCTTGGCAAACAAGTGATCCCACACTCGGATCTTCCGAGGAGCTCTTTTTATCGTTATTCATCGATTTGGGCCTCTCGCCAATCCCGCTTGAAGAGGGACATGAGGAGATCTTGTGTACTGATTCCCAAACTCTTGAGCATCCACAGTCAGAAGAAGATGACGATGGGGAATGGGAATTAGTTTTTCACGAGGTGGATGATGATGATGAGACACTGTTGCCAATAAGTAAATGGCAATTAGTGTCTCAAGAGGTTGATGATGAGGATGAGAAACAGTTGTCAATAAGTGAGGTTTTTGTTAGGTCAACAAGTCAGGAGGATGACCAGAGTGAGGAAGTGGAAGAGGAGGTGGTGGACGATGAAATCACTGACCCAACCTGGGAAGGTGGCAAGCCGAGCGAAGACAGCAGTACAGAGTGGAGGGATCCGCAGCACTGCAACAGGCTGGAAGAGGCAGTGGGGTGGCAAAAGGGAGAAGGCGGGCCACACCAAACAGGCCCACAACTGTTCCCCGGAGCACCCCCTTGCAGCAATCTCCCTTGCCAAGGAGTAGGTGTTCCACAGTCTGGCACTTTTTTTTAGGAAAGTGCTGACGATAAAAGAATTGTCATTTGCAACCTGTACCGTACCAAAATGAGCCGGGGCGTGAACACTAGCAACCTCTCCACCACCAGCATGATCTGCCACATGGCATCAAAGCACCCTAATAGGTGGGCCGCACGCCTGGGTCCACAATCAGTGTCTGCGGGTCACACCACTGCCTCCTCTTCCACTGTGTTACGTGCTGGCCAATCTCCTGTCCAAGACCCAGGCCTGAATGTCTCCCACCCTGCACCTGGACCTTTTCAAGCACCATCAGCTAGCACATCCACTTCTGTGTCCAAGTGCAGCGTGCAGATGTCCATACCTCAGGCCTTTAAATGAAAGCACAAATACCCAGCCACCCACCCACAGGCCATAGCACTAAATGCGCACCTTTCCAAATTGCTGGCCCTGAAAATGTTGCCATTTAGGCTTGTGGACACTGAGGCTTTTCGCAGGCTGATGGCGGCAGCCGTCCCTCATTACTCAGTCCCCGCCTTATACCAGCATGTGTCCCGTAACATCACCCGTGCCCCGACCAACGCAGTTATTGGGAAGGTCCACTTAACGACTGACACATGGACAAGTGCTTTTGGCCAGGGACGCTAAATTTCTCTGTCAGCACAATGGGTGAAAGTTGTGGAGGCCGGGAGCGAGTGGTTCCCTGGGATGGCACAGGTGCTACCGACTACAAGGATTGCAGGCCCTACTTCCATCATGATTTCCTCCACTACCTACGTTAGTGGCTGCAACCCCCGTTCTCCTCCTTCACCTCCTCCTCCACTTCCACCTCTGAATTTTCATCTTGCAGCACCAGTCAGCCATCAGTCAGTAACTGGAAGCAGTGTAGCACTGCAGTGGGGAAGCGGCAACAGGCCATGCTAAAACTAATTTTCTTAGGTGAAAAACAGCACACTGCCACAGAGCTGTGGCAGGGTATATGGGACCAGACTGAGCTGTGGCTCTCGCCACTCAACCTACAAACAGGCATAGTTGTGTCTGATAATGGCCGTAACTTGGTGATGGCTTTGGGGCTCAGCAAGCTCACACACATACCATGCCTAGCCCACATGTTCAACTTAGTGGTTCAGCAGTTAATCAAAACCTACCCCAATTTTCCTGAGCTACTGGTGAAGGTGCGCCACATGTGTGCCCATTTCCGAAAGTCATCTACAGCTGCCGCCAGTCTGGCAGCGCTGCAGCATCGCTTGCAATTGCCAGCTCATTGTCTGTTGTGTGACGTGATCACGCACCGGAACTCCATGTTCCACATGTTGGCCAGGCTTTGTGTGCAGCAGAGGGCAGTAGTGGAATACTAGCTGCAACATGGTCGTCCAGTCAGCTTCCACTCTTCACAAGCAACGAGTGGGCATGGATGTCTGACCTCTGTGAGGTTTTACGCAAGTTTGAGGAATCAACACAGATGGTGAGCGGCGATGCCGCTATTATTAGCGTAACCATCCCACTTCTGTGTCTACTGAAATGCTCGCTGCTCACAATGAAGGCGGGCGCTTTGCATGTGGAAGAGGTGGAAATGGGGGAAGACAGTACACAGGGTGATAGCCAGACCACCCTCAGTTCGTCTTCTCAGCGTGAATTGGATGATGATGATGAGGAGGAGCAGGAGACGGTTGCCTGCGCTACAGAGGGTCGTACCCATAGCAGGTTTATTCCATCTGTTCAGTGTGGATGGGCCAAAGACAAGGAAGAGGATGAGGAGATTGAGAGTCATCCTCCTGATGAGGACAGCGAAGTCTTGTCTGTTGGGACTCTGGCACACATGGCTGACTTTATGTTATGCTGCCTTTCCCGTGACCCTCACGTTATAGGCTTTTTGGCACCGATTACTAGTTGTTCACCCTTCTTGACCCCCGCTACAAAGAGAACTTCTCATCTCTCATCCCTGTGGTAGAGAGGACTAGCAAAATGGTGTAATGCCAGAAGATCCTTGTGGAAAAATTGCTCCTAAAATTTCCAGTTGACAACGCTGGCGGCAGAGTACGTAGTTCCTTGGAAAACCAAGGAGGAGAGACGAAGGGAACACACAGCAGTTCCAACAGAGGCAGGGCAACCCTCCAAGGCCTGGGACAGTTTCATGACACACCGCCAGCACCCTCACCCTGATGCGTGGGCTAGTGTCACAAAAAGGGAAAAGTTTTGGAAGATGGTGAAGGAGTACGTAGCAGACCATGTCAACGTCCTCCGTGATCCTTCTGTGCCTTACAACTATTGGGTGTCAAAGCTGGACACGTGGCATGAACTGACACTCTACACCTTGGAGGTGCTGGCCTGCCCTGCCGCCAGCGTTCTGTCACAGCGGGTATTTAGTGCTGCTGGGGGCATAATAAATAATAAGTGCATCTGCCTGTCAACTGGAAATGCTGACAGGTTGACTCTTATCAAAATGAACAAGGCCTGGATTGCCTCTGACTTCTCTACTCCACCAGAGGAAAGCGACTGAATATAAATACACTTTAAATGTGGCTTTTATAGTGTATTGAATACACTGTATTCACATGCACCCCTTCCACCACAAAAAAGGGTATATGGTTCAATCTTCCTTTTCTCGTCCCCCTCCTCCATCATATCAACATGCTTATTAGGCTGCCCTCGCTCATAATGTTTTAGAGGGTCAGCTTAGCAGCAGACTTTCACCCCTAAGGATTTAGAGGGTCACCAGCAGGCCCTCGCCCCAAATGTTTTAGATGGTCAGATCAGCAGCAGGCCCTCGCGCCTAATGTTTTAGATGGCAAGATCAGCAGCAAGCCCTCGCCCCTAATGTTTTAGAAGGTCATCAGCAGGCCATTGCTTCTAATGTTTTTGATGGTCACCAGCCATCAATTATAATTTTTCAAGGGTGTGTATGATGCCCTCCTTTATGTGTAATAAAGGTGTATTGGAGTGCCAGTTAATTGTAATTTTTGGCAGCCCTTTTACATAGTGCATAGGCTTTATGAGTGTAGGAGTCCCACTACCTGAACAATTGTACCACAATGTGAATGAGGCCCTCCTTTATGTGATATACAGGTTGTATCGGAGTGCCTCTTCCTTGAAATTTTTGGCAGCACTTGCACTTCATATACAAGTAAATATACAGGTAAAAATGTTTCCTAACAATTTTTCCTCTAAAATCGATTTTATCTTCTGTTTTGTGCGTATTATTGTCAGTCTGTAAAAGTGGCGTTCTACTCGGACAACATCGTTCCCAGCAGTAACCTGGGAGTCCAAGATGCATCCAGACATCCTCCTCATGCTGTTCCTGAACCATTTCAGTGGTGTTTCCATAAATTTCTGACCTTTTCCTGTGAACCAGACACTCAGAGCAGGGGGTGTCTGATTAAATGTTCTCCCGTTGACTTCCATTGTGCTCTGGTGCTCTGTAGAGCACCGGAGCATCCCAAAGTGTTCTACTCGAGCACCAGAACACCCGAGCACTTTGGAGCTCGATCAACACTAATATTTATGAATGATATATCCCGTGTTATCTACAGTACAGACCAAAAGTTTGGACACACCTTCTCATTCAAAGAGTTTTCTTTATTATTATGACTATGAAAATTGTAGATTCACACTGAAGGCATCAAAACTATGAATTAACACATGTGGAATTATATACATAGCAAAAAAGTGTGAAACAACTTAAAATATGTCATATTCTAGGTTCTTCAAAGTAGCCACCTTTTGCTTTGATTACTGCTTTGCACACTCTTGGCATTCTCTTGATGAGCTTCAAGAGGTAGTCACCTGAAATGGTCTTCCATCAGTCTTGAAGGAGTTCCCAGAGATGCTTAGCACTGGTTGGCCCTTTTGCCTTCACTCTGCGGTCCAGGTCACCCCAAACCATCTTGATTGGGTTCAAGTCCGGTGACTGTGGAGGCCAGGTCATTGGCGCAGCACCCCATCACTCTCCTTCATGGTCAAATAGCCCTTACACAGCCTGGAGGTGTGTTTGGGGTCATTGTCCTGTTGAAAAATAAATGATGGTCCAACTAAACGCAAACCGGATGGAATAGCATGCCTCTGCAAGATGCTGTGGTAGCCATGCTGGTTCAGTATGCCTTCAATATTGAATAAACCCCCAACAGTGTCACTAGCAAAGCACCCCCACACCATCACACCTCCTCCTCCATGCTTCACGGTGGGAACAAGGCATGTAGAGTCCATACGTTCACTTTTTCTGCGTCGCACAAAGACACGGTGGTTGGAACCAAAGATCTCAAATTTGGACTCATCAGACCAAAGCACAGATTTCCACTAGTCTAATGTCCATTCCTTGTGTTCTTTAGCCCAAACAAGTCTCTTCTGCTTGTTGCCTATCCTTAGCAGTGGTTTCCTAGCAGATATTCTACCATGAAGGCCTGATTCACACAGTCTCCTCTTAACAGTTGTTCTAGAGATGTGTCTGCTGCTAGAACTCTGTGTGGCATTGACCTGGTCTCTAATCTGAGCTGCTATTAACCTGCGATTTCTGAGGCTGGTGACTCGGATGAACTTATCCTCCGCAGCAGAGGTGACTCTTGGTCTTCCTTTCCTGGGGCGGTCCGCATGTGAGACAGTTTCTTTGTAGCGCTTGATGGTTTTTGTGACTGCGCTTGGGGACACTTTCAAAGTTTTCCCAATTTTTCAGACTGACTGACCTTCATTTCTTAAAGTAATGATGACCACTTGTTTTTCTTTACTTAGCTGCTTTTTTCTTGCCATAATACAAATTCTAACAGTCTATTCAGTAAGACTATTAGCTGTGTATCCACCTGACTTCTCCACAAGGCAACTGATGGTCCCAACCCCATTTATAAGGCAAGAAATCCCACTTATTAAACCTGACAGGGCACACCTGTGAAGTGAAAACCATTTCAGGTGACTACCTCTTGAAGCTCATCAAGAGAATGCCAAGAGTGTGCAAAGCAGTAATCAAAGCAAATGGTGGCTACTTTGAAGAACCTAGAATATGACATATTTTCAGTTGTTTCACACTTTTTTGTTATGTATATAATTCCAAATGTGTTAATTCATATTTTTGATGCCTTCAGTGTGAATCTACAATTTTAATAGTCATGAAAATAAAGAAAACTCTTTGAATGAGAAGGTGTGTCCAAACTTTTGGTCTGTACTGTATATATAAGTGATATCTGTCATTTTAATCCTGCCTGTGATCATAATGAGATGGCTAATGAAAGGTTACTTGTACAGAAAGTCTAAACATATTATCCCCAGTGGCCAGTGTGAAAACTGCACGAATTTAGCTATTCATTTTTAAAAAATGCTTAACATGAAAATGCAATTTTCTGATTACACATTGCCTTTCACCAGTTTTGGCTGGAAGAGGTGAGTAAATGCTAAATATATACATGTTTTGTTTTTTTATGTAAAAACTTTTTTTTTTAATCTTTATTATACTTTTTTACTTTCTTCAATCTAGGAAGGCACTGATAGCTTGATCACTTACATAATACTTTAAAATACATTGGTCTGCCTCCGAAGTTCATGGCTGTCAGGGTAATCCATTGGCAGCCTGCAATTATCATGGCCTAGCATTGCAACCTTGTGTAAATAGACAGCCACATTATAGTGGTCAAATTCTATACATTTTATACAGCAATGATCTCCTGACTTCATGAATCTTTTTGTGCTGAGTTATATGCTATTTCTTGAAAAATACCCTTTGTATGCATGGTTTGTCATTGAACAGGCATATGGTGGAGAATTAGACAGTGTGTGTGACAGTATTCTTTTTATCTCACTTGTTATTGAAAAAGCATCACATGAGAAGATTTAATGTGCCAAGAACTAACAAGGCAACAACACACATTTTAACAGTGTTTCTCTTCACCTCCTACATAGCAGGGAAATGTCATCATTGACTCCATCCAAATCTGCTCAGATATTTTCAAAAGACATTTCTTCTCCGATTCAGATCCTGTGTGTGTCCTTGTTTTACTGCTTCAGCAACATAGAAGAAGCTATAACCCCACAGTACACAAGGTCCAACTTGTAAAAAGGCCTACAAAATAGGAAAAGAGTGAAAAATTTCTAGTATAAATTAATGTAATTTCTAACTAAGATTTTCAAGTCCACTTTGCAACTGTCAAGAATGCCTCTTTCACACATCTATGTCTGTGATGGCATCCACGACTAGATCGTCAGATCATCTGTGAAGATGTCTCTAAAAAATCCTTGTTTGGGCCACGTGTCCATTATTTGCCCTCCGTATGACATCTATATTCCACATACACTGCTAGACTAAAAATTATTTCCCAGTACATTTCCCACCAATGGTCTATTAAAATCACTGACAAAACACAGATGCCATCTGTGTTGTGTCAGTGGTTTTCTCAGACACACACAACACTTCTTTGAGTGAGACATGCAAGCCAGATCTCTTTCTAAAACACAGGAGTACTGGACTTCTCAGTATTATGCTTCTCAGAATGAGATAGGCAAATCAGTCCACCTTCCAAAAGGTCAAGAAAACTGAGTGTCTAAACAGACTATTGCTCCAGTTAGCTGAGTGGCCTTTGTTGGAATCTTAGGGGTGCTCTTTCTCATTATGGAGACCACCTGGTATGCATGAGGTGTATTGTAGTCCAGCCAACACTGCTTTGCATTTCTGGGAAAAAAATATGCGAATATATGCAAATTTGCTTATTTAAAATCACTGATTGTAATGCTAATGTAATCTTAAAGCCAAACTGATGGCCAGCAAACGCTGCGTACCAGACATACTTTGCGCAAGCCTTCACACTCTGAACACCCTTGAGGGCCGGGGTACTCTTCACCCACCTCCAGCAGGAAGGGGGACTTTGGCAGAGCCCTTTCCATGTGTTAAATAGCAGGGCGGCTGGTGGCTGGGCACACCGGCCACAGTTGGGCAAAACCCCAAATGAAAAACTGTGACACTATGCAATGGTCAATAGGGAAACAAGAGAATGGTCTGAAAAATGTAAACTAGGGCACAAAAACCAGAAGACAACCAAAACCAAAGAGTCAATAACCAGAGAAACCACTCACCAGATAGTTTCAGATCCAGAACCAGGGAAGAAACTGAATAATCAGCAGTGACTGGGGGAAATGACCAGGTTTAAATATCCCTCCACAGATCACCTGACACTGCTAAGGTCACACTCAATTTCTACCCTCAGACCAGGGAAGCACAAGTGAGGGCTGAGAGTGTGAACAGCAAGGAACCTCCCACCACATGTCTTAGTCAGGAGACTTGACAACAGAGGTTCCCTGGCAACTGCTGACACTAGGGGTTCTGGTGTCCCAGGACCCCTGACCAGCGTCAGCGCTGAGAATGACTGCGTCCTGTCTCCCAGCAGTACCAAGATCCGGAGTGGATCTCACAGACTAATGTGCACACGTAAAGCACAAACCTTTACTAGCTCCACCCTCTGGGGGTAACACTCCACCCCTTGTGGCTAGCAAGGGGTGAGGGATATCCCACCGGAGGGCCCAAGACCACCTGAGAGAATGAAAAGCACATCTTTATATGGTGACATGCTTCTGGTGAGACTCCGGCTGGCTGGCTGACACTGATTAAATAGTTTGAGGCTACCTTCAGATTTTCCACTGGTGGTAGCCTTGAACTGTTAAATTATTGCTGTTTCATAATAAGAATTTCCCCTGGTGGTAGCTTAAAATATATAAGAAAGCTAATTTCCATACATTTGGGATTCTGGGAAACATATTCAAATTACCTTTTTTCCAAAAAGGAAAGAACTCTATGTTTATCTGACACTTGAAGTAAGATATACTAATTTGCATATATTTTTCCTAGAAATGCAGAGCAACATTTGCTGGACTACAATGCATACTGGATGGTCTCCAAGACCACAACAAATGCCACTCAGCTAACCAGAGCAATTTTCTGTTTAGACACTCCGTTATCTTGTCCTTTTGGGGGGAGGACTGACTTGTACATCTGATTCAGAGAAATGTAGGATATTTAGTATTGTTGTCCTTTTAGAAAGACATAGAAGTATTATGTGTGGATTCCTCTCTCCTTTAAATAATGCTTTTGATTTGAGTAGGATTGATACCTATCAAAATTGAATTTGTAAATTCGGCGAATTGTACTCAAAAGGAATTTTCTAATCTGTATGTTTTATTTTTATGGAAAATGGAGGCCTTGATTAAGATATATTAGCAATATCAAAACGAACAAAGTTCTGGAAAATAGTTGATAGATGGAGATCTCATTACAGGCTTCTTATGGAATCTTTGGATAGTAATAAAGTTGAAAAAGTAATTGTACAATGTTCAGTGTGTCTCTCAGCACCTCTTACTATATACTAGTGTTCAATAAGAAAGCGCCAGTTCATCATTCCTCCAAATGAAACTAATTACCACAGGGCTGAAGTGTGTCCTGTCCTGGTGGAGAGATGAAATTGTCCTATCCTGGTGGAGAGATTAAATACACTGAAGCATGGTAGTGACAGCATCATGCTTTGGGGTGTTTTTCAGTGGCTGGGACAGGAAGACTGGTCAGGGTTAAAGGGAACCTGTCACCCAAAAATCGCCTATTAAGCTGTTTACAGTACCTTATAGTGCTGTATACTCGTTTCTTGATGCACTTTTTGTTCGTTTTCCCGCATGTCTGCTCATTCAGAAATCGATGTTATATTCAGCTGCTGCCCCGTGCTTCAAGTCAGGCTTGAAGTCACGGGGGCAGCGGCCTCGGCGTCTTACATGGCCCTCTCCCCGCCCCCTGCCTCTGTTACTGACAGCCGAACTCCAAATTCGGGACCGCGCTCAACGGCCGCATGCGCAGTAAAGGGCGGCAGGAGCGCGGTCCCGGCTGCCGCGCGTACTACGCGCCGTCTTACTTTCGCCGCACTGCGCATGCGCCCGACATCCTGTATCAAACGCGCCCGCGCCCAGATGCCGGGCGCGGGCGCGTTTGATACAGGATGTCGGGCGCATGCGCAGTGCGGCGAAAGTAAGACGGCGCGTAGTACGCGCGGCAGCCGGGACCGCGCTCCTGCCGCCCTTTACTGCGCATGCGGCCGTTGAGCGCGGTCCCGGATTCGGAGTTCGGCTGTCAGTAACAGAGGCAGGGGGCGGGGAGAGGGCCATGTAAGACGCCGAGGCCGCTGCCCCCGTGACTTCAAGCCTGACTTGAAGCACGGGGCAGCAGCTGAATATAACATCGATTTCTGAATGAGCAGACATGCGGGAAAACGAACAAAAAGTGCATCAAGAAACGAGTATACAGCACTATAAGGTACTGTAAACAGCTTAATAGGCGATTTTTGGGTGACAGGTTCCCTTTAAGGCAAAGCTAAATGGCGCAAAGTGCAGAGATATTCTTAATAAAAAACTGATTCAGAGTGCTCTCGACTTCAAACTGGGCCGAAGATTTGATGATGATGCAATGATTGTAAGCTAACAGCCAAGGCAACACTGGAGTGGTTTAGGGACAACTCAGTGGATGTCCTTGAGTGGCCCAGTCAGAGCTCAGTAGGGGAACATCTGGTGGAGTTCTGCCGGATGCTATGTTTCCCAGCCGGAGCCCATTGACTCCGGCCTGTCTCTGACATTATACTCTTTACATGTAGGTTAATGTTTACAACAGTAAACACTACATTGCTATCAATTTTTCTGTCACACCTTGTAAATCAAAATTCAAAAAACTAATTTTCTCTACATGATTTCTGGTGAACATGTGAGATATGTTATAAATCGCGATATAGATGTCACATCCCCACACCAAATGATGTACAAACTCCATGATGATGTCAGCTGAATTTCAACTTACGACCTCAGCATTGCAAGACACCAGCAGTAACCATTAAACCACCGTGCTGCCACCTTTAAAGGGAATGTCTTATGTACTTCATTATTGAGATGTAACTCAGCAGAAGAGAAATTATATTTTTGTTCTCTTCTTAAAATGTTGTCACTATTTTTTTTTGTAGTTTTAATCCATTCAGGACCTTGTAATTTTCCATTTTTGCATTTTCATTTTTTTTACGCCCTGCCTTCCTGGAGCCATAACTTGTTTATTTTTCAACTCACATAGTTGTTAAAAAGGTTTGTTTTTTGTGGGACAAGTTGCACTTTCTAATGGCACAATGTGATTTTGCATACAATGTAATGGAAAACTGAGGGGACAAAACCCAAATGGTGTGAAATTGGACAGAAAATGCAATTCTGCACAATTTCATGGGTTTGGTTTTATGGTATTCCCTATGCAGTAAAACTGACCAATTTTCATTAGTACAATTACAGCAATACTACATGTATGTAATTTTTCTTGTGTTTTAATACTGTAAAAAAAATAAAAGCTTTTTTTCTTTGCATTGTCATACTCTGCCCCTCATTACTTTTTTTTTAAGGTTATGTCTACAGAGCAGTGAGTGGACTCGTTTTTTGTGGGGTCTGCTTACCGTAGAATAGATAGATGACCGCAGCAGCTGCAGTCATCTATCTATTCTATGGTATGACAGGGGCCTGTTGGGCTTGGGCTCAACACCGCTGGCACTGCCACCATTGGAAACAATTTTGGTCAAATTTTGTGAGTAGTGCTGTCTCCCTATCACTATAAAGTCTGCATTTTTTATTGATATCCTTTTGGAGTATGAATGGCTTACTTTAGATTACATTTTATTGTTTTTATATGCAAGAAGCAGCAACAAATGGCAACTAAGCCATTTTGAATGTTTTATCTTTAACAATGTTCACTGTATAGGATAACTAAATTTATAATATTCGCTTATAATAGTTCTGGTATTTTGGAACCAGACGATGCCTATGATCTTTATTTTTTATTGTTTATTTATTTTTATTATATGCAAAGAAAGGTGATGATTTTTTTTTTTTTAAACTCCTTAGGGGACTTGAGCATGAGATCGTTATATATCGCTTGCCCCATAGACTGCAATGACATTGGGATGGACACTATGTTCATTTGGAGCCCTACCATCTGCAGGACTCCATAAGAACTATTGCTGTAGTAGCCTCAGATCCTTCAGAGGGGAGCCTTTTGGGCCCCAGGGGGGCTGCACTCCCACGGAATGCCACAACAGATGCAGTGGTCACAACTGACCACAGGATCTGAGGAGTTAAATGTCTGTGATTGGCATTATCACTGACTTCACCGCCCCAGGAGTCTACTGTTTAACCGCCTCCAGACCGCCTAACGCAGGATCGCGTTCCGGAGGCGGCTGTCCCAGGCACAGTCACGCAGATACGCGTCATCTCGCGAGACGCGAGATTTCCTGTGAACGCGTGCACACAGGCGCGCGCGTTCAAAGGATCGGAAGGTAACCGTATTAGGCATAGCCAGACACCGCTGTATTTACTATAATGGATCCGACAAGGATCCGACTGGTTTCAGGTGTAAATCCCAGCTTTTGGATGGACAAATACCACTGTATGAATTAAATTATAATAATCCCCTTATCCCCGTGTTCTTTCAAACTGTAGTAAACTGCAGCATTACATGATGTCTTCTGCAACCAGAACATGGTGGCGCAAGAAAAGATGTCAACATCATAACATTTAAAGCGTCACCAACTTTTCATAAAAGTATTGATATGTCATATCAAAGTAAGACATATCAAAAGTTTTGATCAGTGGGGGTCTGAGGGCGGAGACCCCCACGATCTCTAGAAAGAGGGGAGAGTAGCGTGTGCATATCATGCTCTCTCTCCTGGCTGCAAGAGACATGCTCTATAGGGCTTCCTGAATGTGAGGTCATACCGTAATACTGAACACTGAAAACCAATCTGATTCTAATTAGCTATTGGATTACCACAGCAGCTTACATGTGGCCAAAGGTCTCAGCTGCTTTGTGGCTACCCCATCTGGCCATAGCCTTACCACTAGAGTTGAGCGAACACCTGGATGTTCGGGTTCGAGAAGTTCGGCCGAACATCCCGGAAATGTTCGGGTTCGGGATCCGAACCCGATCCGAACTTCGTCCCGAACCCGAACCCCATTGAAGTCAATGGGGACCCGAACTTTTCGGCACTAAAAAGGCTGTAAAACAGCCCAGGAAAGAGCTAGAGGGCTGCAAAAGGCAGCAACATGTAGGTAAATCCCCTGCAAACAAATGTGGATAGGGAAATGAATTAAAATAAAAATTAAATAAATAAAAATTAACCAAAATCAATTGGAGAGAGGTCCCATAGCAGAGAATCTGGCTTCACGTCACCCACCACTGTAAGAGTCCATTTTCATAAATTTAGGCCCAGCACCCAGGCAGAGGAGAGAGGTCCCGTAACAGAGAATCTGGCTTCATGTCAGCAGAGAATTAGTCTGCATGTCATAGCAGAGAATGAGGCTTCACGTCAGCCACCACTGCAACAGTCCATTGGCATATATTTAGGCCCAGCACCCAGGCAGAGGAGGGAGGTCCCGTAACAGAGAATCTGGCTTCATGTCAGCAGAGAATTAGTCTGCATGTCATAGCAGAGAATGAGGCTTCACGTCAGCCACCACTGCAACAGTCCATTGGCATGTATTTAGGCCCAGCACCCAGGCAGAGGAGGGAGGTCCCGTAACAGAGAATCTGTCTTCATGTCAGCAGAGAATCAGTCTGCATGTCATAGCAGAGAATGAGGCTTCACGTCAGCCACCACTGCAACAGTCCATTGGCATATATTTAGGCCCAGCACACACACAGGCAGAGGAGAGAGGTCCCGTAACAGAGAATCTGTCTTCATGTCAGCAGAGAATTAGTCTGCATGTCATAGCAGAGAATGAGGCTTCACGTCAGCCACCACTGCAACAGTCCATTGGCATATATTTAGGCCCAGCACCCAGGCAGAGGAGAGAGGTCCCGTAACAGAGAATCTGACTTCATGTCAGCAGAGAATCAGTCTGCATGTCATAGCAGAGAATGAGGCTTCACGTCAGCCACCACTGCAACAGTCCATTGGCATATATTTAGGCCCAGCACCCAGGCAGAGGAGAGAGGTCCCATAACAGAGAATCTGTCTTCATGTCAGCAGAGAATCAGTCTGCATGTCATAGCAGAGAATGAGGCTTCACGTCAGCCACCACTGCAACAGTCCATTGGCATATATTTAGGCCCAGCACACACACAGGCAGAGGAGAGAGGTCCCGTAACAGAGAATCTGGCTTCATGTCAGCAGAGAATCAGTCTGCATGTCATAGCAGAGAATGAGGCTTCACGTCAGCCACCACTGAAACAGTCCATTGGCATATATTTAGGCCCAGCACATACACAGGCAGAGGAGGGAGGTCCCGTAACAGAGAATCTGTCTTCATGTCAGCAGAGAATCAGTCTGCATGTCATAGCAGAGAATGAGGCTTCACGTCAGCCACCACTGCAACAGTCCATTGGCATATATTTAGGCCCAGCACCCAGGCAGAGGAGGGAGGTCCCGTAACAGAGAATCTGTCTTCATGTCAGCAGAGAATTAGTCTGCATGTCATAGCAGAGAATGAGGCTTCACGTCAGCCACCACTGCAACAGTCCATTGGCATATATTTAGGCCCAGCACACAGGCAGAGGAGAGAGGTCCCGTAACAGAGAATCTGGCTTCATGTCAGCAGAGAATCAGTCTGCATGTCATAGCAGAGAATGAGGCTTCACGTCAGCCACCACTGCAACAGTCCATTGGCATATATTTAGGCCCAGCACACACACAGGCAGAGGAGAGAGGTCCCGTAACAGACAATCTGGCTTCATGTCAGCAGAGAATCAGTCTGCATGTCATAGCAGAGAATGAGGCTTCACGTCAGCCACCACTGCAACAGTCCATTGGCATATATTTAGGCCAACAGAGAATCTGGCTTCATGTCAGCAGAGAATCAGTCTGCATGTCATAGCAGAGAATGAGGCTTCACGTCAGCCACCACTGCAACAGTCCATTGGCATATATTTAGGCCCAGCACACAGGCAGAGGAGAGAGGTCCCGTAACAGACAATCTGGCTTCATGTCAGCAGAGAATCATTCTGCATGTCATAGCAGAGAATCAGGCTTCAGGTCACCCAACATTGGAACAGTCCATTGGCATATATTTAGGCCCCGGCACCCAGACACAGGAGAGGTTCATTCAACTTTGGGTAGCCTCGCAATATAATGGTAAAATTCATCCCCTGCATCGTCTTCCACCCAGTCTTGATCCCTGACCTCCTGTTCAGTCTGCACACTGCAGAAAGACGCAGCAGTTGGCACCTGTGTTTCGTCATCATCAGAGACATGCTGAGGTGGTATTCCCATGTCCTCATCATCAGGAAACATAAGTGGTTGTGCGTCAGTGCATTCTATATCTTTCACCGCTGGGGAAGGGCTAGGTGGATGCCCTTGGGAAACCCTGCCAGCGGAGTCTTCAAACAGCATAAGAGACTGCTGCATAACTTGAGGCTGAGACAGTTTCCCTGGTATGCATGGGGGTGATGTGACAGACTGATGGGGTTGATTTTCAGGCGCCATCTGTGCGCTTTCTGCAGAAGACTGGGTGGGAGATAATGTGAACGTGCTGGATCCACTGTCGGCCACCCAATTGACTAATGCCTGTACCTGCTCAGGCCTTACCATCCTTAGAACGGCATGGGGCCCCACCATATATCGCTGTAAATTCTGGCGGCTACTGGGACCTGAGGTAGTTGGTACACTAGGACGTGTGGATGTGGCAGAACGGCCACGTCCTCTCCCAGCACCAGAGGGTCCACTAACACCACCACGACCATGTCCACGTCCGCGTCCCTTACTAGATGTTTTTCTCATTGTTATGGTTCACCACAACAACAAATATATTATTTGGCCCAATGTATTGTATTCAAATTCAGCGGGATATAAATTTGAGGCCTAGTATTTAGGCGCTGGGTGACCGGTATGGATTTAGTGACAGAATTAGACTTGGAAATGCACAGTAGCGTGTGTGTGAAGTTATTCTGAATGACCCTATGTGCACCTTGAATATTATATACCCTTTTAGGGATAGATTTCAAATAGCTCTGATATAGCAGAAACCACTAAATTATGAAATTGCTAAATTGGGAATTGTATTTCAACCCAGAACAAAAAATGTGCTTTGACGGACACTAAATAACTTTCCCAGCCACAACAGGACAGCGGTAACGAGAGATTTAGCGGGATATAAATTTGAGGCCTAGTATTTAGGCGCTGGGTGACAGGTATGGGTTTAGTGACAGAATTAGACTTAGAAATGCACAGTAGCGGGTGTGTGTGAAGTTATTCTGAATGACCCTATGTGCACCTTCAGTATGATCTACCCTTTTAGGGATAGATTTCAAATAGCTCTGATATAGCAGAAACCACTAAATTATGAAATTGCTAAATTGGGAATTGTATTTCAACCCAGAACAAAAAATGTGCTTTGATGGACACTAAATAACTTTCCCAGCCACAACAGGACAGCGGTAACGAGAGATTTAGCAGGATATAAATTTGAGGCCTAGTATTTAGGCGCTGGGTGACAGGTATGGGTTTAGTGACAGAATTAGACTTGGAAATACACAGTAGCGGGTGTGTGTGAAGTTATTCTGAATGACCCAATGTGCACCTTGAATATTATATACCCTTTTAGGGATAGATTTCAAATAGCTCTGATATAGCAGAAACCACTAAATTATGAAATTGCTAAATTGGGAATTGTATTTCAACCCAGAACAAAAAATGTGCTTTGACGGACACTAAATAACTTTCCCAGCCACAACAGGACAGCGGTAACGAGAGATTTAGCGGGATATAAATTTGAGGCCTAGTATTTAGGCGCTGGGTGACAGGTATGGGTTTAGTGACAGAATTAGACTTGGAAATGCATAGTAGCGGGTGTGTGTGAAGTTATTCTGAATGACCCTATGTGCACCTTCAATATTATATACCCTTTTAGGGATAGATTTCAAATAGCTCTGATATAGCAGAAACCACTAAATTATGAAATTGCTAAATTGGGAATTGTATTTCAACCCAGAACAAAAAATGTGCTTTGACGGACACTAAATAACTTTCCCAGCCACAACAGGACAGCGGTAACGAGAGATTTAGCAGGATATAAATTTGAGGCCTAGTATTTAGGCGCCGGGTGACAGGTATGGGTTTAGTGACAGAATTAGACTTGGAAATACACAGTAGCGGGTGTGTGTGAAGTTATTCTGAATGACCCAATGTGCACCTTGAATATTATATACCCTTTTAGGCTGGGTTCACACCTGAGCGTTTTACAGCTCGTTCCTACGCGCTGTAAAACGCTCAACAAGGAGAAACCAATGATTCCCTATGGGAATGGTTCACACTTGGGCGTTTTACAGCGCGTACGATCGCGCTGTAAAACGCCCGACGCTCCAAAAAGTACATGAGCGACTTTTGGGGCGTTTGTGGCCATAGGACACTGTAGTGAATCACACAAACGCGCGTCAAACGCGCGTTTACTATTACAAAAACGCGCATAAAAATGCGCGTCAAAAACGCGCGTAAAACGCGCGTTTGCGCAACGCTCAAGTGTGAACCCAGCCTGAGGGATAGATTTCAAATAGCTCTGATATAGCAGAAACCACTAAATTATGAAATTGCTAAATTGGGAATTGTATTTCAACCCAGAACAAAAAATGTGCTTTGACGGACACTAAATAACTTTCCCAGCCACAACAGGACAGCGGTAACGAGAGATTTAGCGGGATATAAATTTGAGGCCTAGTATTTAGGCGCAGGGTGACAGGTATGGGTTTAGTGACAGAATTAGACTTGGAAATGCACAGTAGCGGGTGTGTGTGAAGTTATTCTGAATGACCCTATGTGCACCTTCAATATGATCTACCCTTTTAGGGATAGATTTCAAATAGCTCTGATAAAGCAGAAACCACTAAATTATGAAATTGCTAAATTGGGAATTGTATTTCAACCCAGAACAAAAAATGTGCTTTGACGGACACTAAATAACTTTCCCAGCCACAACAGGACAGCGGTAACGAGAGATTTAGCAGGATATAAATTTGAGGCCTAGTATTTAGGCGCTGGGTGACAGGTATTGGTTTAGTGACAGAATTAGACTTGGAAATACACAGTAGCGGGTGTGTGTGAAGTTATTCTGAATGACCCAATGTGCACCTTGAATATTATATACCCTTTTAGGGATAGATTTCAAATAGCTCTGATATAGCAGAAACCACTAAATTATGAAATTGCTAAATTGGGAATTGTATTTCAACCCAGAACAAAAAATGTGCTTTGACGGACACTAAATAACTTTCCCAGCCACAACAGGACAGCGGTAACGAGAGATTTAGCAGGATATAAATTTGAGGCCTAGTATTTAGGCGCTGGGTGACAGGTATGGGTTTAGTGACAGAATTAGACTTGGAAATACACAGTAGCGGGTGTGTGTGAAGTTATTCTGAATGACCCAATGTGCACCTTGAATATTATATACCCTTTTAGGGATAGATTTCAAATAGCTCTGATATAGCAGAAACCACTAAATTATGAAATTGCTAAATTGGGAATTGTATTTCAACCCAGAACAAAAAATGTGCTTTGACGGACACTAAATAACTTTCCCAGCCACAACTGGACAGCGGTAACGAGAGATTTAGCGGGATATAAATTTGAGGCCTAGTATTTAGGCGCTGGGTGACAGGTATGGGTTTAGTGACAGAATTAGACTTGGAAATGCACAGTAGCGGGTGTGTGTGAAGTTATTCTGAATGACC
This sequence comes from Bufo gargarizans, assembly GCF_014858855.1. NCBI lineage: Eukaryota > Metazoa > Chordata > Amphibia > Anura > Bufonidae > Bufo > Bufo gargarizans. The sequence goes on from NC_058080.1 coordinate 264,384,421, forward strand.
CTATGTGCACCTTGAATATTATATACCCTTTTAGGGATAGATTTCAAATAGCTCTGATATAGCAGGAACCACTAAATTATGAAATTGCTAAATTGGGAATTGTACTTCAACCCAGAACAAAAAATGTGCTTTGACGGACACTAAATAACTTTCCCAGCCACAACAGGACAGCGGTAACGAGAGATTTAGCGGGATATAAATTTGAGGCCTAGTATTTAGGCGCTGGGTGACCGGTATGGATTTAGTGACAGAATTAGACTGGGATATGGCCAAAAAATAACCACACTATTGCTGGTTAAATGCACTTGGTGACGGGCGCAGCTTGCCCCTGATGTAGTATATGGCCAAAAAATGAACAGACTATTGCTGGTTAAATGCACTTGGTGTCACAGCTTGACCAACCACACTACTGAGGGTTAAATGCACTTGGTGACGGGCGCAGCTTGCCCCTGATGTAGTATATGGCCAAAAAATAAACAGACTATTGCTGGTTAAATGCACTTGGTGTGACAGCTTCACCCTGATGTAGGCTTTAGCCAAAAAACAACCACACCATTGAGGGTTAAATGCACTTGGTGACAGGCGCAGCTTGCCCCTGATTTAGTATATGGCCAAAAAATGAACAGACTATTGCTGGTTAAATGCACTTGGTGTGACAGCTTCACCCTGATGTAGGCTTTAGCCAAAAAACAACCACACCATTGAGGGTTAAATGCACTTGGTGACAGGCGCAGCTTGCCCCTGATTTAGTATATGGCCAAAAAATGAACAGACTATTGCTGGTTAAATGCACTTGGTGTGACAGCTTCACCCTGATGTAGGCTTTAGCCAAAAAACAACCACACCATTGAGGGTTAAATGCACTTGGTCGCAGCTTGGATGCACTTGGTCGCAGCACCGCACAAGACACAAAATGGCCGCCGATCACCCCAGAAAAAAGTGACTGACAAACGGTCTGGGCAGCCTAAAAACAGTGAGTGAGCATTTGAATTTCAGCAGCTCAATGATGCACAGCTGCAGATCGATCGATTAATCAAGTGAAGTCCTTTGGAGGAGTTAATCTGCCTAATCTCGCCCTACTGTCGCATCCGCAACCTCTCCCTACGCTAATCAGAGCAGAGTGACGGGCGGCGCTATGTGACTCCAGCTTAAATAGAGGCTGGGTCACATGGTGCTCTGGCCAATCACAGCCATGCCAATAGTAGGCATGGCTGTGACGGCCTCTTGGGGCAAGTAGTATGACGCTTGTTGATTGGCTGCTTTGCAGCCTTTAAAAAAGCGCCAAGAAAGCGTCACAAAAGCGCCAAGAAAGCGACGAACACCGAACCCGAACCCGGACTTTTACGAAAATGTCCGGGTTCGGGTCCGTGTCACGGACACCCCAAAATTCGGCACGAACCCGAACTATACAGTTCGAGTTCGCTCATCCCTATATATGGGAGCAAAAAAATGTATAATGTTGCAAATGTGCACATATTCCTAAATGCTAGGCTAATACTTTTTCATTATAGATCGTAGAAATGTCATACAGAACAAAAAGGTCCCAATGAGTTCAGGTCCTTACTCTCCCCAGGTGGTAAGTAGGGATGAGCGAACTCGAACTGTATAGTTCGGGTTCGTGCCGAATTTTGGGGTGTCCGTGACACAGACCCGAACCCGGACATTTTCGTAAAAGTCCGGGTTCGGGTTCGGTGTTCGTCGCTTTCTTGGCGCTTTTGTGACGCTTTCTTGGCGCTTTTTTAAAGGCTGCAAAGCAGCCAATCAACAAGCGTCATACTACTTGCCCCAAGAGGCCGTCACAGCCATGCCTACTATTGGCATGGCTGTGATTGGCCAGAGCACCATGTGACCCAGCCTCTATTTAAGCTGGAGTCACATAGCGCCGCCCGTCACTCTGCTCTGATTAGCGTAGGGAGAGGTTGCGGATGCGACAGTAGGGCGAGATTAGGCAGATTAACTCCTCCAAAGGACTTCACTTGATTAATCGATCGATCTGCAGCTGTGCATCATTGAGCTGCTGAAATTCAAATGCTCACTCACTGTTTTTAGGCTGCCCAGACCGTTTGTCAGTCACTTTTTTCTGGGGTGATCGGCGGCCATTTTGTGTCTTGTGCGGTGCTGCGACCAAGTGCATCCAAGCTGCGACCAAGTGCATTTAACCCTCAATGGTGTGGTTGTTTTTTGGCTAAAGCCTACATCAGGGTGAAGCTGTCACACCAAGTGCATTTAACCAGCAATAGTCTGTTCATTTTTTGGCCATATACTAAATCAGGGGCAAGCTGCGCCTGTCACCAAGTGCATTTAACCCTCAATGGTGTGGTTGTTTTTTGGCTAAAGCCTACATCAGGGTGAAGCTGTCACACCAAGTGCATTTAACCAGCAATAGTCTGTTCATTTTTTGACCATATACTAAATCAGGGGCAAGCTGCGCCTGTCACCAAGTGCATTTAACCCTCAATGGTGTGGTTGTTTTTTGGCTAAAGCCTACATCAGGGTGAAGCTGTCACACCAAGTGTATTTAACCAGCAATAGTCTGTTTATTTTTTGGCCATATACTACATCAGGGGCAAGCTGCGCCCGTCACCAAGTGCATTTAACCCTCAGTAGTGTGGTTGGTCAAGCTGTGACACCAAGTGCATTTAACCAGCAATAGTCTGTTCATTTTTTGGCCATATACTACATCAGGGGCAAGCTGCGCCCGTCACCAAGTGCATTTAACCAGCAATAGTGTGGTTATTTTTTGGCCATATCCCAGTCTAATTCTGTCACTAAATCCATACCGGTCACCCAGCGCCTAAATACTAGGCCTCAAATTTATATCCCGCTAAATCTGTCCTTACTGCTGTAGCTGGGCAAGTTATTTAGTGTCCGTTCAAGCACATTTTTTGTTCTGGGTTGAAATACAATTCCCAATTTAGCAATTTCATAATTTAGTGGTTTCTGCTATATCAGAGCTATTTGAAATCTATCCCTAAAAGGGTATATAATATTCAAGGTGCACATTGGGTCATTCAGAATAACTTCACACACACCCGCTACCGTGTATTTCCAAGTCTAATTCTGTCACTAAACCCATACCTGTCACCCAGCGCCTAAATACTAGGCCTCAAATTTATATCCTGCTAAATCTCTCGTTACTGTTGTGGCTGGGAAAGTTATTTAGTGTCCGTTCAAGCACATTTCTTGTTCTGGGTTGAAATACAATTCCCAATTTAGCAATTTCATAATTTAGTGGTTTCTGCTATATCAGAGCTATTTGAAATCTATCCCTAAAAGGGTATATAATATTCAAGGTGCACATTGGGTCATTCAGAATAACTTCACACACACCCGCTACTGTGTATTTCCAAGTCTAATTCTGTCACTAAACCCATACCTGTCACCCAGCGCCTAAATACTAGGCCTCAAATTTATATCCTGCTAAATCTCTCGTTACCGCTGTCCTGTTGTGGCTGGGAAAGTTATTTAGTGTCCGTCAAAGCACATTTTTTGTTCTGGGTTGAAATACAATTCCCAATTTAGCAATTTCATAATTTAGTGGTTTCTGCTATATCAGAGCTATTTGAAATCTATCCCTAAAAGGGTATATAATATTCAAGGTGCACATTGGGTCATTCAGAATAACTTCACACACACCCGCTACTGTGTATTTCCAAGTCTAATTCTGTCACTAAACCCATACCTGTCACCCAGCGCCTAAATACTAGGCCTCAAATTTATATCCCGCTAAATCTCTCGTTACCGCTGTCCTGTTGTGACTGGGAAAGTTATTTAGTGTCCGTCAAAGCACATTTTTTGTTCTGGGTTGAAATACAATTCCCAATTTAGCAATTTCATAATTTAATGGTTTCTGCTGTATCAGAGCTATTTGAAATCTATCCCTAAAAGGGTATATAATATTCAAGGTGCACATAGGGTCATTCAGAATAACTTCACACACACGCTACTGTGCATTTCCAAGTCTAATTCTGTTAGTAAATCCATACCGGTCACCCAGCGCCTAAATACTAGGCCTCAAATTTATATCCCGCTGAATTTGAATACAATACATTGGGCCAAATAATATTTTTGTTGTTGTGGTGAACCATAACAATGAGAAAAACATCTAGTAAGGGACGCGGACGTGGACATGGGCGTGGTGGTGTTAGTGGACCCTCTGGTGCTGGGAGAGGACGTGGCCGTTCTGCCACATCCACACGTCCTAGTGTACCAACTACCTCAGGTCCCAGTAGCCGCCAGAATTTACAGCGATATATGGTGGGGCCCAATGCCGTTCTAAGGATGGTAAGGCCTGAGCAGGTACAGGCATTAGTCAATTGGGTGGCCGACAGTGGATCCAGCACGTTCACATTATCTCCCACCCAGTCTTCTGCAGAAAGCGCACAGATGGCGCCTGAAAACCAACCCCATCAGTCTGTCACATCACCCCCATGCATACCAGGGAAACTGTCTCAGCCTCAAGTTATGCAGCAGTCTCTTATGCTGTTTGAAGACTCCGCTGGCAGGGTTTCCCAAGGGCATCCACCTAGCCCTTCCCCAGCGGTGAAAGATATAGAATGCACTGACGCACAACCACGTATGTTTCCTGATGATGAGGACATGGGAATACCACCTCAGCATGTCTCTGATGATGACGAAACACAGGTGCCAACTGCTGCGTCTTTCTGCAGTGTGCAGACTGAACAGGAGGTCAGGGATCAAGACTGGGTGGAAGACGATGCAGGGGATGATGAGGTCCTAGACCCCACATGGAATGAAGGTCGTGCCACTGACTTTCACAGTTCGGAGGAAGAGGCAGTGGTGAGACCGAGCCAACAGCGTAGCAAAAGAGGGAGCAGTGGGCAAAAGCAGAACACCCGCCGCCAAGAGACTCCGCCTGCTACTGCCCGCCGCCATCTGGGACCGAGCACCCCAAAGGCAGCTTCAAGGAGTTCCCTGGCATGGCACTTCTTCAAACAATGTGCTGACGACAAGACCCGAGTGGTTTGCACGCTGTGCCATCAGAGCCTTAAGCGAGGCATTAACGTTCTGAACCTGAGCACAACCTGCATGACCAGGCACCTGCATGCAAAGCATGAACTGCAGTGGAGTAAACACCTTAAAACCAAGGAAGTCACTCAGGCTCCCCCTGCTACCTCTTCTGCTGCTGCCGCCTCGGCCTCTTCTGCTGCTGCCGCCTCGGCCTCTTCCTCCGCCTCTGGAGGAACGTTGGCACCTGCCGCCCAGCAAACAGGGGATGTACCACCAACACCACCACCACCACCTCCGTCACCAAGCGTCTCAACCATGTCACACGGCAGCGTTCAGCTCTCCATCTCACAAACATTTGAGAGAAAGCGTAAATTCCCACCTAGCCACCCTCGATCCCTGGCCCTGAATGCCAGCATTTCTAAACTACTGGCCTATGAAATGCTGTCATTTAGGCTGGTGGACACAGACAGCTTCAAACAGCTCATGTCGCTTGCTGTCCCACAGTATGTTGTTCCCAGCCGCCACTACTTCTCCAAGAGAGCCGTGCCTTCCCTGCACAACCAAGTATCCGATAAAATCAAGTGTGCACTGCGCAACGCCATCTGTGGCAAGGTCCACCTAACCACAGATACGTGGACCAGTAAGCACGGCCAGGGACGCTATATCTCCCTAACTGCACACTGGGTAAATGTAGTGGCAGCTGGGCCCCAGGCGGAGAGCTGTTTGGCGCACGTCCTTCCGCCGCCAAGGATCGCAGGGCAACATTCTTTGCCTCCTGTTGCCACCTCCTCCTTCTCGGCTTCCTCCTCCTCTTCTTCCACCTGCTCATCCAGTCAGCCACACACCTTCACCACCAACTTCAGCACAGCCCGGGGTAAACGTCAGCAGGCCATTCTGAAACTCATATGTTTGGGGGACAGGCCCCACACCGCACAGGAGTTGTGGCGGGGTATAGAACAACAGACCGACGAGTGGTTGCTGCCGGTGAGCCTCAAGCCCGGCCTGGTGGTGTGCGATAATGGGCGAAATCTCGTTGCAGCTCTGGGACTAGCCAATTTGACGCACATCTCTTGCTTGGCGCATGTGCTGAATTTGGTGGTGCAGAAGTTCATTCACAACTACCCCGACATGTCAGAGCTGCTGCATAAAGTGCGGGCCGTCTGTTCGCGCTTCCGGCGTTCACATTCTGCTGCTGCTCGCCTGTCTGCGCTACAGCGTAACTTCGGCCTTCCCGCTCACCGCCTCATATGCGACGTGCCCACCAGGTGGAACTCCACCTTGCACATGCTGGACAGACTGTGCGAGCAGCAGCAGGCCATAGTGGAGTTTCAGCTGCAGCACGCACGGTTCAGTCGCACTACAGAACAGCACCACTTCACCACCAATGACTGGGCCTCCATGCGAGACCTGTGTGCCCTGTTGCGCTGTTTCGAGTACTCCACCAACATGGCCAGTGGCGATGACGCCGTTATCAGCGTTACAATACCACTTCTATGTCTCCTTGAGAAAACACTTAGGGCGATGATGCAAGAGGAGGTGGCCCAGGAGAATGAGGAGGAGGAGGAAGAGGGGTCATTTTTAGCACTTTCAGGCCAGTCTCTTCGAAGTGACTCAGAGGGAGGTTTTTGGCAACAGCAGAGGCCAGGTACAAATGTGGCCAGACAGGGCCCACTACTGGAGGACGAGGAGGACGAGGATGAGGAGGAGGTGGAGGAGGATGAGGATGAAGCATGGTCACAGCGGGGTGGCACCCAATGCAGCTCGGGTCCATCACTGGTGCGTGGCTGGGGGGAAACGCAGGACGATGACGATACGCCTCCCACAGAGGACAGCTTGTCCTTATCCCTGGGCAGCCTGGCACACATGAGCGACTACATGCTGCAGTGCCTGCGCAACTACAGCAGAGTTGCCCACATTTTAACCTGTGCGGACTACTGGGTTGCCACCCTGCTGGATCCACGCTACAAAGACAATGTGCCCACCTTACTTCCTGCACTGGAGCGTGATAGGAAGATGCGCGAGTACAAGCGCACGTTGGTAGACGCGCTACTGAGAGCATTCCCAAATGTCACAGGGGAACAAGTGGAAGCCCAAGGCCAAGGCAGAGGAGGAGCAAGAGGTCGCCAAGGCAGCTGTGTCAATGCCAGCTCCTTTGAGGGCAGGGTTAGCATGGCAGAGATGTGGAAAACTTTTGTCAACACGCCACAGCTAACTGCACCACCACCTGATACGCAACGTGTTAGCAGGAGGCAACATTTCACTAACATGGTGGAACAGTACGTGTGCACACCCCTCCACGTACTGACTGATGGTTCGGCCCCATTCAACTTCTGGGTCTCTAAATTGTCCACGTGGCCAGAGCTAGCCTTTTATGCCTTGGAGGTGCTGGCCTGCCCGGCGGCCAGCGTTTTGTCTGAACGTGTATTCAGCACGGCAGGGGGCGTCATTACAGACAAACGCAGCCGCCTGTCTACAGCCAATGTGGACAAGCTGACGTTCATAAAAATGAACCAGGCATGGATCCCACAGGATCTGTCCGTCCCTTGTCCAGATTAGACATTAACTACCTCCCCTTAACCATATATTATTGTACTCCAGGGCACTTCCTCATTCAATCCTATTTTTATTTTCATTTTACCATTATATTGCAGGGCAACCCAAAGTTGAATGAACCTCTCCTCTGTCTGGGTGCCGGGGCCTAACTATCTGACAATGGACTGTTCCAGTGTTGGGTGACGTGAAGCCTGATTCTCTGCTATGACATGCAGAATGATTCTCTGCTGACATGAAGCCAGATTGTCTGTTACGGGACCTCTCTCCTCTGCCTGTGTGCTGGGCCTAAATATATGCCAATGGACTGTTGCAGTGGTGGCTGACGTGAAGCCTCATTCTCTGCTATGACATGCAGACTAATTCTCTGCTGACATGAAGACAGATTCTCTGATACGAGACCTCCCTCCTCTGCCTGGGTGCTGGGCCTAAATATATGCCAATGGACTGTTGCAGTGGTGGCTGACGTGAAGCCTCATTCTCTGCTATGACATGCAGACTGATTCTCTGCTGACATGAAGCCAGATTCTCTGTTACGAGACCTCCCTCCTCTGCCTGGGTGCTGGGCCTAAATATATGCCAATGGACTTTTGCAGTGGTGGCTGACGTGAAGCCTCATTCTCTGCTATGACATGCAGACTGATTCTCTGCTGACATGAAGCCAGATTCTCTGTTACGGGACCTCTCTCCTCTGCCTGTGTGTGTGCTGGGCCTAAATATATGCCAATGGACTGTTGCAGTGGTGGCTGACGTGAAGCCTCATTCTCTGCTATGACATGCAGACTGATTCTCTGCTGACATGAAGACAGATTCTCTGTTACGGGACCTCCCTCCTCTGCCTGGGTGCTGGGCCTAAATATATGCCAATGGACTGTTGCAGTGGTGGCTGACGTGAAGCCTCATTCTCTGCTATGACATGCAGACTGATTCTCTGCTGACATGAAGACAGATTCTCTGTTACGGGACCTCCCTCTTCTGCCTGGGTGCTGGGCCTAAATATATGCCAATGGACTGTTGCAGTGGTGGCTGACGTGAAGCCTCATTCTCTGCTATGACATGCAGACTAATTCTCTGCTGACATGAAGACAGATTCTCTGTTACGGGACCTCTCTCCTCTGCCTGTGTGTGTGCTGGGCCTAAATATATGCCAATGGACTGTTGCAGTGGTGGCTGACGTGAAGCCTCATTCTCTGCTATGACATGCAGACTGATTCTCTGCTGACATGAAGCCAGATTCTCTGTTACGGGACCTCTCTCCTCTGCCTGTGTGCTGGGCCTAAATATATGCCAATGGACTGTTGCAGTGGTGGCTGACGTGAAGCCTCATTCTCTGCTATGACATGCAGACTAATTCTCTGCTGACATGAAGACAGATTCTCTGTTACGGGACCTCTCTCCTCTGCCTGTGTGTGTGCTGGGCCTAAATATATGCCAATGGACTGTTGCAGTGGTGGCTGACGTGAAGCCTCATTCTCTGCTATGACATGCAGACTGATTCTCTGCTGACATGAAGACAGATTCTCTGTTACGGGACCTCCCTCCTCTGCCTGGGTGCTGGGCCTAAATATATGCCAATGGACTGTTGCAGTGGTGGCTGACGTGAAGCCTCATTCTCTGCTATGACATGCAGACTGATTCTCTGCTGACATGAAGCCAGATTGTCTGTTACGGGACCTCTCTCCTCTGCCTGTGTGTGTGCTGGGCCTAAATATATGCCAATGGACTGTTGCAGTGGTGGCTGACGTGAAGCCTTATTCTCTGCTATGACATGCAGACTGATTCTCTGCTGACATGAAGCCAGATTCTCTGTTACGGGACCTCTCTCCTCTGCCTGTGTGCTGGGCCTAAATATATGCCAATGGACTGTTGCAGTGGTGGCTGACGTGAAGCCTCATTCTCTGCTATGACATGCAGACTGATTCTCTGCTGACATGAAGACAGATTCTCTGTTACGGGACCTCCCTCCTCTGCCTGGGTGCTGGGCCTAAATATATGCCAATGGACTGTTGCAGTGGTGGCTGACGTGAAGCCTCATTCTCTGCTATGACATGCAGACTGATTCTCTGCTGACATGAAGCCAGATTCTCTGTTACGGGACCTCTCTCCTCTGCCTGTGTGTGTGCTGGGCCTAAATATATGCCAATGGACTGTTGCAGTGGTGGCTGACGTGAAGCCTCATTCTCTGCTATGACATGCAGACTGATTCTCTGCTGACATGAAGACAGATTCTCTGTTACGGGACCTCTCTCCTCTGCCTGTGTGTGTGCTGGGCCTAAATATATGCCAATGGACTGTTGCAGTGGTGGCTGACGTGAAGCCTCATTCTCTGCTATGACATGCAGACTAATTCTCTGCTGACATGAAGACAGATTCTCTGTTACGGGACCTCTCTCCTCTGCCTGTGTGTGTGCTGGGCCTAAATATATGCCAATGGACTGTTGCAGTGGTGGCTGACGTGAAGCCTCATTCTCTGCTATGACATGCAGACTGATTCTCTGCTGACATGAAGACAGATTCTCTGTTACGGGACCTCCCTCCTCTGCCTGGGTGCTGGGCCTAAATATATGCCAATGGACTGTTGCAGTGGTGGCTGACGTGAAGCCTCATTCTCTGCTATGACATGCAGACTGATTCTCTGCTGACATGAAGACAGATTCTCTGTTACGGGACCTCCCTCCTCTGCCTGGGTGCTGGGCCTAAATATATGCCAATGGACTGTTGCAGTGGTGGCTGACGTGAAGCCTCATTCTCTGCTATGACATGCAGACTAATTCTCTGCTGACATGAAGCCAGATTCTCTGTTACGGGACCTCCCTCCTCTGCCTGGGTGCTGGGCCTAAATATATGCCAATGGACTGTTGCAGTGGTGGCTGACGTGAAGCCTCATTCTCTGCTATGACATGCAGACTAATTCTCTGCTGACATGAAGCCAGATTCTCTGTTACGGGACCTCTCTCCTCTGCCTGGGTGCTGGGCCTAAATTTATGAAAATGGACTCTTACAGTGGTGGGTGACGTGAAGCCAGATTCTCTGCTATGGGACCTCTCTCCAATTGATTTTGGTTAATTTTTATTTATTTAATTTTTATTTTAATTCATTTCCCTATCCACATTTGTTTGCAGGGGATTTACCTACATGTTGCTGCCTTTTGCAGCCCTCTAGCTCTTTCCTGGGCTGTTTTACAGCCTTTTTAGTGCCGAAAAGTTTGGGTCCCCATTGACTTCAATGGGGTTCGGGTTCGGGACGAAGTTCGGATCGGGTTCGGATCCCGAACCCGAACATTTCCGGGATGTTCGGCCGAACTTCTCGAACCCGAACATCCAGGTGTTCGCTCAACTCTACCCATATACTGTAAATGCATCCAGAAGCGTAGCTGAAGGCTCATGGGCGCTGGTGCAAGAGTTCAGCTTGGGCCCCCTTGCCTCAGTGCTTTGTGGCCAGGGGAAGGGAAGCAACATAGCCTTCGTGCTGCCCGAGGCAAAAATTGAAACGGCATCCCCCAATGCCAAATTCTTGACCTTACCCATTCCCTCCTGCTAGAGGTGTAACTTGAATTATAGAAAGTGCATGCTCACTTTCTATAATATCAGTGTTTTCTTATGCGGCACAAGGGTCTTTGGGCCCCCTTAGGCTCCGGGGCCAGGTAGCGACCACTACCTATGCATCCCTTATAGCTACACTGCTGAATGCATCTAAAATTAAATGAAATGTGAAGTAAAATTGCATATAGTTTTGATAAAAATATATTAAATTTTGTGTATGCAGCTCATGTATATAGAGACCTATGTGTTTCCATGATGAGTACATGAATCCAAGTCAACTCATCCAAATAAAGCTATAAAGGTGTTTTCAGAGTACATACTTTTGAAAAATGACACTTTTTGGTGCCTTTTTTCTTTTGGAGCAAAAGATCAAAATGACAAATGTTATATGATGTTCAATAGCAAATTATAAAATGTCCTACAAACTGTTTTTTCTCTATAGTGGCATTTTAAGACAAAAATGAAAAAATGAGGCATCACTCCAAAATAAAGTAAAGGGTGATGGACACACTTTATTCACCCTAAACAACGTTTCAGCCCAACACAATGAGGTCTTTCTCAAGCATTTTAAGACAGTTTCCTTTGGATTCACATGAATGTAAGCACAAAAATGTGAACAGAGCTATGCTTTCCGTTCCATTTAACGTCTTAGTGCTATTTCCAGTATCTGTAAAGAACCCCATACTTATCTGTTCCCTGCCGCTCTTTTCCAGCTCCCTGGCTCCTGGGCTTTCTTCACTAGACAACTGATCTGCGCCTGTCAACTTCTGCAAGGACAGGGTCGCGAGCACTGCTGCAGCCAATAACTGAACTCATCAGTGATGTGTCCCTAGGCGGCACATCACCCAGCAATGGCATCCCTCTTGGGGAGGCTTAATTCCTGAGGCCAGTCATTGGCTGCAGCGGCACACATGACCCAGTCCATGCGAAAACTGCCAATGTAATATTCATCTAATGCGCTCGAAATACAGGCGTGGGTCACTATGGCTACATTTTTCAAGCTGCTAGAAGTTTCCTGAGACTGGAGAAAATGGTTGGCATGGCAGAACATTACAATAGCTTTATATGCAGATAGAGTGCTTCAGTATATTCGCGATTGCGAAATCGACACCAATGATGCAAATATTTTGGCGCAATACGTGCAACTTCACATTTTAACAGGTCTGACTACTTATTAGGGATTGGTGCACTAAGTATTGTTGTGAACTTGTGACATCACAGCACTATGTATGTAACATGTGTGTATGTATGTAGCATGTATGTATGGACAGCAGAACCTATCAGTTACACTATATCACTATCTAACCTACACTGACTATCTCCCACTATCTGTGTGTATATATATATATATATATATATATATATATATATATATAATCGGAAAAGGACAGCAACTCCAATAGTACCAAAAAAGAATATTTATTGGGCCACAGTGGCACAGTGAGGCGACGTTTCGGCTCAAAATCCCGAGCCTTTCTCAAGCAATATATATATATACCGTATATAAGCTAACTAACTAACTATCTAATGTAATGACACAGATCATAGCAATAACACTGCTGTCTCTCTCAGATCTGCAAAATACTCCATACAAGGGCTGTTAGGGAGTTTCTTATATAGTAAGGGGTAGGCAACTTTCCTATTGGTTACTAGGGATGTTGTGAAGCTCAAAGACATTGCAGCCTTCTCATTGGCTCACAAGCAAGAAGGGAGGTTACTGAGGAAAAATAAAATCTAGAATATTCGAAATTTTGAATATATATCACTATATTCTAAATATTCGCAAATTTTCGAAGTGCCGATATTCACGAATAATATTCGCTATTCGAATATTCATGCCCAACACTAAAAATAAACTGGAAACCACTTTAACTCCAGAAGATTGTGTTATGCTTGATTTAAGCCTTTGTACATAAGCAATTAGTAAGAATATCAGAATACCTCTATTAGTAAAGATTGAATCCTTTATCATGACTTAAAAAGTATCGATAATGTTATTTCTATTTTTATTACATTTTATTCTACTAATGATAATCCAATTATTTTTCACACAAGGACAATTTAATGATGTAAAAATCGGAGTATCTTGGCAGACACCCAATGCTAGAGCAATATGTAATTACCGTAGATTATAGCAGACAAATGTTTCGCTCCTTCTTCCATCCTACCTGCTTTATCCCAGCACTAATTAGAATTGTGAATTTTACTCCCTTAAGCCATTTAATTCACCAGGCAAGTTTAAGGAAGGAGGTATTGTATTTCTCTGCACATGACAGTGATGGATCTTGGCATTTGATGACGCCTTATGGATTGAATTCATTAGGCCAAATTTCCCATTGCCGCTCTAATTATAGTTTTCTAAAAAGATTCTTAGGTAAGAATATCACAACAAGGATTTTATTGGCTTGAAGACCATTCTATTCTATGTCCTGTTATATACAGTAGGGCATCACAGAACATGGGACATACTATCCCTATGTGAATAAAATTAGCACATGCCTTACTTGTGTGTAGCCGTTTTATAATTTGAAGAAATGTTTGCATATCACAAAAGACTATTTTTGGTGTATCTTTTAGTGTTGAGCTCGAATATTCTAATAGCGAATGCCTTTGTGTCAGAATAGACTGTCGGATCTGAGTTTTCACGATCTAAATAACGCAAATCTGATGGTATAGTCTAACATAGAGGCGTTCCCATGGGGACGCTTCACGTTTAAATATATCATCGGATTGGAGAAAACTCCAATCCAATGGTATATTAATAGGGACTCCTGACTTGTGTCAGTCAAACGGATCCATCCCCATTGACTTGCATTGTAAGTCTGGACGGATCCATTTGGCTCCGCACGGCCAGGCGGACACAAAAACGCTGCAAGCTGCGTTCGGGTGTCCGCCTGCTGAGCGGAACGGAGGCGAAACGGAGCCATACTGATGCATTCTGAGCGGATCCTTATCCATTCAGAATGCATTGGGGCTGTACGAATCCATTCGGGGCCGCTTGTGAGAGCCTTCAAACGGAACTCACAAGCGGAACCCCGAACGCAAGTGTAATTAGCCTAGCCATAGCCATAGGAAAGTTGCCTTATACAGTTAAAAGAAGATTCGCAATACACAAATAATTAAATTGCATATTATTCGCGATAAATAGAGTAATGACAAATATCCGATTTTGACAAATATAAGACGAATATTCAATCAAATATTCGCGAAATATCGCGAAATCGAATATGGCACCTCCCGCTCATCACTAGTATCTTTTGGTGAGAGATCATTGAGGTGTTGAGAGCAGTGGTTTTGTAAGGAAATGCATATACTAAGAACAGGCTCTGGATGGCCCAGACAGACTACCAGTAGACAGGATTCCCCGGCAAGAATAAGCAGCTCCCATAGTTTTATTGCCCTACATCCAGACACAGGTGACACCATCATTACACACCTTTGTCTCTGCCTGGACCATTTCCAGGCACTTAGCAGAAGGAAATTTGACGTCACAGCACACTTTACATGTCCTGCAATTGACAGTCGGCCACCGTCACCTTTACTTGCTGTGGTGTCATGAATGAGAAACCTGGACTGCTATGGACTGGAACCATGTTGATTTTAGCAATGAATCCAGGTTGTGTTTGAGATCCAATGGTGGTCAGGTTCAAGTATGGAGGCTTAGTGGTGAGAACTTTAATCCTACCTTTGCTGTGGAGTGACACATTGCCCAGCTGCTGGTGTGATAATCTGGGGAGCCATCACATATGACAGTTGGTCACCTCTAATAGTGATATGAAGAACACTGAGGCTGGGTTCACACCTGAGCGTTCTGAAAGGAGCGCTCTGTATGCGTGATTGTACCGGCATTTGCAATCGCGCATGCAGAGACAAGCGAACGCCCATTGTCGCGCGTTCCCGAAAGTCTAGACTGGCTATGAGCTGTGCGCTGCGATTGGCCAGTGCTGCAGCAAGGGACACGCCTCCTACAAAAATTCAGTCCAGTACAACAGACGGAGCTAAGACACCGGAGCCTATACCGGGTGAACGGAGCGGCGCCCAGGTATAACAGTAAGTGCAGGGGGACCCCTGGGCGCCGCTCTGCCCACAGATAGAGTTAGTTTTTAGTTTGTATACGAGTGAAAGGTCCTCTTTAAGGGTCAAAAACTGCCCAGAAAAGTGGTAACCATATACATGAAAAAATATTTAGAGCATTATTTCACCCCAATTACAGAATCAAGGCGTTATAGAATTATGTATGTATAAAACAATGTGGACACCACAATAGCAGTAGTATTAGACAGCTTTTTTACCCCAATTAGTATAGCAAGGTGTAATAGAATAGCTGATCTATTAGCCAAGAGGGACACTGTTCCATTGGCCTTGCACTCTCCCTATGGTCTCCCTATTATCTCCCTGTACTGTCCCTGTGCTATCCATTGTAACATTTTACAAATAAAAGCTTTTTTAATCACTGTCCCTAGTGCCTGTCACATCTCTCCCTGCACTAAGTTCACAGTAAAATGGTGGAGACCTGGCAGAATGTGACTTTTTATAGGCCTGTAATATCACAGCCCTACTGATTGGCTGGCTATTAGCTGATTGGTTGGCTGAATGGCATTATGGGATTATGGATAATCCCTCCTTCCCAGGCCATTTAAAAAAAATCTGATTCAATACCACGATTCGCCAGAAATGGCAAATAGAATTTTTCATGAAATTTAGATTGGTTTCCACTTGGTCAACATCCATTCGCTCAATACTATATGTAATCACATATCATCATATCATATTATCATTACATTCATACATACAAAGTTTTATTCAATTCCTTTTTTGTCAGGGTGTGTAGTAGGAGCCTATGCTTCTTATAGTGGTGGCTGCAGACAGCCAGAATGTTATGACAGCGCTCCTGCCATGATGACTGTTAATATTAAAAAGAAAAGCCCAGGGGAGAAGAAGATATTAATGGCGGGATTTGTTATATACTCTCTGCATTTAGTGCTCATTTAAAAGGCATATCATGGGTTTAGCAAATAATGGCTATCCATTCTATAATGAAAGGATGCATAATTTTCTAATATGTCTTCAGTATAAATGCAGATTTGATTTTTCAACATCTATACTTGCTGTCAAAATATGCCATTGGTCACCAGCCTGCTTCATATACCTTAATAGGAGTCCACCTTCATGACGATATGGCTCATGCTACACTGATAATTCTGATTCTGGTACAGCTTCCCATAAGATGGTCCAGTGAGCAGGAAAGATTAATTTCCCGAGAGCAATACACAGACAAGATATCTGGAGAATGAAAGAGAGACTCCTGAACTATGAACAGTGCACAGATAGGACATCTGTCCAGGGAACCAACTATAAAGACCCCTTTATCTGAGCAGATAATTTGCGCAATTATCGGGAAGAAGCATTCCTAGAACTCTGGTTACCAATAATTTCCCAGTGTAAAAAAAGCCTCCAATTACCCGATGAACGAGAAATTGCTCTTTCATCATTTAAAAGCAGCATTGATGCGGACACTTGAAGGCGATCTGCAACCCAGAGCCGATGATTCTCTAAGGGGAGAAGTAATCACAGCAGCTTGCTGCCTGTAAATGTTACTCTTACATCCTCTGAGAAGCAGACAATTATTGGGAATAAACAGTGAGACAATCCTTCTCCTCCATCAGTTGTGTGGAAGAACTTTAATTAGTGTTGATCGAGCACCAAAGTGTTCGGGTGCTCTGGTGCTCGAGTAGAACACTTTGGAACAATGGAAGTCAATGGGAGAACCAGAGCATTAAACCAGGCACTCCCTATGTGAAGAGGGGATATAGGCTATGAAGAGGGGAGAGTGTCTGGTTCAAAGGAAAAGGTCAGAAATTGATGGAAACACCACTGAAATGGTTCGGGAACATCTTGGACTCCCAGGTCGGTGCTGGGAACGATGTTGTCCGAGTAGAACGCCACTTTTACAGACTGACAATAATACGCACAAAACTGAAGATAAAATTGATTTTAGAGGAAAAATTGTTAGGAAACATTCTTTCCTGTATATTTACTTGTATATAAAGTGCAAGTGCTGCCAAAAATTACAAGGAAGAGGCACTCCGATACACCCTGTATATCACATAAAAGAGGGCATCATTCACATTGTGGTACAATTGTTCAGGTAGTGGGACTCCTACACTCATAAAGCCTATGCACTAAGTGAAAGGGCTGCCAAAAATTACAAGGAACCGCCACTCCAATATACCTTTATTACACATGAAGGAGGACATCATACACACCCTTGAAAAATTATGATTGATGGCCTGCTCTAAAACATTAGGGGTGAGGGCTTGCTGCTGATCTGACCATCTAAAACATTAGGGGTGAGCGTCTGCTGCTGAGCTGACCCTCTAAAACATTAGGGGCGAGGGCCTGCAGGTGATCTGGCCATCTAAAACATTAGGGGTGAGGGTCTGCTGCTGAGCTGACCCTCTAAATCATTAGGAGTGAGGGCAGCCTAATAAGTATGTTGATATGATGGAGGAGGAGGACGAGAAAAGGAAGATCGAAGCATATACCCTTTTTTGTGGTGGAAGGGGTGCATGGGAATACAGTGTATTCAATACAACATAAAAGCCACATTTAAAGTGCATTTATGTTCAGCCGTTCTTACCTCTGGTGGAGTAGAGAAGTCAGGGGCAATCCAGGCCTTGTTTATTTTAATAGGAGTCAACCCGTCAGCATTTCCAGTTGACAGGCGGATACGCTTATCAGTTATTATGCCCCCAGCAGCACTAAATACCTGCTCTGACAAAACGCTGAGGGCAGGGCAGGTCAGTACCTCCAAGGCGTAGAGTGGCAGTTTGTGCCACGTGTCCAGCTTGGACACCCAATAGTTGTAAGGCACAGAGGGATCACTGAGGACGGACGCTGACACTGTCTGCTACGTACTCCTTCACCATCTTCCAAAACTTTTCCCTCCTTGTGACACTTGGGCGCGCATCAGAGTGAGGGTGCTGGCGGGGTGTCATGAAACTGTTCAGGCCTTGGAGAGTGGTGCCCTGCCTCTGTTGGAACTGCTGTGTGTTCCCCTCGTCTCCCCTCCTCGGTTGCCCAAGGAACTATGTAATCTGCCGCCAGCATTGTCAGCTGGAAATTTTTCGAGCAATTTTTCCACAAGGACCTTCTGGTATTGCACCATTTTGCTAGTCCTCTCCACCACAGGAATGAGAGATGAGAAGTTCTCTTTGTAGCGGGGGTCGAGAAGGGTGAACAACCAGTAATCGGTGTTGGCCAAAATGCATATGACGCGAGAGTCACAGGAAAGGCAGCTTAACATAAAGTCAGCCATGTGTGCCAGAGTCCCAACAGACAAGACTTTGCTTTCCTCATCAGGAGGATGACTCTCAATATCCTCATCCTGTTCCTCCTCTTCGGCCCATCCAAGCTATACCCATGGAATAAACCTGCTATGTGTACTACCCTCTGTAGCGGAGGCAACTGTCTCCTGCTCCTCCTCCTCATCATCATTCAATTCACGCTGAGAAGACAAACTGAGGGTAGTCTGGCTATCACCCTGTTTACTGTCTTCCCTCATTTCCACCTCATGCACATGCAAAGCGTACACCTTCCTTGTGAGCAGCGAGCGTTTCAGTAGACACAGAAGTGGGATGATTAACGCTGATAATAGCAGCATTTCCACTCACCATCTGTGTTGATTCCTCAAAGTTTCTGCTCACAAAGCCTGGCCAACATGTGGAACGTGGAGTTCCAGTGCGTGCTCACGTCGCACAACAGTCGCTGAGCTGGCAATTGCAAGTGCTGCTGCAGCGTTGCCAGACTGACGGCAGCTGTAGATGACTTTCGGAAATGGGCACACATGTGGTGCACCTGAACCACTAAGTTGAACATGCGGGCTAGGCATGGTACGTGTGTGAGCTTGCCGAGCTCCGAAGCCGCCACCAAGTTATGGCCATTATCAGACACAACCACGCCTCAGTTGTAGGTAGAGTGGCAAGAGCCACAGCTCAGTCTGGTCCCTTATACCCTGCCACAGCTCTGCGGCGGTGTGCTGTTTGTCACCTAAGCAAATTAGTTTCAGTACGGCCTGTTGCCGCTCCCCCACTGCAGTGCTACACTGCTTCCAGCTACTGACTGATGGATGACTGGTGCTGCAAGATGAGAATTCAGAGGTGGAAGTGGAGGAGGAGAAGGGTGGGTTTGCAGCAACTAATGTAGGTGGTGGTAAAAATCCGAATGGAAGTAGGGCCCGCAATCCTTGTCATCGGTACCACCTGTGCCATCCCAGGGTACGAGTTGATACCGGCCTCCACAACGTTACCCAGTGTTCCTTCAAGGAAATCTAGCGTCCCTGGCCAAAAGCACTTGTCCATATGTCAGTCGTTAAGTGGACCTTTCCAATAACTGCGTTGGTCAGGGCACGGGTGATGTTACGGGACACATGCTGGTGTAAGGCGGGGACAGCACACTGGGGAAAATAGTGGCAGCTGAGTAATGAGGGACGGCCGCCGCCATCAGGCTGTGGAAAGCCTCAGTGTCCACAAGCCTAAATGGCAACATTTCCAGGGCCAGCAATTTGGAAAGCTGCGCATTTAGTGTTATGGGCTGTGGGTGGGTGGCTGGGTATTTGCGCTTTCGTTCAAAGGCCTGGGGTATGGACATCTGTATGCTGCACTGGGACACAGAAGTGGATGTGCTAGCGGATGGTGCTTGCAAAAGGTCCAGGTGCAGGGCAGGAGGCATCTGGGCCTGCGTCATGGACAGGGGATTGGCCAGCACGTAACACAGGGGAAGAGGAGGCAGTGGTGTGACCTGCAGACACTGATTGTGGGCCCAGATGTTTGGCCCACCTATTAGGGTGCTTTGATGTCATGTGGCAGATCATGCTGGTGGTGGTGAGGTTGCTACTGTTCACGCCTCTGATCATTTTGGTACGGCACAGGTTGCAAATGACAATTCTCTTATTGTCCACACTTTCCTCAAAAAAGAACCAGATTGCTGAACACTTACCTTTTGGCTAGGGAGATTGCTGCAAGGGGGTGCTCCAGGGAAAAGTTGCGGGCCCGCCTTCTCTCATTTGCCACATCACTGCCTCTTCCAGCCTGTTGTGGTGCTGCAGATCCCTCCCTCGCTGTAGTACTGTCCTCGCTCGGCTTGCCACCTTCCCAGGCTGGGTCAGTGAATTCATCATCCACCACCTCCACTTCCACTTCCTCATTCTGGTCATCCTCCTGACTTGTTGACCTAACAAGAACCTCACTTATTGACAACTGTGTCTCATCCTCATCATCAACCTCTTGAGACTCTAATTGCCGTTGACTTATTGGCAACTGTGTCTCATCATCATCATCCATCTCGTGAAACACTAATTGCCATTCCCCATCGTCATCTTCTTAAGGCTATGGATGCTCAAGAGATTTGGAATCCGGGCACAATATCTCATCATGTCCCTCTTCAAGCAGGCTTGTCGGGAGGCCCAAATCAAGGAATAGCGATCAAAAGAGCTCCTCGGTATATCCGAGTGTGGGATCACTTGTTTGCCAAGACTCTCCATGGTGGGAGGAAGGAGTATCAGGGTGAGAATTCTGTTGACCAGACTCTTGGCTACTGAAACTGGACTTTGTGGAAGACAGGGTGGTGCTTAACTGACTGGGAGCTTTATCTGCTGCAATCCAACCGACCACCTGGTCGCACTGGTGTGACTTCGAGAGTGGTGTCCTGCACCGCCCTGCAAACTGGGTCATGAAGCCAGGCATCGTGGATGAGTGTGTTTCTTGTGCTCTGGCAGCAGGCACAGTTTCACCAGTCTCTGCGTGCCCCCTCACCTGCACGGCCACTTCTGTGTCCCTTACTGCTCGCCTTGAGCATATTAAATGGTATATATGCTTGCAAGTATGTTACACATACAGTAGCACAGGTTTGGTAAATGAATGCGCAAATAAATTACACTGAATGTCACAGATATTTAGGATGAGGAAACGTTATACAGGAGATGTAGGACAGGTAATGTCCCTGTTAACAGCGGTGAAAAAATTACACTGAATGTCACAGATACAGTTGCAAGAAAAAGTATGTGAACCCTTTGGAATGATATGGATTTCTGCACAAATTGGACATAAAATGTGATCTGCCCTTCATCTAAGTCACAACAATAAACAATCACAGTCTGCTTAAACTAATAACACACAAATAATTAAATGTTACCATGTTTTTATTGAACACGCCATGTAAACATTCACAGTCCAGGTGGAAAAAGCATGTGAACCCCTAGACTAATGACATCTCCAAGAGCTAATTGGAGTGAGGTGTCAGGCAACTTGAGTCCAATCAATGAGATGAAATTGGAGGTGTTGGTTACAGCTGCCCTGCCCTATAAAAAACACACACCAGTTCTGTGTTTGTTTTTCACAAGAAGCATTGCCTGATGTGAATGATGCCGCACACAAAAGAGCTCTCATAAGACCTACGATTAAGAATTGTTGACTTGCATAAAGCTGGAAAGGGTTATAAAAGTATCTCTAAAAGCCTTGCTGTTCATCAGTCCAGGGTAAGACAAATTGTCTATAAATGGAGAAACTTCAGCACTGCTGCTACTCTCCCTAGGAGTGGCCGTCCTGTAAAGATGACTGCAAGAGCACAGCGCAGACTGCTCAATGAGGTGAAGAAGAATCCTAGAGTGTCAGCTAAAAACTTAAAAAAGTCTCTGGCATATGCTAACATCCCTGTTAGCGAATCTACAATATGTAAAACACTAAGCAAGAATGGATTTCATGGGAGGATACCACAGAGGAAGCCACTGCTGTTCAAAAAAAAACATTGCCGCACGTTTACAGTTTGCACAAGAGCACCTGGATGTTCCACAGCAGTACTGGCAACATATTCTGTGGACAGATGAAACCAAAGTTGAGTTGTTTGAAAGAAACACACAACACTATGTGTGGAAAAATAGAAGCACAGTACACCAACATGAAAACCCCATCCCAACTGTGAAGTATGGTGGTGGGGGCATCATGGTTTGGGGCTGCTTTGCTGCGTCAGGGCCTGGACAGATTGCTATCATCGAAGGAAAAATGAATTCCCAAGTTTATCAGGACATTTTTCAGGGGAACTTAAGGCCATCTGTCCACCAGCTGAAGCTCAACAGAAGATGGGTGTTGCAACAGGACAACGACCCAAAGCATAGAAGTAAATCAACAAATGGCTTAAACAGAAGAAAATATGGCTTCTGGAGTGGCCCAATCAGAGTCCGGACCTCAACCCAATTGAGATGCTGTGGCATGACCTTAAAAAAGCGATTCACACCCGACATCCCAAGAATATTGCTGAACTGAAACAGTTCTGTAAAGAGGAATGGTCAAGAATTACTCCTGACCACTGTGCATGTCTGATCTGCAACTACAGGAAACGTTTGGTTGAAGTAATTGCTGCCAAAGGAGGTTCAACCAGTCATTAAATCCAAGGGTTCACATACTTTTTCCACCTGCACTGTGAATTTTACATGGTGTGTTCAATAAAAACATGAAGATCAGATCACATTTTATGACTAATTTGTGCAGAAATCCATATCATTCCAAAGGGTTCACATACTTTTTCTTGCAACTGTATTTAGGATGTGCAAACGTTATACAGTAGATGTAGCGCAGATAATGTCGCTGTCAGCAGCGGCCAAACAATTGCACACAATATAGCGCAGGTTGCGCTAATAATATATATTGCAGCCAGATAAAACAATAGTCCTTAAAAGGACTTTTGGGTCTCTAACACCTTAACATCTAACACAAAACCGTGCCTAAAAAAAATAATACAAATTTCTGTCCATACACTATCTGTCCCTTCTGCTGCAGCTCTCAATGACTAAGACTTAGCCAAACCACATGTCATCGGTTGCTATATAGCACCCGATGACGTGTTGCGGCTAGGCAATCACTGTAATGCCAGTAATCAATATGGCTACGGCATTACAGTGAGTGCCAGTACTTCCCCACACGTTTATTGGCTGCATAGCAGCCAACAAACTTGCGTGGAGGAGACTCGAACATTGCGCTTTGGCCGAACACCGCGATGTGCCGATCATTGCGATGCTTGAGTCAAAATGGTGTTCAGCCGAGCATGCTCGCCCAACACTAACTTTTATCTGTAACCCAGCAAGTGTTAAGCAAATGATAATTGTGATGTTTCTGTTACCTGTAACCCTTTGCTATTAGGATTTGGAATGGATATGTAATTGCCCTATTGGGCCAGAGTGAAACATTCATTCCATTTCTGCAAGAGATTGCACTACATACACATCACACATTTGCAGCTGAGGAGAAGTCGTGGCATAGTGGTCAACATGACCTATGAAGTTAGGGTGATTTCCCTCAAGGTAGCATATGGCAAGGCAGGCTCTGGCAGAGGATAATCTCTCAGAGATTCATATTAGGACAAGCAGTGTAGTCTGAAGTCTCCTTGGCACAGCCCAAATTTGTGGAAACTCCTAGGTAGTCTAGGTGTCCAACTTGGGTTAAATGGCTGCTCTGTAGCGTTGGGCCATGTGCATTTATCATGACATAAAAATGTGGAACATTGTGATCCTTTGTACATTTATGTACTGGGAACTTTATGGCTAGTGTTGAGTGAAGCGAAGCATTCGAAACAGAATTTGGTCAGAAGTTTAGGAAAACTTCAGTTCACAATAAATCCAAATTTCCTCGCGCTTCGTGGTAACGAAAGAAGCCCAGGAATATGAGATCACCCATAATGCCATGCAGCCAGTAAAAAAAGCCATCTCAATGTGATGTCACAGCTCTATAAAACCTGCATCACGCTTGGTCTCCACCACTGTTCATTGAGCTGAGCATAGGGAGAGACGTGACAAGTGCCTGTGCGCTAGGGACAGTGTTATTGAAAATGATTAATAGAAGAATATTGGAGAAGGGAGACTGTATGGAGACTGAAGGGAGAGTGCAGGGAGTGACAAAAAAAGGAAATGGATCCACTGAAAAAAATCCAAGTATGCTTTATTTCTTTAAAAAAAATATCAGATCAGTACAGCATAAATCTCCATATTCATATCTTCTGACGCATTCAACCATTTAGGTCTTTGTCATAGAGTGCAGGGAGACTTATTCTGTGACAGTTTTATTTACTTATTCCTACATTTACTCCTACATTTACTTATTTCTACATAAGCTTTTATTATTCCGCTGCCAGCGTGCCAACTAATACCATCCAGTCTGCACCGCTTAGGGGGGCCAGGTCTTAAAGGGGTTGTCCAGGTTCAGAGCTGAACCTGGACATCCCTCCATTTTCACCCAGGCAGCCCCCCTGACATGAGCATCGGAGCAGTTCATGCTCCGATGCTCTCCTTTGCCCTGCGCTAAATCGCGCAGGGCAAAGGCATTTTTCTGAGTTCCGGTGACGTACCGGGGCTCTCTATGGGGCTGACAGGAACCCCGGTGACGTCACCGGCACTGATGGGCGGGATTTGGCTCTGCCCTAGCCAGTAAAACGGCTAGGGCAGAGCTAAAGCCCGCCCCTCAGAGCCGGTGACGTCACCGAACACACTGCTGGGCGGAAGTTACCGCCCGGCAGTGTGTTATTGTAAACACAAGAGCCTGTGCCCTGCGCGATCTAGCGCAGGGCACGGGAGCGCATCGGAGCATGAGATGCTCCGATGCCAGGCTCAGGAGGGCTGCCGGGGTGAAAATAAGGGTATGTCCGGGTTCAGCTCTGAACCCGGACAACCCCTTTAATGATGACCATCCTCATCTTTTGCTGGCTTTACTGCTTCTAAATCATCATTCAAAGTCTCCTTGTCCTAGAAAAGTCAGCAATATGCAGAGAGAGGAGGAGCTGGATGTTCCTGATGACATATTCTCATCGATATTAGATGAAGTGGAAAAGGAGGAAAAGCAGATGGCAGAAGAAGGGCTCCCACCCATTGGGCAGGAGAGCACTGGGGGTTGGAGAAGTGGATATGCCAGAACTGATTAATATTCAGTGTCAAATAACCTGTAGAGATTGCAGGCAAGAACAGCGATAAAAAAGGGGGTTAGTCAGCACATTCCAATGCGCAGGTGCGCTCTGCCATGGCTAGAAACACAAAGAAAAAACAATGCAACAGCACTCTGCAAACCAAATAAAGTACAACCATGCCATAGTAATTGAAAATATTCTGGTGCTAATGCTACACTTATTTTGTAAATTAGAGATTTTTGGCAAATACATTTTGTACAAAATTATTTGGGCCTATCTGCCACACGTCAAGGCGATCTCTGTAAGACGGAAACCTAACACTAAATGCTACCTGTTATGTGCCATAATGGCCACCATAAAATTAAGGGAGTGCAGGTTCCACATGCATGCTGGGTCCACTCTGCTTTTTATCCTTTTTGGTGCCAAAATGGCCTCCATTAAATTTAGGGGATGCAGGTACCAACATGCATGCTGAGCCCACTCTATACCTCTCCTGGTGCCAGAAGGCTTCTAATGAATGCAATGAGAGCCCACTCTATACCTCTCCTGGCACCAAAAGGCTTCCAGTGAGTGCAGGGAGAGCAGGCTACAGCTTTATACTTACACTAATTAAAATCAGCCTATGGGGCAGACAGACTAGTCAGGGGTGCAAGACTAAATGGAGTCACCCACAACTACAGTACAAACTGCAAAGACGGGCCTGAATAATCTTGCACAACTGACCAGCCTGTTATGGTATAAATAAATAGAGTTTGTGTTGACACAATTATTTTCGCTTCTACCACCGGCTCAGGGGGAGCCCTTGTGCGCCCTCATATGCAAATTTCCTCCTGGGCTGGTGGGAGGACACCTGCGCCTTTTGGATAGTCCAGCATGGTGGACAGAGAAGATAGGGTTTTGGACGCGATAAATTGATGATGTTTTTCTGATATGGAAAGGGAACCTTAGTGAACTGAAGGAATTTGTGAATATCTTAAATACTAACAGTATTGGCCTCTCCTTTACATATGAACATAGTGACCATAGAATCACATTTCTTCATGTGGAAGTAATTAAACAAGCCAATAGGCAGACTACTACGGTTTTTAGAAAACCTACGGTTACTAACAGTATGTTATATTGGTCTAGTTACCATCCCCCAGCTCTTAACAAGGGCATATCAAAGGGTCAATTTTTAAGAATGAGGCGAAATAGCTCGGACTTGGAGGGATTGCATCAGGAATCAAGAAAACTTCGGGACAGATTCAAAGATAAGGGTTATCCAGCATCTGTCCTGAGAGAAGCATTTAAATATGAAAGGGATCAGGACTGAAAGGAATTGTTAAATCCAAAAATCAAATTGCGGGGCCAGGATGATAACATTATTCACAATATTTCTACCTTTGATACAGCAAATACGGAGATTAGGAATATCCTAAACAAATTTTGGCCTATTTTACAAATGGACCCAGATCTCATTGATGCGATCCCTCCACGACCGAGCATCACTTTCCACAAAGGACGGAGCTTGCAGGACCGTCTCGTGGATAAATATTATTCCAGCCCTAAACAGGTGGGCACATGGCTTGATCGCAGGCCCTTAGGAATGTTTAAATGTGGCAGCTGTAGAGCCTGTAGCTTTATTTCCAATACCAAATCCAACACTTGCTCTACCACTGGATGTAAATATATTATAAAGGACTTCATTAATTGTACTATAGAAGCAAGGGAGTGGCATATCTGTGCCAATGTTCATGTCCAAAGGACTACATAGGGAAAACATAGAGAACTACAACGAAGAGTGTGTGAACACGTCAATGATGTCATAAAAAAAAAAAAAAAATACACCAGTGGCTAATCATGTGTTAGAAGTACATGGGGGGAAACCTGAGGTCCTCAGGTTCTGGGTATTGGAACTTGTCAAGGAATCCCATAGGAGGGGTGACTGGAATCGACTGATTCTACAAAAGGAGCCTGATTGGATCTACTGGTTTAGATCCCAATCTCCTCTTGATTCAAATGAAAGACTAACTTTTTTGTCCTTTTTGTGATAATAATGTCCAGGTGTCTCTGGTGTGGGAGTGACTTATTTTGGCCAATTGTTCTTCAGATCTATATAGAATGGGGTGCACAATCTGGTCATTCATATCGGCGCGCGAAGCGTCTTGAAGTATTATCTTTTATTGTGATTTCTGGTTACCCTTAGCAACATTGGGTTTTCCTTATATATATCTGCATTATCCACTTAATTTGTGTTGAATTGCTCTTCTGGTTGTTATGTACTCTGTGAGGCTGTTTTAGCCTGAAATAAACACACTTTCTTTCATGATTATCAATTACCGATCTGAATCTCTGGTTTAAGGATTCCCTTTTCAATATGTTATTTTAATTATCTTGTCAAGGCATCACCAGTGCTGTGATGTGGACAAGTCACCCTCTGACATATTGTATTACCCTAAGGGCACATTTGCGTTTCACCATTATTGTACCTCAGGAGACGTCTTCACATAGAAACATAGATACATAGAATGTGTTGGCAGATAAGAACCATTTGGCCCATCTAGTCTGCCCAATATACTGAATACTATGAATAGCCCCTGGCCCTATCTTATATGAAGGATGGCCTTATGCCTATCCCATGCATGCTTAAACTCCTCCACTGTATTTGCAGCTACCACTTCTGAAGGAAGGCTATTCCATGCATCCACTACTCTCTCAGTAAAGTAATACTTCCTGATATTACTTTTAAACCTTTGCCCCTCTAATTTAAAACTATGTCTTCTTGTAGCAGTTTTTCTTCTTTCAAATATTCTCTCCTCTTTTACCTTGTTGATTCCCTTTATGTATTTAAAAGTTTCTATCATATCCCCTCTGTCTCGTCTTTTTTCCAAGCTATACATGGTAAGGTCCTTTAATCTTTCCTGGTAAGTTTTATTCTGCAATCCACGTTTGTTTAGCGCCCTATCTGATTAAACTTTTTTGCTTGTGGAACGTATGTTGCATTCCATTTATTGTAGCGCGACTGTTCTTCCCATTGGTGGAGCGCAGTTTGCTCCACTTACCGGATGTTCCACCTGCCCGTGCACCATAAAGTGGAGGTACGACCCGATATGGGTTGTACATCCATATCAAGGTGGACCTCGCCACAATCGCCATGGCAGTCTAACATCTACTGTACATGTGAGAGGTCCTTGTGACCATCAATTGTAGTTTGAACATTACTTTTCATGTACCAGGCTTTATTCATTGCAGCCTTCTAATCAGACCTCTGGTAACCTTGTGATACATAAACATTATCCGGAGGGTAATTCTATCTGTTTAAGGCCAGCAATTGAATATACAGTATGTATAGAGCTTTGATGTACCGGGTTTTATCTATATATATGTATTGAGCTTTTATTTGTACCAGGCTTTTTGATTATACTTCTATACTTTATTTGTCCCTAGCAATCAAATATATATATATATATATATATATATATATATCCAGCATATATATATATATATATATATATATATATATATATATATCATATATATACACCGGGCTTAATTAATTGCGGCTTTTTGACTATACCTCAGGTTACTTGGTATTGTATAAACATTAACCTGACGATTTTTCTATCTGTTCTGGGCCAGCTATCAATTATATGTGTTGAGCTTTGATTATTGATGTCTGAAACCAATATCTGGCTGTCTCACGTATGTGGATTAACATCTACATGATCAATCCTACACTGGTTGATTACACACATATTAATAACTGTCTATAGACTGAAAGCTGTTACAACTTTTTCCCGAGATTCAGGTTTGATCACGTGTATCGATTGATGTGAGTGTTAATAAACAAATGCGTCAGGTATTCATTTGCTAACAATCAGAGGTATTTGTATCTTCAGTTTTTTGCGGTTCAATTACCAGTTAATAACCGTGTAGTTCTTCTGGACCAAATGTTCTTTATTATTTTCTACTTTCTGCCCCATATTTTTTCCCCTGATGAACCAATAATTGGGGAAACGCATTGGGGGTATTTAGGGCAATGAGAGGGTGAGATAGGGCAGGCACAGGACCACAGGCCACCTACCATCAGGGTGTTCCTGTGGGTTGATGTATTAGTTAGGGATTTATTAGGAACATCTCTCCCTAGAGTACTATACCCGCCCTCCCCTCTGTGTATATTTGCATGTATTGGTATGCTTGTTTTATTTTAGAGGAATATGAAGTGATTTAATATTAATGTGGTGATTAAAAGTTAAGTTTTAATCCTAGCTTTCTGTGACTCCGGAGGTGAATACAGACAGCAAAAGGAGCACTGTATTCACAGCTCCTCAGTCCTACTGTGTACTCTGGGCAAAACAGATACACTGCTATCGCCATCTACTCAATTTTTCCATTGTCCTACATTCAGGCAATCTCACATATTCCAGTGCAGTTCTTTAAATCCCGATTTTATGCACTGCCCCCTGTGTTATATACTGCCCCCTATGGGCCGGAACAAGGCATAACACAGTTTAACAGTTTTGCCCTGAGTGTTCCTTAAATTTACTAATCCTCGACTTTTAGATTGAACCCAAAAGCATTGTAGGTATTCATCTTCCATTTTCACTATTTAGTAGCTTCATGTGGCAGTAGAAGAGATCCTTTCTGAAATAAAGGCTATTTGGGGGGGAAAAAGACTTTTCTTCTACAAGTTTGAATTTTCAGCAACCGTAGAAGAAGTTATCAGCAAGCATTCGATCTCTCAGGGCCATAGCACTTCTTTCAGGAAGGGCTCAAATTATCTGCTGGGACAGAGCTTGGTAAACTGAAAAGAAAAGGCAAATAGACAGCATTTTGAGGTCTCATTAGATCTATGTCAGCCAAGCACACAAATATCGACCATGTAATATGTATGGCATCCTGCTAAATCGCCCCAAATAGAAAGATTAGAATAGGGGATGCTGGATCTGAACATACATGATCCTTTTGTTTTCCAGGAGGTAAGTAGGAGCCAGAAAGTGGCTTTCTCCCCTTTCCTCATTCACTACCTTTAAATGCTCAGTTGAACATTCTTATTTCAGGTGCTTTACCTTTCTCAAATTGAATAAAGGCTCCTTTCCTTAGCTACCACAACAAAATACACAGCATGCTATGTCTTGGAGGATGTGCTTTCTGAAAACTCTTGACATAACACTAGATTTACTAATCCTATAGATGGTGTAAACTTACACATGCTGTCTAGACCTGCATCAGATTTATCACAGTAGCTTTTTCTGGATGATAAATGTGGTGCAGGGATAGTCAATTTTGTCCAACTCTAGGGGTTCACTTTAAGACAAAATTTTACACCATAATTGTTGAGGTATTTTGGTGTAAACGTTGCAACTCAGGCCATACCCTCTTTTTTCTAGAAGACATGTCCCTTTCTATTAAACCAATCTTGTATTTCTAAGTGCAGAAACAAACTTTCTCTAAACTTAGATGTGCCAAATTGTGCCACTTTTGGGGCAATTTTCACCAAAATCTAGGTGCATTCACATTAGTAAATGTGAGCCAATATACATATATATTTGGAAAATTGTGTGGATTAATTTTAAGTTAAACTATGCTCCTCTGGCTATGCCATGGGTTCTGTCTACCAATGGGCATGCCAAACAACCAATTAGTATTGTCAGGGTATTTAGCTACAGTCGAAAACAGAACTTTTGTCCCAGGTAAAGAAATATCTAACTATGGCTCTGAGAAACCTAAATAATATCACTACATAGGGTGCCAAATAAAATAAAGTATGACACATAATGCTTAATCTGGTTTTAACTTCATGTCACTGTATGTTCAGCAGCTTCCTTGGTTTATGATACTTGTCCAGCCACCGTATGATTAAAGCCCTTTCAGATATCTAAAACATTTATGGATTTTAGTGTCCATACCCAAGCTAAAATGCTTAGGCATCCACTGTTCTACTAAACTTTTTTAGACCACCAAATGCATTACGTTGCAGGGGAAGAGAGCAGAGGAGAAGAGGATAGGAATGATAGTAGTAAGAATGATGGTTGTAGTACTCTTTCTGTTGAGGTGCCCTTAATGTTGAAGGTTTTTAGGCACAAGGCAAAGTCCTGGTTTGTGCCATTACTCTGTAGTGGGACCCTGCACAAAGGATGGCAATACCACTGGAGGTTCAGGCAATCCAGCCATTATATTGATGCAAACTGATCTCAGATTGGTCCCGAGTGGTACCTGGGAACCAAACCCGAGTTTCAAGTTTTAAAGTGGTTTTCCACTTTAAAAATAAACTCCTGAAGTCATTCAACAAAGTCACAAGCTACTTCACGAATAACTAACTTCAGCTCATCGGAGACCTAACATTCTGATACTGTACAGAGACAGATCTCCGTACAGTATTAATCTGAAGTTTTGAACGAAGAGACTTCGGATGTAGCATCCAAAGCTCGTTTCGCTCATCACTAGTACTAGAGGTCTGATGCCCATCTATCTGTGTTGGTAAATCCTAAGAATATGCAATTACTTGATATGATGAGAATACCCCTTTAATGTTCCATTTTAAATGGAATTTCATAGTTGTTTATCACTTCTTTACCAGTAATTGCTAATATTGACAAACTTTTTATGAACAAACCTATTTTGTCATGAAGTGAGAAATCTTTTTGTAATATAAATCTTATTGTGCTGCAATTTGCAGATTTCTGAATGTAGGCAGTTATGGGAGCAATGATTGTTCTTATTCTGGTTGCCATGGTACATGTACAGCATATATGGATACTTATGAAGACAATTTCTCATCTTCTCTACACCAGCATAATGGTATATAAATTCAATATATTTAAATAAGTAAAGGGCTTGTTAAAGGGACGCTTTTACAAGAAAGGATTTTTATAAACTCGGTATTCATAGAAAAAGTTTTTATTTTTAATTTTGACAATACTATGCCATTGAAAATTTAATGCTAAATATTGTCATTTTGTACTAGTCAACACAAATAACAAAACCTCCTTTTGTAAACCATCATCAGCCTTGATTGCTCACATGGGACATGCTCTCAGTGATTGATAGCATTCTCTGTGTAAGTGTGTATATAGATATAGCAGTCAGTCACTGATAGTTGTACACAGGGGAGGTGTCATGAGTGATATCATTTTCTGTGTAAAGTGTGTATACAGAGATAGCTGTCAGTCAATGATAGTTGTACATGGGGAGGTGCTATCAGTGATTGTTAGTATTTTCTATGTAAGTGTGTATAAATGCAATAGGAGAGAAAAGAAGAGAGAGAAGACAGAGCCTCATGTGTGGTATTGCTGACAATATTAATGCTTATGCATATAAAATTCGCTTACCAGAGGTTGTTGTGAGATAGTCACAACAGCTGTATAGGCTCTTGCTGGTATATATCCCGACCAGCAACGGGTGCTTGGCTGCAGCCTGGGTTTCTGCCTGTGCCCCAAAAACCGTATGGGTGCTGGAGTGAAAGTAAAATTGTACCGAATAAAAACAGATGAACCTCTTCTGCGGGTGCTGCCAAGGATACCAATTAGATAAAGCGTATAGTTTAAAAAGGCTTTAATTCATCTACGCGTTTCAGGGGTGAATTACCCCCTTCATCAGGACAGTAAAACAAGTTTAAATCAAACAGAACACATATATATATGCTTTCCTGGTGTGTTTTGGTGCCAACAACTGTGGGGGGGTGCAGAATTTTGGAGAAGGTGTGTCCACAGGAGGGGCGTCTCAAGAGTGACGGTACTAATTGAGAGGTTCCTGATGCAGATCGCATCAGGGCTGTATTAATTGTTTTGTTTACATAGGTTAAAGTTCCATGGAGCTCGGAGTGTGGGAGGGGGCGTGGTGTAAGGCCGGCTTCTCCTGTATCTGGCTGGTGCGCTCAGCCGGTGGAGGGGGCATGGTTTTGAGTCCAGCCTCTTTTCTGGGAGAGCGCAATTGGTAGAGGTTCTTTCCAGGGGTGACGTAATGGAAACGCCTCCAGTTGGTGTCCGGAGCCTGTGTGGTATGTTTGCTGTGCTGCGCTGCCTAGTTCAGATGTCAGCTGGAGCATAAAGATTTATAGTATATATGTGTTTAGGCATTATTGTGCAGTGATTTTAATATTCCTGCACTTGAACAAGTATAATAGTAAATAGTGGGGGTATATAGTGATTCCTAATCTGGGGCTATATATATATATATATATATATATATATATATATATATATATATATATATATATTTTACTTTAAGGATTTTGATCTTTTTAATATATTATATAGGTTAATCCGGTGATTAGCTGATTTCTACCTAAAGACCACATTATAGGTGTTTTTATTAGTGTTTTATGTATACATACAGTACAGACCAAAAGTTTGGACACACCTTCTCATTCAAAGAGTTTTCTTTATTTTCATGACTATGAAAATTGTAGATTCACACTGAAGGCATCAAAACTATGAATTAACACATATGGAATTATATACATAACAAAAAAGTGTGAAACAACTGAAAATATGTCATATTCTAGGTTCTTCAAAGTAGCCACCTTTTGGTTTGATTACTGCTTTGCACACTCTTGGCATTCTCTTGATGAGCTTCTAGAGGTAGTCATCTGAAATGGTCTTCCAACAGTCTTGAAGGAGTTCCCATAGATGCTTAGCACTTGTTGGCCCTTTTGCCTTCACTCTGCGGTACAGCTCACCCCAAACCATCTCGATTGGGTTCAAGTCTGGTGACTGTGGAGGCCAGGTCATCTGGCGCAGCACCCCATCACTCTCCTTCATGGTCAAATAGTCCTTACACAGCCTGGAGGTGTGTTTGGGGTCATTGTCCTGTTGAAAAATAAATGATGGTCCAACTAAACGCAAATCGGATGGAATAGCATGCCGCTGCAAGATGCTGTGGTAGCCATGCTGATTCAGTATGCCTTCAATTTTGAATAAATCCCCAACAGTGCCACCAGCAAAGCACCCCCACACCATCACACCTCCTCCTCCATGCTTCACGGTGGGAACCAGGCATGTAGAGTCCATCCGTTCACCTTTTCTGCGTCGCACGAAGACACGGTGGTTGGAACCAAAGATCTAAAATTTTAACTCATCAGACCAAAGCACAGATTTCCACTGGTCTAATGTCCATTCCTTGTGTTCTTTAGCCCAAACAAGTCTCTTCTGCTTGTTGCCTGTCCTTAGCAATGCTTTCCTAGCAGATATTCTACCATGAATGCCTGATTCACACAGTCTCCTCTTAACAGTTGTTCTAGAGATGTGTCTGCTGCTAGAACTCTGTGTGGCATTGACCTGGTCTCTAATCTGAGCTGCTGTTAACCTGCGATTTCTGAGGCTGGTGACTCGGATGAACTTATCCTCCACAGCAGAGGTGACTCTTGGTCTTCCTTTCCTGGGGCGGTCCGCATGTGAGCCAGTTTCTTTGTAGCGCTTGATGGTTTTTGTGACTGAACTTGGGGACACTTTCAAAGTTTTCCCAATTTTTCGGACTGACTGACCTTAATTTCTTAAATTAATGATGGCCACTCGTTTTTCTTTACTTAGCTGCTTTTATCTTGCCATAATACAAATTCTAACAGTCTATTTAGTAGGACTATCAGCTGTGTATCCACCTGACTTCTCCACAACGTAACTGATGGTCCCAACCCCATTTATAAGGCAAGAAATCCCACTTATTAAACCTGACAGGGCACACCTGTGAAGTGAAAACCATTTAAGGTGACTACCTCTTGAAGCTCATCAAGAGAATGCCAAGAGTGTGCAAAGCAGTAATCAAAGCAAAAGGTGGCTACTTTGAAGAACCTAGAATATGACATATTTTCAGTTGTTTCACACTTTTTTGTTATGTATATAATTCCACATGTGTTCATTCATAGTTTTGATGCCTTCAGTGTGAATCTACAATTTTCATAGTCAGGAAAATAAAGAAAACTCTTTGAATGAGAAGGTGTGTCCAAACTTTTGGTCTGTACTGTATATACTATCACTAAGTGTGTATACATAGATAGCTGTCAGTCATTGATAGTTGTATATGGGGGGTGTTATCAGTGATTGATAGTTTCTCTGTGTAAGTGTGTATACATAGATAGCTGTCAGTCACTGATATTTGTACATGGAGATGTGTGCATCAATGGACGAGGATATGAGGTTGTTTTCCCTCCCCCTTCTTTTTTCGTCTTCTCTGGCTGGCTTTGCAAAAAAAAAAAAGGACTGGTGGGTGGGATATTGGCTTTTAATCTTTATTATATAGTTGTTTTTGGAATTTGTTAATTTGAAATAAAGATGATAAAAAAAAAAAGAAATATCAGACATTCAGATGTATATCAATTTGCTCAGCTCCTCCGTTTTATTACATGCTGCCTGCAGGATGCACTGCATTTTGTGGTGAAAGGTCTTGTTTAAATTTGTTGAAATTATTACTTAGTGATTTTTCAGTCTAAAGTCTGATGTCATTGGAAAAAGGTCCCATTATGTCCTCTTCCAGGGGACTGGAGAACACTTGTTAAAAAGTTGCAATTGATAAATCTGGTTGAAAATATAACTCTGGCCACAGAACATCTGACCACCGATAAGTGCCCACCCATGCTGGGCATGGAGCATACCACACAAAAAAAGTTCATAAATTTGTTCCAAATCCTACTCCACTGACAAAACTGCCAAAATCACTCATTCATTATCCTGTTGGACTAGAAAGTCTAAAGAGGCACCGGCTTTATCAGAGTGGCTGATGCTGGATGATAAATCTGGTTCATCTTTAGACTGTCTAGTTTAGGTTTATACAGTTTATTTGAACCAAAATTCGAGCACACGTCTGGTGGACATTATCATGTTTCAAAGAGCAATAGTTGCTTTTATAATACAGATGTAAGATGACATAATGCACTACATGACAAAGTATATGGTTATCGTGTGATCAGTGGGCTGTGCGACAAGCAGTAAATAAACTTGTCTTTTACCAGAAGCTGCATTACATCACTGTATCATCTTGCTGTGGGAAATGTTAAAGGCCTTCTCAATGTGGAAGACAATACTAAAGGTTGAGGTATTGATGGCTTTCTAATTACTTGAAGTGGAGCTGTAGAAACATTTCACTCCGAAGTCCACGAGGGACTATTTTGGCTAGAGAACAGATGTAAAATGTAACTCATTTGTGCACTTTTTAAATATAATAGAAGATTAAAGACATAAGGCGCAGATTTACATGCACTATTAAATATCTCTCTTTGATTTGTCTGTGGTTTATTTTAATGCAGTCTAAACCTGAAACCTTTTCTTTATAGCATCCTAAAATCTAATTGTGAGAGGTACATACCTTATGGGAATAAAAGGTTAAGGAACAAGAAAAAAAACTATGTGGATAAATAGAAATGTAAAGAAAGCAATACATGACAAAAAGAAAGAATGTAAAATCACTAAATCAGGAGGGTAGCGAGGAAGCATTGAAAACTATAAGAAAAAAAAAATTTAATATGGAAAAGACAAATAAAAGCAGCCAAACTAGAGACCGAGAGATTAATTGCCAAAGAGAGTAAAACCAACTCTAAAATGTTCAATTATATAAATGGTAAAAAGTAGAAATCTGAGAGGAGTCCTGTCCCTGAGATGAGTCAGGGACAGGACTCATCTTAGGTTAATTTGCATATGTATTAAATCATTTTTATTATTTTTTTACACAATCAAAGCACACAGAGCTATGGGGACTGGATATTGCGGATGTGCTGACAGCCATCTAGCAACCCATGTCCTCAACTCTATACACAAAATCCCGGTGACAGGTTCCCTTTAAGACACAGATCATACACATGGCAAATGCTCTTGAGAAACTGCTGGACACATGGACAGGCACCAGACTTTCCATCATGAAGGCAGCCACTGTATCACCAATGCCAAATCTTAAAGGGGTTGTCTCATCTTAGAGGTGCAGGTCCCACCGCTGGGATTTGCACCTATATCAGGAACGGATCCCCACAAGGTGGTGGCTGAAGGACTCCAGTCTGGCCACCACCAACTCGGCTCCCCATGGAAGTAAATGGGATCGCAACGCGCATAACTGGCCACCACTTCCATTCACTTCTATGGGCTCAACGGAAATAGCCGAGTCAGCAATCGGCTATTTTCGCTGACGGCATAGAAAATTAATGGAGGGCGGCTGCGCATGCACAGTGCGCCCCCCTTCACTTTCTGGGCTCCATACTCTATATAGGTGGGATCCGCCCTTCCATCTTATGGATTCCGTTATGTTCCGTTATAACCCTGTTATAATGGAAAGCCATAACGGAATCCCTAACGCTAGT
Organism: Bufo gargarizans; assembly: GCF_014858855.1. Classification (NCBI taxonomy): domain Eukaryota; kingdom Metazoa; phylum Chordata; class Amphibia; order Anura; family Bufonidae; genus Bufo; species Bufo gargarizans. The sequence goes on from NC_058080.1 coordinate 264,421,687, forward strand.
GTGAACCCACCCTTAGGGTTATACACTTTAGAAAAAAGACGACTTAGAGGAGATCTAATAACTATATATAAATATATCAGGAGTCAGTACAGCGATCTCTCCTATCATCTATTTATCCCCAGGACTGTGACGAGGGGACATCCTCTGCGTCTGGAGGAAAGATTTGTACACAAACATAGAAGAGGATTCTTTACGGTAAGAGCAGTGACACTATGGAACTCTCTGCCTGAGGAGGTGGTTATGGTGAGTTCACTAAAAGAGTTCAAGAGGGGCCTGGATGTATTTCTGGAGTGTAATAATATTTCAGGCAATATCTACTACAGAGGGATTGTTGATCCAGGGAGTTATTCTGATTGGAGTCAGGAAGGAATTTTTTTTCCCCTAAAGTTGGGAAAATTGGCTTATACCAGCCTGTTATTCCTCTGGATAAACTTGCAGGATAACAGGCTGAACTCGATGGACAGATGTCTTTTTTTAGCCATATAAACTATGTAACTATGTTACTATGTATACTGTTGGGATCAGAGGAGTAAGAAATAAAAAAAATATATATTTTATAGTAAATCATAGTGAACATGGACATGGTTTTGTCAAAACTGTTCTGTCCTTGCTAACAACCAAATTTAAAATGAAACACATTTACATGATTTATTTTCCAGGTACAGGACAATAGATAGTTTCTTCTAATAACCCCTTGGATACCGGAGTTTTATTTTTTTTTTTATTTTTTTTTTGCGTTTTCATTTATCTTCTCTGTCTTCCCAGAGACAACTTTTTTTTTTTATGTTTCTGTTCTCATAGCTGTATTAGGGCTTCTCTACTTTCAATCAGCGACGCAGCTAAATGCTCGTGGGCCCTAGTGCAAAAGTTCAGCTTGGGCCCCCCCCATCAATCAGTGCTTTGTGGCCAGGAGCAGGAATGCACATAGCCTCTGTGCTGCCTGAGGCAAAAATTAAAACTCCATCCCCCCCTTTAACTTCTTGACCTAACCCCTTTCCTCCAGCCAGAGGCGTAACTTGACCAGCATGTACCTTCTATAATAAAGGTGTCTCCTTATGCAGCACAAGGGTCTTTGGGCCTCCTCAGGTGACTGCTACCTCTGCACCCCCTATAACTATGCCCCTGGATCCAGTGTGGTGGGAAGATGGAAGAAAATATAAATGTAGTGGAATTTGAAAAAACACACAATTCCATCACAGTTTTACGGGTTTTGTCCTTATGGCATTCCCTATGTGGCAAAGGGGACTTGTGCCCAGTGGCGTAACTACCGGGGAAGCAGCTGCTTCGGGGCCCGGCGCCCCAGCAGCGTGTGTGACAGTTTATTTTCAAGTTAGTTAAATATCGTGTTTAGGGCCCCTTCACAGCAGCCGCTAGTGTGATCTAATTTTACTGTCTGCTAAAGTCTCCTGGTCTGGGATTCGAACCCACAACCTGGTCAGTGGCAAAGCATTTACCCTCACAGCCATAAAGGCTGCATTACAACTGACTGGGAAAAAAAAAAAAAATACATCTATACACATGACAGCTGCCCCAACACACCAGGCACTGCTATATCTGTATATGACAGCTGTCCCTGCACACTCAGCTCTGCTATATCTCTATATATGACAGCTGCCCCAGCAAACCCAGCTCTACTACATCTATACACATGACAGCTGCCGAAACACAGCCAGCTCTGCTACATCATTACACATGACAGCTGCCCCCAACACACCAGCACTGCTATATATCTATATGACAGCTGTCCCAGCACACTCAGCTCTGCTATATCTCTATATATGACAGCTGCCCCAGCAAACCCAGCTCTACTACATCTATACACATGACAGATGCCTAAACACACCCAGCTCTGCTACATCTATACACATGACAGCTGCACCAGCACACTCAGCTATGCTATATCTCTATATATGACAGCTGCCCCAGCAAACCCAGCTCTACTACATCTATACATGACAGATGCCCAAACACACCCAGCTCTGCTACATCTATGCACATGACAGCTGCACCAGCACACTCAGCTTTACTATATCTCTATATATGACAACTGCCCCAGCAAACCCAGCTCTACTACATCTATACACATGACAGCTGCCGAAACACAGCCAGCTCTACTACATCTATACACATGACAGCTGCCCCCAGCACACTCAGCTCTGCTATATCTCTATATATCTATCTACTGTATAGCAATACTTAGAGATATATAGATGTAGCAGGGCTGGTTGTGCTGGAGCAGCTATCATATATAGAGATATAGCAGAGCTGAGTGTGCTGGGGCAGCTGTCATATAGAGATATAGCAGTGCTGGGTGTGTTTGGGCAGCTGTCATGTGTATAGATGTAGCAGAGCTGGGTTTGCTGGGGCAGCTGTCATATATAGAGATATAGCAGGGCTGAGTGTGCTGGGACAGCTGTCATATAGAGATATAGCAGTTCTGGGTGTGTTTGGGCAGCTGTCATATGCATAGATGTAGCAGAGCTGGGTTTGCTGGGGCAGCTATCATATATAGAGATATAGCAGAGCTGAGTGTGCTGGAACAGCTGTCATATAGAGATATATCTGAGATACAGCTATATCTGTATATGACAGCTGTCTCAGCACATTCAGCTCTGCTACATCTCTATATATGAGCAGCTGCCATGTGTATAGATGTACACTTAGCCAGCTATAACAGTAGAAGTCTCATATTTTTTCAGTCAGCATTGAGGCAGCTTGTATGGTCTAGTGGTTAGCTGCTTTGCCTCTGAAGCAGAAGGTCGTGGGTTCGAATCCCAGCAGACTCTTTTCTGAAATACAAGCACTGAGTCTATATAAGGACATACAAGGCGGGACACAGGAAGAGGCTGCATCGCATCGCTGACATGGAGGTAAGTAGAAGTGTTTATTATTATTTTTTTAATACCCGACTGTTACTGCCATGGGGGAGCGGAAGGCACATGGGGGGAGGGGGGTTGGCACCTGATACTGGCACATGGGGGGAGGGGGGTTGGCACCTGATACTGGCACATGGGGGGGAGTGGGGTTGGCACCTGATACTGGCATGGGGGGGGGGGGAGGGAGAGAGGCACCTGATACTGGCACTTTTTTGTGGTGGGGGGGGGGGAAGATGCACTATGATACTGGGACATAGGGGGGGGGGAGGCACCTGATACTGGCACCTGGAGGGGAGAGGGGGGGTTGGCACTTGATACTGGCACATGGGGGGGGGGAGGCACCTGATACTGGCACATGGGGAGGGGGGAGGGAGAGAGGCACTTGATATTGGCACTTTTTAGTGGGGGGGGAGATGGCACTATGATACTGGGACATGGGGGGGGGGAGGAGAGAGGCACTTGATACTGGCATGTGGGGGGGGGGTTGGCACTATGATACTGGCACATGGGGGGGAGAGGCACTTAATACTGGCACTTTTTTGCGGGGGAGATGGCACTATGATACTGGCACATGGGGGGAAGAGAGAGGCACTTGATACTGGCACATGGGGGGAAGAGAGAGGCACTTGATACTGGCACATGGGGGGTGGGAAGGAGAGAGGCACTTGATACTGGCACATGGGGGGTGGGAAGGAGAGAGGCACTTGATACTGGCACATGGGGGGAGATGGCACTATGATACTGGGACATGTGGGGGGGGAGAGGCACTTGATACTGGCACATGATGGGGGGAACTTACTGGCACATTATTGGGGGGCATTATGGGGGACACTAGGCCGGCAGCCTATCAGAGGCCGGACACTGAGGGGCATCTACTGGGGCACTATATATGGGGCATTTTATACTGGTACATTTTGGGGGGCACTAGCAGGAAGGGGGGAGAGGAGCACTATGGGGGAATTTACTGGGGGCACTATATAGGGGTATTTTATACTGGCACATTATGGGGGCACTATGGGGACATTAGCTCAACTGGGGGCATTACAAGGGGGTATTTTTTGCACTGTCACATTATAAGGAGAATTATTACTACTGGGGGGGGGCATTATGGTGGGTTTTATTACTGCCCCATGGTATGACCCCCTAGTAGCAGCACCAGCCTCTCCCTGCTCTGCTATCCCTCTGTTCCTTCTCCAAATCCTTATTATAAAATCTTTCTCATTAGGATAAAACACAACATCAGCTCCACCGAGTCCCCGGCCAAGTGTGGAAGTGGCGTCCGAGATCCCCAAGGGCCAAGCCAAGTAACTGTAAGTGTTCATGTGGAGTATGTTTATGTTATGCACATATAGCCTACACTGTGCCCCACAATATACAGTATACCGCTACACTGTGCCCCGCAATATACAGTATACCTCTATACTGTGCCTCACAATGTACAGTATACCTCTATACTGTGCCCCACAATGTACAGTATACCTCTATACTGTGCCCCACAATGTACAGTATACTGCTACACTGTGCCCCACAATATACAGTATAACTCTACACTGTGCCTCACAATATACAGTATACTGCTACTGTGCCACACAATATACAGTATACCGCTACACTGTGCCCCACAATATACAGTACACCTCTACACTGTGCCCCACAATATACAGTATACTGCTACACTGTGCCCCACAATATACAGTATACCTCTACACTGTGCCTCACAATATACAGTATATCTCTACACTGTGCCCCACAATATACAGTATACCGCTACACTGTGCCACACAATATACAGTATACCTCTACACTGTGCCTCACAATATACCGCTACACTGTGCCACACAATATACAGTATACCGCTACACTGTGCCTCACAATATACCTCAACACTGTGCCACACAATATACAGTATACCGCTACACTGTGCCTCACAATATACCTCTACACTGTGCCACACAATATACAGTATACCGCTACACTGTGCCACACAATATACAGTATACCTCTATACTGTGCCACACAATATACAGTATACCGCTACACTGTGCCAAAGGAGTGGGGTTTACACAGGAGGAGGGAGGTGCGAAGCGCGCTGAGGGGGGCCCTTACAAATATTTGCTGTGGGGCCCAGTCACTTCTAGTTACACCCCTGCTTGTGCCCTTTATTCTGTGGGTCAGTATGATTACAATGATTCCACATATGTGCAGGTTTTTTTGTGTTTTAATATGGAAAAAAACAATAAAAAAACTTAGGTCTACTGAGATGTGCTTGGGCTCATTTTTTGTGGGACTATCAAAAGTTTTTATTGATACCATTTTGGAGTCTGTGTGACTTTTTGAACGCATTTTATTAAATTTTTCTGGGCAGGGGAAGTGATGAAAAATGGCAAATTGGCAATTTAGATTTTTTTTTTCTATTACGTCATTTGCCGTATGGGATAAATATTTTTATATTTTAAAAGTATGGACATTTTCAGACACGGTGATGCCCATGATTTTTTTTTTATTATTATTCTAGGAAATTAAATAAAACATTTATATTTTTTTTGAGGGGGGGTTCAATCTAATTAAGCTATTATATATGTGATTTATTGCAGCAGTACTGAAGGTGTGGCAGCAATATACATGTGTGTTAGGGCGAAATTAAGCATCAAGCCTCAATCATCTGTTTATTTGTATTCAGTTTCCACACGGTTGCAATTTAATTTTTGGGGGTTTTTGGCTGGGGTTCAATTTAATTAAGCTACATATATTCATGATTACTGCAGCAATACCCAAGGTGTGGCAGCAATCTACCTGTGTGTATTAAGGTTAAATTGGGTGTCAAGCCTCAATTGTATATTTATATACTGTATATTCAGTTTCTACATGGTTACAAAAAAACATTTTTTGGGGGGGGTTCAATTTAATTAAGCTTTATATATGTGATTACTGCAGCAATACCCAAGGTGTGGCAATAATCTACCTGTGTGCATTAGGGTAAAATTCAGCATTAATCCTCAATTGTCTTTTATTATGTGTATTCAGTTACCACATTGTCGCAATATAATTTAATTTGGGGGGTGGTTCATTTTATTTAAGCTGCATATATACATGATTACAGCAATACCCAAGGTGTGGCAGCAATTTACCTGTGTGTATTAAGGTGAAATTGAGTGTCAAGCCTCAATCTTCTATTTACATGTATTCAGTTTCCATATAGTTGAAATTTTAAATTTTTTGGGGGAGTGTTAAAGTTCTTTAAGCTGCATATATATATGTGATTACTGCAGAAACATCCACAGTGTGGCAGCAATCTTCCTGTGTGTATTAAGGTGAAATTGAGTGCCAAGCCTTGAAATTAGACGGTTTATTTTTTTTTTGGGGGGGGGGGGGGGTTACATTTCTTTAAGCAGCATAAATGTACGTGATTTATGCATCAATAAACGACATTTTCTCACAGCTCAGGATGATTCCGATGAATAGACCTCATCTTGCTGGTGGTGCCCCATCTTGCCACTGTTGCTGTCTATCTGCCTAACTACCATCACATTCTGTATAGCTGCTGCAGCCTGCATCTTGCTACTAATGCCTTTCAATCATCAGTTTACGTCTACTTAGTTTCCACATAGTTGAAATTTTAAATATTTAGATGAGGGGATTAAATTTCACGAGGCAGTATATGTACCTGGTTACTGCATACCAATATTTTCTCCCATCTGAGGCTGGTTGGAATGAATACAAATTGCCTTGCTGTCGGTGGCCCATCTTGCGACTGTTACTGTCTGCCTAACTACCATCACTTTCTGTACGGCTGCTGGTGTGGCCTACATCATGCCACTTAAGCCACTTTCCAACCATCAAGTTCTGTATGGCTGCTGCTGCCGACCATCATCTCCTGTAAGGCTGCTGCTGCTGCCTCCATCATGCTGCTGCCTTTTTGCCAACATGTACAAAAGTGTTGCTGCTGCAGCCGCCGCTCTTTCAGCAGCTGCTGCTCCTCGCTGTTAATCCCCTACTGCCACCACAATTAATGTAAAGCCTCTACCACCACTATCACTACTACTACTACTACTACTATTGCCACTACTACCCATCGACAGCTTTATATGTTCCATGCTATACTGCTCCTGCTGCTGCAACTATTGTGGCCACATGTCGCAATGTATCCGTACCATACTCTTTCCACATCCCCACTGCTACTGCTCCCAACTAAAACTGATATTTTTTTTATGCTCATTCACAACGATCCACTTTTTCTTCTGACAATGAACACTTGTGCGTGTCATATGGGTAGGCATTTCGACCCTTTCTGTGCATAATTTTTCTTTTTATCCCATAACACCATGCGTGTTTAAAAATCATCTGCTCGATAAGGGCCAATTTTTGGGAACTTTGGAATATGAAAAAGCATAGCACACATGCTGGCATGGTATGTTTTTAAACACACTCTATGTTAATGCCATCAAACATGCATGTAGCCATAGCTATGTATGTCAGTGTCACTCAGACATCATTTACTATTTCTGTCATTGTGTTCCAAAGGTTGAGGAGGTGGTAGGGAAAAAAAAAATCATAAAAAATAACAAAAAGAGATAACATGTTTTCCTAAATAAAAAAAAATAGGAAGCTAGAGTTGATAATGCACAATATTAATCTCAGCCTTAGGTTTGTCACTTTTGGATCTCAGTATAATAGGACTATAGTGTTGTATACAGCTAGCATCTCTGTTCCCTGGTAATATACTTATTTCTTGAAAATAAATACTCCAACACAATAACATAGATATTGATGTTAGCTACAGCTATAGACACTGCATTACTGGCTTGAATAAAAACAACACCACTGTCAATGTGTTCCCAATACTGAGGAACGTCATAACGGAATGTGTCAGAAGTCTCAGACCTAATTTTAGAAAAAAAATCTAACTTTTCTAGATAATATCAGAATCAACACCGTACCTTCACATACTATTCATACGGTAGAGCAGGAATGTATGAATAAGACGGCTATACTTGGAGTTTCCATACACTTTTGAACTTTACAATGCCATGTCTTGCTTAAAGGGTTTCTGTCACCAGGATTAACCCTATTAAACTGGCTGACATTAGTGATGTGCTAATGTCAGCAGACCCTAACTAGCCTATTCTTATGCTTATGGAAGTGCCCCTTACTTCACAATATTAACTTTTATTATATGCCAATTATCCTATAGGAGCAGGAGGGGCGTTGCACCTAGAGGCTCTATTCGCCCACCTCTTTCAATGCCCTTGATCACTTGATTGACAGGGCCAGGCCAGCGTTGGTCTCCTCCTGCCGGCGAAATCTCGCACCTGCGCCGTCCTGTTCAGTATTCGGTGCAGGCACAGTGAATGAAGGGCGCTCACCGGCTGCTGGCTCACTGCACCTGCGCTGAATACAGCCAGCATCACAGAGAAGAGGGAGGAGATAGCTGTGACATCACTGGATCTTCCTATGTGGTAAGTATTTGCCTAATTGGCCAGCGCTTTATTCCTACTGATACCACCAATGATCGAGGGGGCATTAGAAGAAAAAATTTTTATACAAAAAACATTCTACCAATAATAATTATATTTATGACCACTGTATCACCAATGAATCAAATTAATTTGGCCATCAGATAATATATGAAAAAAAAAAATGTATATATATATATATATATATATATATATATATATACATACATACACACATATAATGAATATATAATATATAAAGATGTATATATATATATATATATAAAAAATCTGGTGACAAAATTAATTTGATTCGTTGGTGATATAGTGGTCATAAATATAATTATTGGTGCAAAGTTTTTTGTATAAAATATTTATTCTTATAATGCCCCCTTGATCATTGGTGGTATCAGTGGGAATAAAGCGCTGGCCAATTAGGCAAATACTTCCCACATAGGAGGATCCAGCGACTTCACAGCTCTCTCCTCCCTCTTCTCTGCGATATCGGCTGCATTCTGAATACTGAGCGGGACAGCGCAGGTGCGAGATTTCGCCAGCAGGAGGAGACCAACGCTGGCATGGCCCTGTCAATCAAGTGAACAAGGGCGTTGAGAGGTGTGCGAATGTAGGCTAATTAGCATATAATAAAAGTTAAAATTGACCAGTAAGGGGTGCATCCATAAGCATAAGAATAGGCTAGTTAGGGTCTGCTGACATTGGCACATCACTAATGTCAGCCAGTTTAATAGGGTTAATCCTGGTGACAGAAATCCTTTAAAGAGGACTTTTCATGGGTCGAGACTTTATAAACTAAGTATCAGGATATGTAGGGCATAGTGCAGGGATATAACTGCACTTACTATTTTTTTTTGGGCGCTGCTCCATTCGCCCGCTGTGGCCCCAGTTCACAACAATGAGGAGGAGACAGTCTTTCTCCGTTGGTGTCTCCTTCTCCCTGGCTGTGCTGAAGTCCAATATAGAAGTACAGTTTATAATGTTTGGACCCATGAAAGGTCCTCTTTAAGCTGCCTAAATACTAAATCTAAATACTGTGCTATCTACTGGTCTATGTATATAAAAAGAAATGCTGATTACTCAAGTTGATTCAAAAGGGTCAGAGCCATAAGCTCTCCTCACTCCAATGAGTAGTGTCAATCATTGGGGTCTCAGATGTGTCCCTTAACTTTGTCACAGTGCCATCTGTAATGTTTAGCCAAGCTATGAAGGAGTAGTCATCCATATACAACTGGATCATTTACATTAAGACTCATCTCCTATTCTGTCCACCCTTAAAGAGGACCTGTCACATCTCAGGACATGTCTGTTATAGTAACTACTTGCATTCCCCATGAAATAACAATTCTGGATCATCTTTTTATATAGATCTATGTGAAATTGTGTCATTCCTCTATTATTCTCAGTAGAAGTTTATAAATTAATTGGAAACTGGACGTAGTCCCTAGACAGTCTGACATTGTCCAGTCAGTGCTGCCAGTGGCAGACTGTAAAAGGATCTTACGCCACACTGCAACACCCAGTTGGCAAAACTTCTAGCAGAAATAATAGAGGAATGTGTCACGGCTGTTTAAGGGTAACAAGAGCATACACAGTAAAAAAAGCTACTGACCGGACCCAAACTAGGGAAGAGAAAGGGTGACCCCTGTCAGACCCTCAACACTCTCCCTATGCTGCTAAAGCACATGCCCGGATCCATGTGGTGGAACGAGGCATGCCCGCGTGCCTAAGACTGATGAGCCCTGTAACCCCTACAATAGTGGAAGGGGCACGGCCACCGATGCCCTGCTCAGAATATGGAGGGAACCGTGGCCACCTTAGATCCAGTCAGAAAATCACCAGGTACACAACAATGTCTGCACACTTAGCTGAAGGAGCTGCAGCCGCAGAGAAGACGGATCCAAGGGCCGCTGGCAATATCCGGAGTGCTTGCAGCAACAGAACACAGGTCCAGAGAACTAATAGCTTAACAAGTGAAGATACTCAAGGCAGAGCTACAACTGAAAAGAGAAATATAATCCACGCCCTGCAATAGGAGGAGGGGTGATTTAAAGGCAGGGAAATCAAACGCAGGAGGAACAGCTGGGAGTAAAGACCTCATCACAGGGGCGGAGAAACAGAACAGTGAGAACACCTCCAAACTCTAAGTGACATCATCACAGGGGTGGAGACACAGAGCTGTGAGAACGTCTCAAAGCTCTGGTAGTGACAGAATGACACAACAAAAAGACATAACAAACATTCCAGAATCATCATTTCATGTGAAATATAATTGTGTCAGGAGAGTTGACAGGTCCTCTTTAAACTTTCTTGAATTGTGTTGTTATACAATTTGGAGAGGAGGAGGGAAAGCAGTGCTCCTAGGGCCTCAATGCACCAATCATCTGTTGAGCGACCTGAAGTTCATAAAGTGGACTTCAAGTTGAATTTCAGGGAAAATTTGATTCGCTGCAAAGCCGAATTTCTTTGTTCTTCGTGTTAACAAACTTATTTTCCCTAAAATGGCAGTAAAAAAATAAAAAATAAAAATCATACCCACCTCATCCATTTGTGCGCAAAGGCAATCTTGATTGTAGATCCTGTGCAAGTCTTGTGACGTCATTAAGCACCACGTGAGATTTTGTGCTAGATCTTCAAGCAAGATGGTCGCTGCGGGCTCTTCATGATCAAATGGATAAGGTGAGTATTTTAAATAGCTTTTAACAAATTAATCCCTGACAGTCCTCAATGATCATCTTAGATGCCACAATCAGTGATAAACGATGCATCAGGAGGGTTCAATCACAGGGGGCAGCGCAATCACTGTTTCCCATTATTGCGCTTGCTATTCACAAAGAAATGTGTGAAGGAGCCAATTCAAAGTTTTGAGAACAATAGAGTGCTCATTTAATTCACTATGATCAACCTTAAACAGGCAGTATAGCTGGTTTAATACAGTTGATCATGGTGACAGGTGCTCTTTAAATGTCAAAAGGGTCTAGAAGTTTTATGACCCAGTGCCCTACTGCTCAGAGGTAGTAGGTTCTGTCATATGATATTGATTTTTACATTCTTCTCTGCAGATCCAGACATATTTGATTATGGTTCAAATTGGGTCACTCAAGGACATTCACAGTTTTCCCTAAGCTGCTTCTGTGTTGTCTTGGCTGTGTGCTTAGAGTCATTGTCTTGTTGGAAGGTAAACCTTCGGCCCAGTGTCAGGTCCAAAGTACACTGGATCAGGTTTTCATTTGCTCCATTCGACTTTCCCTCAACCCTTACCAGTCTCCAAGTCACAGCTGCTGAAAAAAGACCCCCACAACATGAAGCTGCCAGCACTATGCTTCACTATAGGGATGGTATTGGCCAGGTAAAAAGCAGTGCCTGGCTTCCTCCAGACATGCCCCGTAGAATATTTAAACTTCATCTTCAAAAAGAATAAAAGAAGAACATGGCACTCAACATCCAATCTTTTCATCCACTTTATTAAAGCATAAAAAGCAGCCTTTGCGGACAGGGTTAGTGCTCCAACCCAGTCCACACCAGGCAGTTTTTTATGCTTCAATAAAGTGGATGGTGAGAGCCATGTTCTTCTTTGGAAGATATGTATTGGACCTTAACATAGAGGACCACCATGACCTTAAATGAAGTTTAAACTTCCATGTGCTTTAGGAATTGCAAGGACTGACACTTGATCAGCAGTTCCAGCCTCCTTTATTCAGGTGTTCAAACTTTGTTTCATCACACCAGAAAATCTTGTTTCTCATAGTCTAAGAGCCCTTTAAGTGCTTTTTTGCAAATTGCAGGGACGGTTTTCATCTATCTTTTACCAATGGGAGGCTTCTTTCTGGCCACTCTACCATAACGCCTAGATTGGTGGAGTGCTGCAGTGATGATTGACCTTCTGGAAGATTATTTAGAGCTCAGCCAGAGAGTTCATTGGCTTCTTAGTCACCTCTCTTACCAAAGTCCTTCTCCCTCAATTACTTAATTTGGTGGAATGGCCAGCTCTTGGAAGAGTCCTGGTTGTTCCAAATTTCTTCCATTTAAGAATAATGGAGGCTACTGTTCTCTTGGAATTTTCAGTGCAGTACAATTTTTTTGTACCCTTCTCCAGTTCATGTCTCTGAGCTCTAACAGCATTTCTTTTCTCTGCATGCCTTGGTTTTTGCTCTAATATGCATTGTCATCTGTAATACCTTAAATAGACATGAGTGCGTCTTTCCAAATCATGTACAGTCTCTGAATATACCACAAGTGGACTTGAATCAACATTTTAAAGCTGATCAAGACAAAAATGAAAGGTTCCCAGAGCCAAATTTCAAGTGTCATAGCAAAGGGTCTAAATACTTTTGTCCAATGTGAATTTTTTTTTTCTTATAATTAATTAGCAAACATTTCTAAAATTTTGTTTTCACTTTCTCATTATATAGTATTGAGTACATATTATTGAGGGAGGTCTTAATTTTTATTTTTTTATTTTAGTACAAGGCTGCAACGTAATAAAATGTGAAGGGTCTGAAGACTTTCTGAATGTACTGTTCAAGTAGCCTGTGCCATGTATTTACTGGTGTGTACAGTGGCTGTCAAAAGTATTCATACCCTTTTTTCATGTTTTGTTGCATGTAATTAAAATGGATTGGGTGTGGGTAGTGGGCATTTGTACCATTTAATTTACACAACATGACTATTATTTTGACACAGAGAAATTTACAGTAAGTAGTCACCCCTTGAAAGTCACTGCTTTGTGGGGCCACCTTTTGTTGCAGTATAGATGCAAGTATTTTAGGTTATGTCTGTATTAGCATCTAGACAGTGGGATTTTTGCAAACTTCTCTAACTCCTTCACGTTAGATGGGTTCAAGTTTAGCAGTCTTTGGGTCATGCCACAGATTCTAAATTGGATTGAGGTCTGGGCTTTGAATAGGCCATTCCAAGACAATTCAGTGTTTTCCCTTAAACTACTCCAGTGTAGCTTTAGTAATATGTTTAGGGTTATTGTCCTGCTGGAAGGTGAACCTGTGGCCCATTCCCAAAACTTTGGCAGACTGAAACAGGTTTCCCTGAAAAATTGCCCTGTAGTTCCTGCCATCCATCTTTTCCTCAATCATGACCAGTTTCCAGTCCATGCTAATGAAAATCAACTCCAGGCATTCAGGGGTGCTGCAGCCTCTTCCAATGCCATTGCCATCACTGTACATCGGTCACGTGGATTAGTTGCAGCTCAGTGCCATTGAAGTCAATGGGGTAGAACTGCAATACCAAGCACAGCAGCAATACAAAGTATGGCACTTGTGTGGTAGCTATTCTTGGTAAGCTTCCAGAAGGCCACAGCACAGATACTTCCATCTCCGTTGTGGATCTTTGGAGCTCCTTCAGTGTAATCATTGTTGTCTTTGTTTAATCTCTGATTAATGCCCTCCCTGTCCAGTCTGTGTGTTTTGGCGGAAGTCCTTCTCTTATTAGGTTTATAGTTGTGTTATATTCTTTTCTTTTTATTATAAGGGATTTAATGGTGTTCCATAGGATTTTTAATGTTTGGAATATTTTTATAACCCAACGTTTATCCATACTTTTCCATAGCATTGTCTCTGACCTATTTGGAGAACTCCTTGTTCATCATGTTGCTTGGTTAGTACCATTGCAGGCTCGGGCCTTTCAGAACAGTAGTAGTTACACTCACATCATGGGACAGATCATGTGACACTTTGATTTAACACAGGAGGACTTTATTCAAGGAATTATGTCACTTTCTGAAGTTAAAGTTTGACCCAGACCTTATTTAGGGGTTTAATAGCAAAGGGCATCAAATACATATCCACTAACAACTTTTCAGTTTTTATTGATTTGTTTTTTGAAACAAGGTGTTTATTTTTTATTTTTTGGTCACTGTAACAATTTGGACTATTTTGTAAAGTCCATTATATAAAATCCAAATTAAATGGAATGTGTCATCAGAAAATGTGTTTGTGTTTAACATAGTTTTAGAGAATTTTTAATGATGTTATTTTTCATTTCTAATATCTATATTTAGGGGGGGGGGGGGGGAAACAAAATCCTGCAGTTTTCGCACTGGCCACGACATTATCCACCATTCACAATAGGTGATTGTCAAAGCTTAGCTATTTTTTCCTTGTACAATGAACTCTGCACAGGGCACAGAGCATGCTTAGAAAACTCTCCCATAGCAGTCAATAAGGTCCACTCCTGTCCATTGTGTCTATTGTCCATGTGGCTGCCGTAAAGCAGTTTTTTTAAAATGCTTTCTAAATGCTGTTAACCCTTAGGATACCAGAGTTTTTTTTCTCATTTTCATTTATCTTACCTACCGTATATACTCGAGTATAAGCCGACCCGAGTATAAGCCGAGGCCCCTAATTTTACCCAAAAAAAAAAAATGGGAAAAAATTATTGACTCGCGTATAAGACTAGGGTGGGAAATGCAGCTATAATGTAGAGTGTATGTGTATATAATGCACACACTCTACATTATATACACACATCTGCAAGAGGGTGACTCAGATTGATCGGAGTCTAACTCTGACTCCCTGTATTTAATGCAGAGTGTGTGCATTATATACACACACACACACACACACACACACACACTCTGCATTAAATACAGGGAGCCATCCACAGATCTCCCCCATAAACAGTGCCATCCACAGATCTCCCCCCTAAACAGTGCCATCCACAGATCTCCCCCCTAAACAGTGCCATACACAGATCCCCCCCTAAACAGTGCCATACACAGATCCCCCCCCTAAACAGTGCCATGATGGCACTGTTTAGGGGAGGGGGGATCTGTGGATGGCACTGTAGGCACTGCCATCCACAGATCCCCCTCCCCGACGCTCACAGCAGTATATTTATAAACTACAGTAATCAGTAACTACTTTAACTTTAATCATTGCTCATTGCAATCTATTGTTTCTACCTATAAAATAATTCCAATTTAAAAAAGTTTGACTGAAGCAAACAAGCCAGAACTTTTGATTTATTTGGCAGCAGAATTTTTGTGATATTCATAACAAATCTGATTTGTTCAGAATTGATTTGCTCATCTCTAGTGTATATGTTACCAGAAAATCTATCCTGAAAAATATAGCTAGTGAGCTCCTAATGTGTTCAGTTCTGTTTGGTTGACTGCTGTGTTAGAGCCTAAAATACATCAAAGATTTCCTGTGTTCTATTTTTGTTGTTTTCTGAGATGTTTCACCATAACATACTTTATTCAAGAAATAGTATTCACTAGAGGATATTTCCAGTGATTAATAGTTGCAATTAACACTAGTGCTGTGTATGTTATTAAAAACAACTTCATTTGGTTCTCTATATCGCTATTTTTCTTTCTATTTCAGAATGAAGAGGGATTTGGCCAAGAGGGAATTTTGGAACATAGAGACAATATGAACGCAGACGAGACTTATGAAACACCCCGTCAGGTATGAATGAACTTTCAGCCTCAATGAACCTGAGCTACATTACCCGGCACAGTTAATTGTGCTTTTTTGGAATCTTGGGGTAACATTTTGCTTAGCAGGCTCTAAAGTTACTACTTGGTGAGGTTATGCTGCATTAGGTCACTATTTGCTACAGGTTTATAAAAATAACTAAATCTCAGGAAACTCTTTAACCCATTAACTTTCTGTACCCCAGGCCTGTTTTCACCTTCCTGCCCAGGCCATTTTTTGCAAATCTGACAAGTCTAATAACTTTGGAACGCCTTTACTTATCCAAGCCATTCTGATTAGAAAATTGGAGTCGATATATTTCACCTTTATTTTTTTTAAATCCCAAATTTACCAAAAATTTGAAAAAAAATACACAATTTTCTAAAATAGAATTTCTCTACTTTTAAGACAGATCAGATGATATTTTTATAGAGCCAGTTGTATTGGACGTGGCAATACCTAATATATCTTTTTTTTAATTAAGTTTCACACAGTACAGTAAAAACATTTTTGAAAAGAATAATATCTTGTTTTTGTGTTGCCATTTTCTAAAAGCCATATTTTTTTTATTTTGAGGCGATTGTCTTAAGTAAAGGCTCATTTTTTGTAGGATGAGATAATGGTTTGATTGGCACCATTTTGGAGTATATACAACTTTTTGATCACTTGGTATTAAACTTTGTGAAACAAGGTGACCAAAAATGGCTGTTTTGGCACAGTTTTTTTTTTTCTTTGCAGCATTCATCTGAGGGAGTATATCATGTAATATTTTTATAGATTAAGTTGTTACAGATGTGACGATACCTAATATGTATATTTTTATTTTTGTTAAGTTTTACACAGCAAAAGCATTTTTGAAAAGAAAAATATCTTTTTTTGTGTTACTATATTCTAAGATCCATATTTTTTTTGCGATTGTCTTATGTAGGATCTCATTTTTTGGGGGGATGAGATGATGGGTTTCATTGCTACCATTTTGGGGTACATACAGGTTTTTGATCACTTGGTATTACATTTCTGTGAGTCAAGGTGACCCAAAAATTGCTGTTTTGGCACTGTTTTTATTTTTATTTATTTATAGTATTCATCTGAGGGAGTATATCAGGTAATATTTTTATAGATCCAGTTGTTACAGATGTGACAATACCTAATATGTATATTATTTTTGTTAAGTATTACACAGCAAAAGCATTTTTGAAAATAAAAATATCTTGTTTTTGTGTTACTATATTCTAAGATCCTTTTTTTAAGCCATTGTCTTATGTAGGATCTCTTTTTTTATTTTTTTATAAGATGATGGTTTGATTGATACCATTTTGGGGTACATACAGGTTTTTGATCACTTGATATTACACTTCTGTGAGTCAAGGTGACCATAAAATTGCTGTTTTGGCACTGTTTTTAATTTTATTTATTTATAGCTTTCATCTGAGGGAGTATATCAGGTGATCTTTTTATAGATTAAGTTGTTACAGATGTGACGATAACAAAAATAAAAATAATATACATATTAGGTATCTACTTATGGGTTGTTGTCTCATAACCATGTCCATGCAGCAGTTATTTGTGATGTTATCTCCATGAGCATGTCAAAGCAGCAACAGCGGCAGTAATAGTGGAGAGTCTATGTAACTAGCTGGTTGCAAAATAGCTGTAAACTAACTGGGCGTTGTAAGTGTGGTGCTGGAGCTGTGGCAGAGAAAAAAGTACATCATGGGTTTGGTTGGATACACCTATATGAAGTGCTACATACAGGATGTAAGGCAGAGCGATTTGCTTACATGGTGAAAAAGGGCTAGGAAAAGATATACATGAGGTAAACAACTACATAAGTATATCTGTTAAAAGCCATACTAATGCAGGACTATGCCTATCAAGACCGATAAAATTTTGGTTTTAAGGACAAAAAACAATGTTTTCAATTTGATGTGTCTCTTTACGAGATATTTTTTTTGTGTGTTTTGTTACCAATAACATGAAGTTATTGGTAAATTTTGTATGATATATTTTGTTTCTATTGCAATTTTATTTTTTCTGCTTTTAAGTCAGATAGTCATACCTCACAAAATTGTTAATAAATATTTACTATATGTGAATTTTATGTTGAGATCATTTTTTATATGCAGTTTTATTTATTCATTTTTTGTGATGATGTTAATACGTTTACCAGTATTTTAGCAAAATTGTCAAGAAAATTTCTAAAACTTACTATATTTTTACGCAACCAATTCTGTTCTAACGGAGCTTTCGGACACCTATATATTAGAAATCTCCCTCAAATGACCACCTTTTAAAACTGTACCCCACAAAGTATTCAAATGGAATTTACAAAGCTTGTTAACCCTTTAGGTGTTTCACAGGAATTAATGCAAAATGGAAGTGAAATTTAAACATTTCAATTCCTGTTGGCAATTTTAAATTGAATACATTTTTTTTATCCAGCAAATGATAAAATAAAAAAAAAGCTCAATATTTGTTTCCATAACTCTGCACTTTTTAGAAATATCTTAAGTGGCACTAGATTGCTACTTGACTACATACGAGCTTCAGAAGTGGAAATGCACCTGGTGGATTTTGGTTGTCCCTATTTTTTTGAATGTTTTTTAGTGACTATTTCAGGCTTGGAAAAGCCTTAAAGAGGACCTTTCACCAGAATAAAACATCTAAACTAACTATACATACATTACTGTTATACCTGGGCGCCGCTCCGTTCTCTCGTTATAGCCTCCGGTATCTTCATAGTTAGGCTCCACCCAGGGGAACCTGCCGGCGTCTCAGTCTCCTATGCTGTAGCGCTGAGAGGCTTTTTTTTCTCTCAGGCTATGAGCTGAGCGCTGTGATTGGCCAGCGCTACAGCATGGGAGAATGAGACGCCGGCAGGTTCCCCTGGGTGAAGCCTAACTATGAAGATAACGGAGGCTATAAACAGGAGAACGGAGCGGCGCCCAGGTATAACAGTAAGTGCAGGGAGATCCCTGGGTGCCGCTCTCCATGTCTGTATAGTTAGTTTAGATGTTTTATTCTGGTGAAAGGTCCTCTTTAACCAGCTCCGGACCGCCGTACGCAGGATTGCGTCCTGCCGGCGGTCCTGCTCTTCTGGGTGGACGCATATACGCGTCCTCCCGCGAGAGCCGAGATTTCCTGTGAACGCGCGCATGCAGGCGCGCGCGCTCACAGGAACGGAAGGTAAGAGAGTGGATCTCCAGCCTGCCAGCGGCGATCGCTCGCTGGCAGGCTGGAGATGTTTTTTTTTAACCCCTAACAGGTATATTAGACGCTGTTTTGATAACAGCGTCTAATATATCTGCTATCTGGTCCTCTGGTGGTCCCTTTTGTTTGGATCGACCACCAGAGGACACAGGTAGCTCAGTAAAGTAACACAAAACACTACACTACGCTACACCCCCCCCTGTCACTTATTAACCCTTTATGAACCACTGATCACCCCATACAGACTCCCTGATCACCCCCCTGTAAGGCTCCATTCAGACGTCCGTATGATTTTTACGGATCCACGGATACATGGATCGGATCCGCAAAACACATACGGATGTCTGAATGGAGCCTTACAGGGGGGTGATCAATGCCAAGGGGGTGATCACCTCATATACACTCCCTGATCAACCCCTGACATTGATCACACCCCTGTCACGCTCCATTCAGACGTCCGTATGCGTTTTGCGGATCCGATCCATGTATCCGTAAAAATCATACGGACGTCTGAATGGAGCCTTACAGGGGGGTGATCAATGACAGGGGGGTGATCAGGAAGTCTATATGGGTGATCACCCCCTTGTCATTGATCACCCACCTGTAAGGCTCCATTCAGACGTCCGTATGTGTTTTGCGGATCCGATCCATGGATCTGTAAAAATCATATGGACTTCTGAATGGAGCCTTTCAGAGGGGTGATCAATGACAGAGGGGTAATCAATGACAGGGGGTGATCAGGGAGTGTATATGAGGTGATCACCCCATATACACTCCCTGATCACCCCCCTGTCATTGATCACCCCCTGTAAGGCTCCATTCAGACATTTTTTTGGCCCAAGTTAGCGGAAATATTTTTTTTTTTTTGTTTTTTCTTACAAAGTTTAATATTCCACTAACTTGTGTCCCAAAAATAAAATCTCACATGAACTCACCATACCCCTCACGGAATCCAAATGCGTAAAATTTTTTAGACATTTATATTCCAGACTTCTTCTCACGCTTTAGGGCCCCTAAAAAGCCAGGGCAGTATAAATACCCCACATGTGACCCCATTTCGGAAAGAAGACACCCCAAGGTATTCCATGAGGGGCATATTGAGTCCATGAAAGATTGAAATTTTTGTCCCAAGTTAGCGGAAAGTGAGACTTTGTGAGAAAAAAATAAATAAAAAATTTCCACTAACTTATGCAACAAAAAAAAAATTCTATGAACTCGCCATGCCCCTCATTGAATACCTTGGGGTGTCTTCTTTCCAAAGTGGGGTCACATGTGGGGTAGTTATACTGCCCTGGCTTTTTAGGGGCCCTAAAGCGTGAGAAGAAGTCTGGGATCCAAATGTCTAAAAATGCCCTCCTAAAAGGAATTTGGGCCGCTTTGCGCATCTAGGCTGCAAAAAAGTGTCACATCTGGTATTGCCGTACTCAGGAGAAGTTGGGGAATGTGTTTTGGGGTGTCATTTTACATATACCCATGCTGGGTGAGATAAATATCTTGGTCAAAAGACAACTTTGTATAAAAAAAATGGAAAAAGTTGTCATTTGCCGAGATATTTCTCTCACCCAGCATGGGTATATGTAAAATGACACCCCAAAACACATTGCCCAACTTCTCCTGAGTACGGCGATACCAGATGTGTGACACTTTTTTGCAGCCTAGGAGGGCAAAGGGACCCACATTCCAAAGTGCACCTTTCGGATTTCACCGGTCATTTTTTACAGATTTCGATTGCAAACTACTTTTCACACATATGGGCCCCTAAATTGCCAGGGCAGTATAACTACGCCACAAGTGACCCCATTTTGGAAAGAAGACACCCCAAGGTATTCTGTGAGGGGCAAGGCGAGTTCCTAGTATTTTTTATCGCAAGTTAGTGGAATGAGACTTTGTAAGGAAAAAAAATAAAAAAATAAAAAATCATCATTTTCCGCTAACTTGTGACAAAAAATAAAAAGTTCTATGAACTCACTATGCCCATCAGCGAATACCCTAGGGTGTCTACTTTCCGAAATGGGGTTATTTGTGGAGGTTTTCTACTGTTTGGGCATTGTAGAACCTCAGGAAACATGACAGGTGCTCAGAAAGTCAGAGCTGCTTCAAAAAGCGGAAATTCTAATTTTTGTACCATAGTGTGTAAACGCTATAACTTTTACCCAAACCATTTTTTTTTTTTTTGCCAAAACTTTTTTTTAAAATCAAAGACATGTAGAACAATAAATTTGGCAAAAAATGTATATATGATGTTGTTTTTTTTGCAAAATTTTACAGCTGAAAGTGAAAAATGTCATTTTTTTGCAAAAAAATCGTTACATTTTGATTAATAACAAAAAAGTAAAAATGTCAGCAGCAATAAAATACCACCAAATGAAAGCTCTATTAGTGAGAAGAAAAGGAGGTAAAATTCATTTGGGTGGTAAGTTGCATGACCGAGCAATAAACGGTGAAAGTAGTGTAGTGAAGAAGTGTAAAAAGTGGCCTGGTCATTAAGGGGGTTTTAGCTAGCGGGGTTGAAGTGGTTAAGGTACCAAACATAAGACACACCCCTAAACATTTTGCTAACTTTCAACCCTCAAGGAATTCATCTAGGATTGTGGTGAGCATTTTTACCCCACATATGTTTCATAGAATTTATTAAAATTGGGCTTGGATAAGTAAAAATTAGATTTTTCCAATTAAATGAGGATTTAGACATAAATAAATCACAAAGCTTAACAGGAGGCTGCTATGTCTACCATATAGGAACCCTGCAGTCAAATTGAAGGGGGGGGGGGGGGGCCTAACGGTGTACAGAGGGAACTTGATCTCTCTGTAAACCACTTAGATGCTGGGGTCACTTTTGACTATAGCATGTAAGCTATAAACTGCCAGAATCAGAGCTAGCTTCAATCTCACCATTGCAGCAGGAGCCTGTCTGTATTGTGTACACCTGCCGTCAGTGAAGAGGAACATACAGTGAGGAACAGAAGTATTTGAACACCCTGCGATTTTGCAAGTTCTCCCACTTAGAAATCATGGATGAATCTGAAATTCACATTGTAGGTGCATTCCCACTCTGAGAGACAGAATAAAAAAAATAAAAAAATAAGGAAATCACTGATTTGATTTTAAAGAATATATTTCTCTTGCACTGCTGAACATAAGTATTTGAACACCTGAGAAAATCAGTGTTAATATTTGGTACAGAAGCTTTTGTTTGCAATTACAGAGGTCAAACATTTCCTGTAGTTCTTGAGCAGGTTTGCACACACTGCAACTGGGATTTTGGTCCACTCCTCCACACAGATCTCCTCTAGATCTGTCAGGTTTCAGGGCTGTTGCTGAGCAACACAGATTTTTAGCTCCCTCCAAAGATGTTCTATTGTATTTAGGTCTGGAGACTGGGTAGGCCACTCCAGAACCTTGATATGCTTCTCACAGAGCCACTCCTTGGTTATCCTGGCTGTGTGCTTCGGGTCGTTGTCTTGTTGGAAGACCCAGCCACGACCCATCTTCAATGCTCTGACTGAGGGAATAAGGTTGTTGCTCAAAATCTCACAATAAATGGCCCGATTCATCCTCTCCTTAATACAGTGCAGTTGTCCTGTCCCCTTCGCAGAAAAGCACCCCAAAGCATGATGTTACCACCCCCATGCTTCACAGTAGAGATGGTGTTCTTGGGATGCAACTCACACTTCTTTTTCCTCCAAACACGACGAGTGAAGTTTAGACCAAAAAGTTCTACTTTGGTCTCATCTGACCACTTGACTTTCTCCCATGCCTCCTCTGGATCATCTAGATGGTCATTGGCAAACTTCAGATGGGCCTGGACATGTGATGACTTGAGAAGGGGAGCGTTCCGTGCAATGCATGATTTGAAACAATGACAGCGTAGTGTTTTAACGACAGTGACCTTCGAAACTGTGTTCCCAGCTCTCCTTATGCCATTGACCAGATCCTCCCTTGTAGTTCTGGGCTGATTCCTCACCTTTCTTATCATCAGTGATACCCCACGAGGTGAGATCTTGCATGGAGCCCCAGTCCGAGGGAGACTGAGAGTCGTCTTTAGCCTCTTCTATTTTCTAACAATTGCTCCAACAGTTGATCTATTTTCACCAAGCTGCTTGGCAATTGCCCCGTAGCCCTTTCCAGCCTTGTGGAGGTCCACAATTTTGTCTCTGGTGTCTTTTGACAGTTCTTTGGTCTTGCCCATGGTAGTAGTTGGCATCTGACTGACTGTGGGGTGGACATGTGTCTTTAAAGAGCACAGACAGGTGCTACTAAGTGAGATTAATGAGTGGAGTAGATGTGGACTTTTTAAAGGCACAGTAACAGGTCTTTGAGAGCCAGAATTCTTGCTGTTTCTCAGGTGTTCAAATATATATGTTCAGCAGTGCAAGACAAATAAATTCTTTAAAAATCATACAATGTGATTTCCTGAATTGTTGTTTTTAAATTCTGTCTCTCAGAGTGGGGATGCACCTACAATGTGAATTTCAGACCCCTCCATGATTTCTAAGTGAGAACTTGCAAAATAGCAGGGTGTTCAAATACTTATGTTCCTCACTGTAGATAACTCAGATCCTGGTCATTTAACCCCTCAGATGCAACCCAAGCATCTGTGGTATTAGGGGTCATGCACACGAACATAGTTTGTTTCCATATCCGAACCGCATTTTTTGATGCTCGGATGCGAACCCATTCACTTCAATGGGGTCACAAAAAATGCGGACCATACGCCGTGTGCTGTCCTATTCTTGTCTGTTTTGCATACAAGAATAGGCATTTCTATTATGGGCGTCCCGTTCTGTTCTGCAAATTGCACAATGCACACGGCCGGCATCTATGTTTTGTGGGTCCACAATTTGCAGACCACAGAACACGGCACAGTCATGTGCATAAGCCCTTAGACAGAGGTAGATGGCTCCCTTTTCCCTCCAATTGGAGTCCCCGTAGTGAAATTGTGGCACTCTGATCGATTGCTATGACAGCCTTGCGAAAGCTCCCAGGCCTATCATAGCAAGCTGCCTGTAAAGCTGGGCCTGAGGCATGGCCTGATAGACAGCCTGTGAAATCCTATAAACTGCAATAGTATTCTATTGCAGTCTAGGGTACATGTGATCTTCTGAAGGGACCAAAAGGTGTAAAGAAAAAAGATTAAAAAACTGAAAAATTTTATGAATTCAAATTGCCATTTTCCCCCCCAATTTTACCATATGTGTTGCACGCTAAGATATCTTGTTTCCTATCGCCCTCTCCATAGTCTGATCTCCCAGATGCATCTTCTGTTCTCCCCCCAGTTGCTATGAGATTATAAAGGAGGAGAGCAAAGAGAGCCAAGAGAGTCAGAAGTTAGATTCATATATTCCACAGTGGCAAAATGGTAGAAGAATTTTTATTGAAGACTATTAATGGAATTTCTAGAACTCAGAATGACCTAAGTACAAATGAGCGAATCGAATCCCACAAAGTGGAATTCAATCCGAATTTCAGGATAATTCGATTCACCTCGAAGCCAAATTTCCTTGTGCTTTGTGTCAGCGAATCGATTTAACCTGAAAGTCTAAAAAACAAAAACTATCTTACCTCCTCCATTTGCTCACGATGGGCCGCCAGCCTCCATCTTGATTGAATATCTCGTCCAAATCCGGTGCGTGCTGCTCCCTGTCATTGCACCTGCTACTTACCAAAAAATTCAGTTATTCGTCACAAAGTGAATTATTTTATACAATTCGGTGAATCAGCCAAATCTAACTTTTTATAAATTCGCTCATCTCTAGACCTAACCTTAGGATCACCCCTGCCAATCAGCTCCCATTTAAGTGAGTAGGAGCAGCTCTGCAGTAACCAGGCATGGCCACTAAACAGTGTATGGAACTCAGTTATGAAGCCTGGTTCCAGTGCCACAGCTACTGAAAATAACTTATTGTCGCGAGTTGGATTCTAGCCAATCCCAGCAAAGATAGTGATAACTTACCCTACTTATAGGCCATTAATAGAAAAGTCCTAAGAAAAAAAACATTATTTTCAAAATAGATTATCCAGGATACAGGTGGTTGGATAGGATACAGAGACTGGCAGGGAACTTGGGAATCTGAGCATGTAAGCAGTGATGGACTGGTAAGATGAGTATTCAGTTTGTTATTTTATAGCATTCTAAGCTTTTGGTTTAAAAAAAAAAAAAAAAAAAAAAAAACATGGTTTTTAGGAAGAAAATACATTTTAAAGGTGTCACACCTGAATTTTCATTAATTTACTGCAGATCATAGTCAGATGATTATACCAGCAGCACATAAGTCAGAGTTTCTTCTTGGTGTGCTTAACCCCTTCAGGACCCTGACATTTCACCTTAAAGACCAGGCCATTTTTAGTAAATGTGTCACTTTATGTGGTGATAACTTTAAAACACTTTTACTTATCCAGGACATTCTGAGATTGTTTTCTTGTCAGATATTGTACTTCAAGATAGTGCCAAATTTGAGTCAAAATATTTCATTTTAGTTATGAAAAAAATGGCAAATTTACAAAAAATTTTGAAAATTCTTTACATTTCAAAATGTCAATTTCTCTACTTTTAAAATAGATAGTAATACCTCCAAAAATAGTTATTACTTTACATTCCCCATATGTCTACTTCATGATTGGATCAATTTGAAAATTACATTTTATTTTTTGGGGACGTTAGAAGGTTTAGAAGTTTAGAAACAAATCTTAAAAATTTCAAGAAAATTTCCAAAGCCCAATTTTTTAAGGACCAATTCAGTTATGAAGTCACTTTGTAAAATGTAAAAAATGCATAGTAATGTGTCGTCAGTTCTGAACTAAGATGTATCACCTGGTATATGTGTTAGTTGGATGATATCGTATTGTTATCTTTTTGTGATCATGACGCAATACTAATAAACATCTTTGTTAAAAAAAAAAACTGATTTTGCAAACTTTGCTAACCCTTTAGGTGTCCCACAAGAATTAAAGGAAAATGGGAAAAACATTTTAAAATTTCACATTTTTTTGCAGATTTTAAATTTTTATACATTTTTTCTGCAACACATCAAGGGTTAATAGTCAAACAAAACTCAAAATCTATTACCCTGATTGTGGAGTTTACAGAATCACCCCATATGTGCTAAAAAAAAAACCTGATGTATGGGCACACAGAAGGCTTCAGAGTGGAAGGAACACCATATGGCTTTTGGAGAGCGGACTTAGTTCCCAATAACCATTCCAGCTATGTCGCATATGAAGACACTCTGAGGTGGCTCTACAGTGGAAACCCCCAAAAAGTGACCCCTAGAATTAGAAAACACTTTGCAGTGAAAATTAAAAATTGCATTTTTTCTATAACAATTTGCTTTACACCCACATTTTTCACTTTCCCAAAAGGTAACAGGACAAAAAGCACCCCATATTTTGTTCCCCATTTCCCCCCGAATATGGCAACACCCCATATGTGCTCAAAAAATGATGCATGGGCACATAGCAGGGCTCTAGAGTCAAACAGCAAAATATGGATTTTGCTGACCTGAATTGGCAGACATAGATTTTAGGTGCTCTGTCACATTAAAAAAAATTCTGAAGTCCCCAAAAATTAAAAACCCCAAGAAATGACCCCATTTTGGAAAGAGCATCCCCGTACGAACATTTTAAGTGGTGAAAATGGTACTTTTCAGCAAACAGGTGTCTCAAAGAAAGCAGAAACACTTCTTAAAGGCTTTCAAAGAACACATTTGTGAAAATGAAAAATTATTAGCAATTTTTCACTTTCACAGGCCCAGCGCTACCATAAGGCAGACCAAGCAGCTTAGAAGGGGTGGGCTGAAATCGGAACTTTTTTTTTTATAAATCATTTGCGAGTACTTCTTGCGCCGCAGCGCCGCCGGGCGCCTGCCCCAACCTGCGCTAAATAGCTAAAACTTTACAGACCCAAAAGTCCTTTTAAGTAATATTGTGTGTGGCAGCAGCAATAAATATTTTTAGCGCAGCCTGCGCTAAATTGCTTAAACTTTACAGACTCAAAAGTCATTTTAAGGACAGTTGTGTGAGGCAGCAATATCTATTTTTAGCACATCCTGCGCTAAATAACGTGCAATAGTTAAGCCGCTGCAGACAGCGACATTATCTGTGCTACGTCTCCTGTGTAACGTGTGCACATCCCAAAAATATCTGTGATATCCAATGTACTTTTTCTGTAGACAGTGTCAGCTGTGGACAGTGACATTAGCTGTGCTACATCTCCTGTGTAACGTGTGCACATCCAAAAAATATCAGTGACATCCAGTGTACTTTTTCCGTAGATGGTGTCCGCTGCAGACAGTGACATTACCTGGGGTACATCTCCTGTGTAACGTTTCCACATCCAAAACACCTGTGACATTCCCTGTAATTTTATATTAGCCGCTGCTGACATCAGCGACATTATCTGTGGTATATCTCCTGTGTGATGTTTCCACATCCCAAATACCTTTAATTTTTTGGCGCATACACTTACATACTTTCAAGCATATATAACATTTAATATGAAGAAGGCGAGCAGTAAAGGACAGGGAAGTGTCCATGATGCTGATGGTGCATGCAGAGGCCGTGGCCCTGGGTGTATTGAAGCTGTGTATGCTGCCAGAGCGCAAGATAAAAAATCATCCACAGGCACAGGACAAAGCTATCGAAGTCAGACGAGTGCAACCAGGTGGTTTGTTGGATTGCAGCAAATAATGCTTCTAGTCGGTTAAGCACCACCCTGTCTTCCACCAAGTCCAGTCTCAGTAGCCAAGAGTCTGGTCAACACAATCCACACCCTGATACTCCTTCCTCCAACCATGGAGAGTCTTGCCAAACAAGTGATCCCAAACTCGGGTATTCCGAGTAGCTACTTTCAGCGCCATTCCTTGATTTGGGCCTCTTGACAAGCCCACTTGAAGAGGGACATGAGGAGATCTTGTGCCCTGATTCCCAAACTCTTGAGCATCCATAGTCACAAGAAGATGACAGTGGGGAATGGCAATTAGTGTTACGCAAGGTGGATGATGATAATGAGACACAGTTGCAAATAAGTCAACGGCAATTAGGGTCTAATGAGGTTGATGATGAGGATTAGACACAGTTGTCAATAAGTGAGGTTCTTGTTAGGTCAACAAATCAGGAGGATGAGCAGAGTGAGGAAGTGGAAGAGGAGGTGTTGGACGATGAAGTCACTGACCCAACCTGGAAAGGGAGCAGGGTGCAAAAGCGGAGCGGCCATCCTCTAGACAGTACGCCTGCTCCTGCCCACCGCAGCAAGGGACCGAGCACACCAAAGCCAGCTCCAAGAAGTTCCCTGGCGTGGCAGTTCTTCAGACAATGTGCTGACAACAAGACACTAGTGGTTTGCACGCTGTGCAATCAGAGCCTGAAGGGAACATTAACGTTATCAACCTGAGCACAACCTGCATGACCAGGCATTTAAGCGCTAAGCATGAGCTGCAGTGGAGTAGATACCTCAAAAAACAAGAAAGTTCTCTGGCTCCTCCTGCTTCCTCTTCTGCTGCAGTCTTGGCCTCTTCATCCACCTCTGGAGTGACAGTGCCACCTGCCACCCCACAAACAGAGGATCTTCCAGCAACACCACCACCTGGGTCACCAAGCATATCCACAATGTCCCACGGAAGCGTTCAGCTCTCTATCTCCCAAACGCTGGAGAGGAAGAGGAAGTACCCCCCTACCCACCCGCGAATACTAGCCCTGAATGCCAGCATTTCAAAATGACTGGCCTTTGAAATGCTGTCATTCCGTCTGGTGGAGACGGATAGTTTTAAAGGCTTTTGGCGGTGGCTGTCCCACAGTACCTCATGCCCAGCTGCCACTACTTTTCCAGGTGAGCCATCCCTTCCCTGCACAACCAAGTGGGGGACAAAATTAGGTGTGCACTGCGCAACGCCATCTGTGGCAAGGTGCACCTCACTACGGATATGTGGACCAGTAAGCACGGTCAGGGACATTATATCTCCATAACAGCACACTGGGTAAATGCAGTGGCGATTGCGTCTGAGGCGGATAGCAGTTTTGCGCATGTCCTTCCACCATCGAGGATTGTAGGGTGCTTCAGTTTGTCTCCTGTTGTTTCCTCTTCCTACTCAGCTTTCTCATCCTCTACCAGTTCCTCATCCGGTCAGCGTAACACCTTCACCACCAACTTCAGCACAACCAGGAGTAAACGACACCAGGCTGTTTTAAAACTTTTCTGTTTGGGAGACAAACCCCCACCATTGCTATACCTAGTAGACTGGTAAAAAAAAAAAAAAAAAAAAAAAAAGATTGTCAGTTACATTTTTTCCGGTGAAATTCACCAATTTTTGGGTGTGAAGTACCGCTGCTATACCTAGTAAACAGGTTAAAAAAAAAATGTCAGTTACATTTTCAGTTGAAATTCAACCATTTTTAGGTGTGATGTACCACTAGAGTTGAGCGGACACCTGGATGTTCGGGTTCGAGAAGTTCGGCCGAACTTCCCGAAAATGTTCGGGTTCGGGATCCGAACCCGATCCAAACTTCGTCCCGAACCCGAACCCCATTGAAGTCAATGGGGACCCGAACTTTTCGGTACTAAAAAGGCTGTAAAACAGCCCAGGAAAGGGCTAGAGGGCTGCAAAAGGCAGCAACATGTAGGTAAATCCCCTGCAAACAAATCTGGATAGGGAAATGAATTAAAATAAAAATTAAATAAAAAAAAATTAACCAAAATCAATTTGAGAGAGGTCCCATAGCAGAGAATCTGGCTTCAAGTCACCCACCACTGGAACAGTCCATTCTCAGATATTTAGGCCCCGGCACCCAGGCAGAGGAGAGAGGTCCCGTAACAGAGAATCTGTCTTCATGTCAGCAGAGAATCAGTCTGCATGTCATAGCAGAAAATCAGGCTTCACGTCAGCCACCACTGCAACAGTCCATTGTCATAAATTTAGGCCCAGCACCAAAGGCAGAGGAGAGAGGTTCCGTAACAGAGGATCTGGCTTCATGTCAGCAGAGAATTAGTCTGCATGTCATAGCAGAGAATGAGGCTTCACGTCAGCCACCACTGCAACAGTCCATTGTCAGATATTTAGGCCCAGCACCCAGGCAGAGGAGAGAGGTCCCGTAACAGAGGATCTGGCTTCATGTCAGCAGAGAATCAGTCTGCATGTCATAGAGAATCAGGCTTCACGTCACCCAACATTGGAACAGTCCATTGGCATATATTTAGGCCCCGGCACCCAGACAGAGGAGAGGTTCATTCAACTTTGGGTAGCCTCGCAATATAATGGTAAAATGAAAATAAAAATAGGATTGAATGAGGAAGTGCCCTGGAGTCCAATAATATATGGTTAAGGGGAGGTAGTTAATGTCTAATCTGGACAAGGGACGGACAGGTCCTGTGGGATCCATGCCTGGTTCATTTTTATGAACATCAGCTTGTCCACATTGGCTGTAGACAGGCGGCTGCGTTTGTCTGTAATGACGCCCCCTGCCGTGCTGAATACACGTTCAGACAAAACGCTGGCCGCCGGGCAGGCCAGCACCTCCAAGGCATAAAAGGCTAGCTCTGGCCACGTGGACAATTTAGAGACCCAGAAGTTGAATGGGGCCGAACCATCAGTCAGTACGTGGAGGGGTGTGCACACGTACTGTTCCACCATGTTAGTGAAATGTTGTCTCCTGCTAACACGTTGCGTATCAGGTGGTGGTGCAGTTAGCTGTGGTGTGTTGACAAAACTTTTCCACATCTCTGCCATGCTAACCCTGCCCTCAGAGGAGCTGGCCGTGACACAGCTGCCTTGGCGACCTCTTGCTCCTCCTCTGCCTTGGCCTTGGGCTTCCACTTGTTCCCCTGTGACATTTGGGAATGCTCTCAGTAGCGCGTCTACCAACGTGCGCTTGTACTCGCGCATCTTCCTATCACGCTCCAGTGCAGGAAGTAAGGTGGGCACATTGTCTTTGTAGCGTGGATCCAGCAGGGTGGCAACCCAGTAGTCCGCACAGGTTAAAATGTGGGCAACTCTGCTGTCGTTGCGCAGGCACTGCAGCATGTAGTCGCTCATGTGTGCCAGGCTGCCCAGGGGTAAGGACAAGCTGTCCTCTGTGGGAGGCGTATCGTCATCGTCCTGCCTTTCCCCCCAGCCACGCACCAGTGATGGACCCGAGCTGCGTTGGGTGCCACCCCACTGTGACCATGCTTCATCCTCATCCTCCTCCACCTCCTCCTCGTCCTCCAGTAGTGGGCCCTGGCTGGCCACATTTGTACCTGGCCTCTGCTGTTGCCAAAAACCTCCCTCTGAGTCACTTCGAAGAGACTGGCCTGAAAGTGCTAAAAATGACCCCTCTTCCTCCTCCTCCTCCTCCTCCTGGGCCACCTCCTCTTCCATCATCGCCCTAAGTGTTTTCTCAAGGAGACATAGAAGTGGTATTGTAACGCTGATAACGGCGTCATCGCCGCTGGCCATGTTGGTGGAGTACTCGAAACAGCGCAACAGGGCACACAGGTCTCGCATGGAGGCCCAGTCATTGGTGGTGAAGTGGTGCTGTTCTGTAGTGCGACTGAACCGTGCGTGCTGCAGCTGAAACTCCACTATGGCCTGCTGCTGCTCGCACAGTCTGTCCAGCATGTGCAAGGTGGAGTTCCACCTGGTGGGCACGTCGCATATGAGGCGGTGAGTGGGAAGGCCGAAGTTACGCTGTAGCGCAGACAGGCGAGCAGCAGCAGGATGTGAACGCCGGAAGCGCGAACAGACGGCCCGCACTTTATGCAGCAGCTCTGACATGTCGGGGTAGTTGTGAATGAACTTCTGCACCACCAAATTCAGCACATGCGCCAAGCAAGGGATGTGCGTCAAATTGGCTAGTCCCAGAGCTGCAACGAGATTTCGCCCATTATCACACACCACCAGGCCGGGCTTGAGGCTCACCGGCAGCAACCACTCGTCGGTCTGTTGTTCAATACCCCGCCACAACTCCTGTGCGGTGTGGGGCCTGTCCCCCAAACATATGAGTTTCAGAATGGCCTGCTGACGTTTACCCCGGGCTGTGCTGAAGTTGGTGGTGAAGGTGTGTGGCTGACTGGATGAGCAGGTGGAAGAAGAGGAGGAGGAAGCCGAGAAGGAGGAGGTGGCAACAGGAGGCAAAGAATGTTGCCCTGCGATCCTTGGCGGCGGAAGGACGTGCGCCAAACAGCTCTCCGTCTGGGGCCCAGCTGCCACTACATTTACCCAGTGTGCAGTTAGGGAGATATAGCGTCCCTGGCCATGCTTACTGGTCCACGTATCTGTGGTTAGGTGGACCTTGCTACAGATGGCGTTGCGCAGTGCACACTTGATTTTATCGGATACTTGGTTATGCAGGGAAGGCACGGCTCTCTTGGAGAAGTAGTGACGGCTGGGAACAACATACTGTGGGACAGCAAGCGACATGAGCTGTTTGAAGCTGTCTGTGTCCACCGGCCTAAATGACAGCATTTCATAGGCCAGTAGTTTAGAAATGCTGGCATTCAGGGCCAGGGATCGAGGGTGGCTAGGTGGGAATTTACGCTTTCTCTCAAATGTTTGTGAGATGGAGAGCTGAACGCTGCCGTGTGACATGGTTGAGACGCTTGGTGACGGAGGTGGTGGTGGTGTTGGTGGTACATCCCCTGTTTGCTGGGCGGCAGGTGCCAACGTTCCTCCAGAGGCGGAGGAAGAGGCCGAGGCGGCAGCAGCAGAAGAGGTAGCAGGGGGAGCCTGAGTGACTTCCTTGGTTTTAAGGTGTTTACTCCACTGCAGTTCATGCTTTGCATGCAGGTGCCTGGTCATGCAGGTTGTGCTCAGGTTCAGAACGTTAATGCCTCGCTTCAGGCTCTGATGGTACAGCGTGCAAACCACTCGGGTCTTGTCGTCAGCACATTGTTTGAAGAAGTGCCATGCCAGGGAACTCCTTGAAGCTGCCTTTGGGGTACTCGGTCCCAGATGGCGGCGGTCAGTAGCAGGCGGAGTCTCTTGGCGGCGGGTGTTCTGCTTTTGCCCACTGCTCCCTCTTTTGCTACGCTGTTGGCTCGGTCTCACCACTGCCTCTTCCTCCGAACTGTGAAAGTAAGTGGCACGACCTTCATTCCATGTGGGGTCTAGGACCTCATCGTCCCCTGCATCGTCTTCCACCCAGTCTTGATCCCTGACCTCCTGTTCAGTCTGCACACTGCAGAAAGACGCAGCAGTTGGCACCTGTGTTTCGTCATCATCAGAGACATGCTGAGGTGGTATTCCCATGTCCTCATCATCAGGAAACATAAGTGGTTGTGCGTCAGTGCAGTCTATGTCTTCCACCGCTGGGGAAGGGCTAGGTGGATGCCCTTGGGAAACCCTGCCAGCAGAGTCTTCAAACAGCATCAGAGACTGCTGCATAACTTGAGGCTCAGACAGTTTCCCTGATATGCATGGGGGTGATGTGACAGACTGATGGGGTTTGTTTTCAGGCGCCATCTGTGCGCTTTCTGCAGAAGACTGGGTGGGAGATAATGTGAACGTGCTGGATCCACTGTCGGCCACCCAATTGACTAATGCCTGTACCTGCTCAGGCCTTACCATCCTTAGAACGGCATTGGGCCCCACCATATATCGCTGTAAATTCTGGCGGCTACTGGGACCTGAGGTAGTTGGTACACTAGGACGTGTGGATGTGGCAGAACGGCCACGTCCTCTCCCAGCACCAGAGGGTCCACTAACACCACCACGACCATGTCCACGTCCGCGTCCCTTACTAGATGTTTTCCTCATTGTTATGGTTCACCACAACAACAAAAATATTATTTGGCCCAATGTATTGTATTCAAATTCAGCGGGATATAAATTTGAGGCCTAGTATTTAGGCGCTGGGTGACAGGTATGGATTTAGTGACAGAATTAGACTTGGAAATGCACAGTAGCGTGTGTGTGAAGTTATTCTGAATGACCCTATGTGCACCTTGAATATTATATACCCTTTTAGGGATAGATTTCAAATAGCTCTGATATAGCAGAAACCACTCAATTATGAAATTGCTAAGTTGGGAATTGTATTTCAACCCAGAACAAAAAATGTGCTTTGACGGACACTAAATAACTTGCCCAGCCACAACAGGACAGCGGTAACGACAGATTTAGCGGGATATAAATTTGAGGCCTAGTATTTAGGCACTGGGTGACCGGTATGGATTTAGTGACAGAATTAGACTGGGATATGGCCAAAAAATAACCACGCTATTGCTGGTTAAATGCACTTGGTGTGACAGCTTGACCAACCACACTACTGAGGGTTAAATGCACTTGGTGACAGGCGCAGCTTGCCCCTGATGTAGTATATGGCCAAAAAATAAACAGACTATTGCTGGTTAAATGCACTTGGTGTGACAGCTTCACCCTGATGTAGGCTTTAGCCCAAAAACAACCACACCATTGAGGGTTAAATGCACTTGGTCGCAGCTTGTGCTGGCGCACCACAAGACACAAAATGGCCGCCGATCACCCCAGAAAAAAGTGACTGACAAACGGTCTGGGCAGCCTAAAAACAGTGATCAATTGAATTTCAGCAGCTCAATGATGCACAGCTGCAGATCGATCGATTAATCAAGTCCTTTGGAGGAGTTAGGCTGGTTTCACACGGGCGTTGCGGAAAAATGTGCGGGGGCGTTGCGGAAACACCCGCGATTTTTCCGCGCGAGTGCAAAACATTGTAATGCGTTTTGCACTCGCGTGAGAAAAATCGCGCATGTTTGGTACCCAAACCCGAACTTCTTCACAGAAGTTCGGGCTTGGGATTGATGTTCTGAAGATTGTATTATTTTCCCTTATAACATGGTTATAAGGGAAAATAATAGCATTCTGAATACAGAATGCTTAGTATAATAGCGCTGGAAGGGTTAAAAAAAATAAAAAAGTTAACTCACCTTCTCCCCATGATCGTGTAGATCCCGGTCTGTTCTTTAGCTGTGGGCTGAATGACCTTTGGTGATGTCAGATCACATGCTCCAATCACATGGTCCATCACCATGGTGATGGAGCATGTGATCTGACATCACCAAAGGTCCTTTAGCCACAGCTAAAGAACAGACTGACCGGGAACTAGGCGATCATGGGGATAAGGTGAGTTAACTTTTTTTATTTTTTTTAACCCTCCCAGCCCTATTATACTAAGCATTCTGTAGTCAGAATGCTATTATTTTCCCTTATAACCATGTTATAAGGGAAAATAATACAGTGAATAGACTGTCACCTAGAACCCATGTGTGGAAATCGCACCGCATCCGCACTTGCTTGCGGATGCTTGCGATTTTCACGCAACCCCATTCATTTCTATGGGGCCTGCGTTACGTGAAAAACGCTGAATATAGAACATGCTGCGATTTTCACGCAACGCATAAGTGATGCGTGAAAATCACCGCTCATGTGAACAGCCCCATAGAAATGAATGGGTCAGGATTCAGTGCGGGTGCAATGCGTTCAACTCACGCATCGCACCCGCGCGGAAATCTCGCCCGTGTGAAAGGGGCCTTAATCTGCCTAATCTCGCCCTACTGTCGCAGCCGCAACCTCTCCCTACGCTAATCAGAGCAGAGTGACGGGCGGCGCTATGTGACTCCACCTTAAATAGAGGCTGGGTCACATGGTGCTCTGGCCAATCACAGCCATGCCAATAGTAGGCATGGCTGTGACGGCCTCTTGGGGCAAGTAGTATGACGCTTGTTGATTGGCTGCTTTGCAGCCTTTCAAAAAGCGCCAAGAAAGCGTCACAAAAGCGCCAAGAAAGCGACGAACACCGAACCCGAACTTTTACGAAAATGTCCGGGTTCGGGTCCGTGTCACGGACACCCCAAAATTCGGTACGAACCCGAACTATACAGTTAGAGTTCGCTCATCCCTATGTACCACTGCTATTCCTCGTAGACAGGTTTAAAATAATAAATAGTCAGTTACATTTTCTGGTCAAATTCACCAATTTTTGGGAGTGAAGTACCACTGCTATACCTAGTAGAGAGGTTAAAAAAAATTGCCAGTTACTGTACATTTTCTGGTGAAATTCACCAGTTTTTGGGTGTAATATACCCCTCCTCTACCTTGTTGACAGCTTAATAAATTTCAATAATTTTTCTTTAACATTTTCGGGTGACAAACAATTGTTTTCTGTCATAGACCCCTGCTCTAACAAGTAGACAGGTTAATACATTTCACAAATTTTCTGTTACATTCTTGGGTTGAAATTATACAATTTTAGATGTGAATAAACCCCTGCTCTGCATAGGTGACAGGGAATAAAATTGTATAAATTCTTCAGTAATTACCGTATTTTTCGCCCCATAAGACGCACTTTTTCTTCCCCCAAAATGGGGGAGAAATGCCCCTGCGTCTTATGGGGCGAATGCTTGCAGTTTTACATCGCAAGCTGCGATGTAGGAGCGAGCGGGGACTCGGGGAGGGACTGGGAGGAGGATCTGGGGGCTGGCAATAGCGACGGGGCAGTCAGTGTAGTATAGCCCCCCCCCGCCGGTATACTAATATAAAATGTCATATTCAATTAATAGTTATTAAACATGCCCCCTCACTCCTATTACCACCTTACATCCTAATCGCTTCTGTAGAATTCAGGCAGGCTGGGCGGGCGGCAGCGTAACTCTTGTCACGTGCCTGCGCCGCCTACTTTATGAATGAAGCAGGCGGCGCAGACAAGTGACGTCAGTGAGAGACGCGCTGGCCGCCCGGCCTGCCTTAATTCTACAGAAGCGATTAGGATGTAAGGTAGTAATAGGATTGAGGGGGCATGTTTAATAACTATTAATTGAATATGTCATCTTATATTTGTATACTGGCGGCGGCGGCGGGGGGGGGGGGGGGTTGCGGGTCCGATCCGTGGATGGCACAGTTATAGGCTGGGGGGGGGTCTGTGGATGGCACTGTTATGGGCTGGGGGGGGGTCTGTGGATGGCACATATATAACAGTGCCACCCACAGATCCCCCCAACCCATAACAGTGCCACCCACAGATCCCCCCCTGTAACAGTGCCATCCACAGATCCCCCCCCCATAACAGTGTCCGTCATCCACAGATCCCCAGTAATAGTGCCATCCACAGACCACCATTAGTTCCAAACCCACCAAACACACAGCACACCTTTTGGTTAAAAATATTTTCTTATTTTCCTCCCCAAAAACCTAGGTGCGTCTTATGGGCCGGTGCGTCTTATAGGGTGAAAAATACGATAATGCACGCCACATCCTTTCATTCAATGCTTAAACTTTAAAAAGTTGTCACACTTTTATGCTTTAATAATTGCTCCCATAATTCAACTCTATAATTTTAAATTTGAAAAAATGACTCCTCCCTTGGATGTGGTCTCTCTTTCTCATGCTCCCTCTCCGGCATGGAACCCTGATTCCCCGCCACCCGTGATCAACATGGTAGGCGCAGAAAAGAACATTGAAAGTTGATAGAGCAGATATCAAATTGGATCGTGAACATCACGGGGACGTGTGACATGGTGGGGCAGTAAGTTTGCACACGCCTACACGAACTGACTGACAGGGGTCAGCCCCTGCGACTTCTGGGTCTCCAAATTGGGCACATGGCCTGAGCTCGCCCTTTACCCCTTGGAGGTGCTGACCTGCCCTGCAGCCAGTGTATTGTCTGAACATGTGTTTAGCACGACTGCAGGGGGTTATCACAGGTTATATTTCCCAATGTTTTGGGGCGTACCCCAATTTAAAAAATAAAATTTAAAACCAAAAACTAATGTAGGCTACCTCCTCCTCCACCGCTGCTTCCACCTATTCCGCCACATCGACCGCCTCCTCAACCTCCTACTCCATATGGACCTTGTCCTCCTAGATCAAGATTATAATTTTTTATTTTTATGTATTTTATGTTATTTAAAGTCATTTCCCTATTCACATTTGTTTGCAGAGCACTTTCCATGCTCTTAACCACATTTTGATGCGATTTGCAGCCCTCTTGCCCTTTCTATGAAATCTTTACAGCCATTTTAGTGCTCAAAAGTTCGGGTCCCCATTGACTTCAATAGGGTTAGGGTTCAGGGTCAAGTTCGGGTCCCGAACCCGAACATCCAGGTGTCCGCTCAACTCTAATCACTGCCCCTATACATTACACAAATAAAAGTAGAATGGCAGTTATGCTTTAAAGGGTTGTTCAGGAGTAGAAAATGATTGCTGCTTTTTTCCAAAAACAGCACCACTTCTGTCCACAGGTTATGTGTGTGTGTGGCATTACAGCTCAGCTCTACTGACCTCCATAGAACTTAGCTTCAATATCAAGCACAACCCATGGACAGGGGTGGGGCAGCTTTTGTAATGAAGGAGTTATTTTTTACTAGTCCTGGACAACCCCTTTAACCCCTTAACGCAAAATGCTGTGTATATACGGCGGGGGATGCATTGCCAGAATGCATTCCGCCGTACATGCACACAGGCTGATAGGGTGGGCACCGCAGTGGTGCGCGCCCGATCACTGCAGGGGTTAAGCAGTCCCTGGTAGCTGGGTACCTGCTGTATCCGCCAGCATTGGTGTAAAAGGCGATGCTGGCGGATTAACCCCTTCTATGCCACGGTCATCGCAACATAGAAGAGGTTTGTGTCGGTTGAGAGAGCGCATTTAGTCCCCGTGCTGCTGTGGCTGGGACTCCATGTGTCAGAAGGCAGCTCGATGCCATGCAGAGGCTGCCCAATGC
Source organism: Bufo gargarizans (assembly GCF_014858855.1). NCBI lineage: Eukaryota > Metazoa > Chordata > Amphibia > Anura > Bufonidae > Bufo > Bufo gargarizans. The sequence goes on from NC_058080.1 coordinate 264,460,334, forward strand.
CTTGCACAGCATTGGGACCTGCCTTCTACGGGTGCCCAGGAGATCCTGCCGCAGGCTGGGTCTCCTAGGTAACCTGTTAGTGTATTACTCTGTAATCAATAACAGGCAATGCATTACAATACAGATGTATTTTAATGCATTGCAGAGGGGATCAGACCCTCTATCTAGATCTATAAAAAATACAAACCGGATTCCAAAAAAGTTGGGACACTAAACAAATTGTGAATAAAAACTGAATGCAATAATGTGGAGATGGTAAATGTCAATATTTTATTTGTAATAGAACGTAGATGACAGATCAAACGTTTAATCCGAGTAAATGTATCATTTTAAAGGAAAAATACGTTGATTCAAAATTTCACGGTGTCAACAAATCCCCAAAAAATTGGGACAAGTAGCAATAAGAGGCTGGAAAAAGTAAATGAGCATAACGAAGAGCTGGAAGACCAATTAACACTAATTAGGTCAATTGGCAACATGATTGGGTATAAAAAGAGCTTCTCAGAGTGGCAGTGTCTCTCAGAAGCCAAGATGGGTAGAGGATCACCAATTCCCACAATGTTGCGCAGAAAGATAGTGGAGCAATATCAGAAAGGTGTTACCCAGCAAAAAATTGCAAAGACTTTGCATCTATCATCATCAACTGTGCATAACATCATCCGAAGATTCAGAGAATCTGGAAAATCTCTGTGCGTAAGGGTCAAGGCCGTAAAACCATACTGGATGCCCGTGATCTCCGGGCCCTTAAATGACACTGCACCACAAACAGGAATGCTACTGTAAAGGAAATAACAGAATGGGCTCAGGAATACTTCCAGAAACCATTGTCAGTGAACACAATCCACCGTGCCATCTGCCGTTGCCAGCTAAAACTCTACAGTGCAAAGAAGAAGCCATTTCTAAGCAAGATCCACACGCTCAGGCGTTTTCACTGGGCCAGGCATCATTTAAAATGGAGTGTGGCAAAATGGAAGACTGTTCTGTGGTCAGACGGGTCATGATTCGAAGTTCTTTTTGGAAATCTGGGACGCCATGTCATCCGGACCAAAGAGGACAAGGACAACCCAAGTTGTTATCAACGCTCAGTTCAGAAGCCTGCATCTCTCATGGTATGGGGTTGCATGAGTGTGTGTGGCATGGGCAGCTTGCATGTCTGGAAAGGCACCATCAATGCAGAAAAATATTTTCAGGTTCTAGAACAACATATGCTCCCATCCAGACGTCATCTTTTTCTGGGAAGACACAACATCATGGCTGCGTAGGAGAAGGATCCGGGTACTGAAATGGCCAGTCTGCAGTCCAGATCTTTCACCTATAGAGAACATTTGGCGCATCATAAAGAGGAAGGTGCAACAAAGAATGCCCAAGACGATTGAACAGTTAGAGGCCTGTATTAGACAAGAATGGGAGAGCATTCCTATTTCTAAACTTGAGAAACTGGTCTCCTCGGTCCCCAGACGTCTGTTGAGTGTTGTAAGAAGGGGAGATGCCACACAGTGGTGAAAATGGCCTTGTCCCAACTTCTTGGGGATTTGTTGAAACCATGAAATTCTGATTCAACATATATTTTTTCCCTTAAAATGGTACATTTTCTCAGTTTAAACTTTTGTTCCGTGATTTATGTTCTATTCTGAATAAAATATTAGAAGTTGGCACCTCCACATCATTGCATTCAGTTTTTATTCACGATTTGTATAGTGTCCCAACTTTTTGGTAGAAAAACAAAAACAAAAAAAAACAAAAAAAAAAAAACACATTAGGTATCGCCGCATCCGTAACAACCAGCTCTATAAATATATCACATGATCCACCCTGTCCGATAGACACCATAAAAAATAAACTGTAAAAAAAGCCATTATTGTCACCTTACATCACTAAAAGTACAACACCAAGCGATCAAAAAGGCGTATGGCCCCAAAAATAGTACCAATCTAACCATCACCTCCTGCCGCAAAAAATTAGCCCCATAGGACAATCGCCCAAAAAATGTAAAAAACTATGGCTCTCAGTTTAAAGCATGATTTTTTTGTTTCAAAAATGCTTTTATTGTGTTAAAATGTAAAAAAAAAAAAAAAAGAAAAAAAAAAATCAAAAAAGTATACATATTAGCTATCACCGCATCCATAAAAACCTGCTCTATAAAAATACCACATGACCTAACCCCTCAGATGAACACAAAAAAAAAAATATATATATATATATATATATATATATATATATATATATATATATATATAATGATATAGGCTGGCTCACAGTATTTTTGCATCAAATAAAATATTTATTAATATAAAATGCAACTACGTAGATATCAACATATCAGCACAAATACATATACGTGTATATTGTATAGATATAGACAGTGCGGAGCTCACGCACTAACCTATACAGACTGGAGTACTCCTAACAAATAGATAAACCTTATGGCTATACTGGACCTGCAAACTTTCAGTTGAAACCACTAAAAATGTCCACGGACTTATATATCAATTTGACAGTTTGTTGGAACCGAACAGGTTCAAAAGTTGTCCTTATAACAGTAAACTCTGTATTTAGGTACCTTTTGACGGTGATGGTTAAACTGCTTTTCAAATTGCAGCGTTCGCTCTCTCTCCACTTTGGGAGCCGGCTTCTGACCCGTTCACTCAGCGTCCCACGTGTCCAGCTGGATGGCAAGTCGCTGGTTGATGACGTAGGTGCTTGGAGCCATAGGGTTGGCGGAAGCTGATGCAGCTACGGTGTTACTTGCTTGAGCCCGTCAGGTTACCGGAGCTTGATGTAGCAGAGTTTACTTTGTAGTTCGTTTGTTTCTGTTCTGTAGCGTTGATATACAAACGGACAAATAGATGATAGCATAGGGTTTCTTTCAATGGCTGAAAAAGTCCTTTTTTCTGCAGGATAAAAACCGCACCAGTAGCCTTGGTCTAATACACACTAGACGCGTTTCGGAACGTTGTTCCTTCCTCAGTAGTTGAATGTAGAATGCTGAATGTGAACCTACTAGTCATGGATTTAAATACCCTTACGGGTTTGGAATAAAATATGGTTCGGATCCTGGACTGTGCAGCTTAATGGGCTGCAAAATCCTGATCTTCACCCTATCTGTTAATAACACAAACAATCAATATTAGACGCCAGTATATTATACGCTGGAGTCCATAATATCACACCATGTAAATATATATTAAAAATACATTAAAAAATAACAAATTAAAAATGAGAGAAAAGAGAGAAAAAAAAAATTATATATATATCTCAAAAGGCTTTTTTTGTCACCATACATCACAAAAAGTCAAATCGATCGAAAAATCATATGCACCCCAGAATTGACCAATCAAACCATCATCTCATCCCGCAAAATGATCCCCTACCTAAAAGAATTGCCCCCCAAAAAAAATAAAAAATATGTCTCTCAGACTATGGAGACACTAAAACATAATTTTTTTGTTTCAAAAATTATATTAGTGTATAAAACTTAAATAAATAAAAAAGTATACATATTAGGTATCACCGCGTCCATAATGATCTGCTATATAAAAATATCACATGACTTAGCCGCCCATTTGAACACCGTAAAAAGATCTAATAAAAATGGTATCAAAAAGCCATTTTGTCACTTTGATCACAAAAAGTGAAATAGCAAGCGATAAAACAGTCAAACACACCCAAAAATAGTTAGTTAAATTGGTACTGTCATCTCATACTGCAAAAAATGAGCCCCTACATAAGACAGTCGCCCAAAAAATAAATAAATATGGCTTTCAGAATATAGAGATATGGAGACACTAAAAAATCTTTTTTTTCCCAAAAATGCTTTATTATGTAAAACTGAAACAAACAAAAAAAGTCATATTTGGTATTGTCGCATCCGTAACAACCTGCTCTATAAAAATAGCTCATGAACTAACCTGTTAGATGAACATTGTAAATAACAAAAAACAGTGCCAAAATAGTGCTATTTTTTGTTACCTTGCCTCGCAAAAAGTGTAATATAGAGCAAACAAAAATTATCTGTACCCTAAAATAGTACCAACAAAACTGCCACCTTATCCCATAGTTTCCAAAATGGGGTACATTTTTGGTAGTTTCTACTCTAGGGGTGCATCAGGGGGTCTTTAAATATGACATGGCAAGCTAAAATTATCCCAGTTAAATCTGCCCTCCAAAAACCATATGGCGTTCCTTTCCTTCTGTGCCCTACAGTAGTTTACGACCACATATAGGGTGTTTCTGTAAACTACAGAATCAGGGCAATAAATATTGAGTATAGTTTGGCTGTTAATCCATGCTTTGTTAGCAGGGAAAAAAAAAAATATTAAAATGGAAAATCTGCCCAAAAAAGTGAAATTCTGAAATGTCATAATCCATTTTTAATTAATTCTTGTGGAACACCTAAATGGTTAATAACGTTTGTAAAATCAGTTTTGAATACCTTGAGGAGTGTAATTTTAAAAATGGGGTCACTTTTTTGGAGTTTCTACTCTAGGGGTGCATCAGGGGGGCTTCAAATGGGACATGGTGTCAAAAAACAATCAAAATCTGCCTTCTAAAAACCATATGGCTATCCTTTCCTTCTGCGTAATGCCGTGTGGCCATACAGCAGTTTACGATCACATATGGGGTGTTTCTGTAAACTACAGAATCGGGGCAATAATATAGAGTTTTGTTTGGCTGTTAACCTTTGCTTTGTTAGTGTAAAACAAATGATAAAAATGGAAAATCTGCCAAAAAAGTTAAATTCTGAAATTTCATCTCCTCTTTCCATTAATTCTTTTGTAACACCTAAAGGGTTAACAATGTTTGTAAAACAATGTTGTTAAACAATGTTTTGAATACCTTGAGGGGTGTAGTTTCTAAAATTGGGTCATTTTGGGGTGGTTTCTATTATGTAAGCCTCACAAAGTGACTTTAGACCTGAACTGGTCCCTAAAAAGTGGGTTTTAGAAATTTTCTGAATAATTTCAAGATTTGCTTCTAAACTTATAAGCCTTCTAACGTCCCCAAAAAATAAAATGGCTTTCACAAAATGATCCAAACATGAAGTAGACATATGGGAAATGTAAAGTAATAATTATTATATGACGTATCACTATTTTAAAAGAAGTGAAATAGAAAATTTTGAAAGTTGCAAATTTTTCAAAATTTTGGGTAAATTTGGTAATTTTTTAAAAATAAAAATGAAATATTTTGATTCAAATTTACCACTGTCATGAAGTACAATATGTGATGAGAAAACAATCTCAGAATGGCCTGGATAAGTAAAAGCATTTTAAAGTTATCTTATCACCATATAAAGTGACACATGTCAGATTTGCAAAAATCAGTCTGGTCCTTTAGGTGAAATATGACCCGGTCCTTAAGGGGTTAACCATTGTTTTTTACCTAGAGTTGCACATGGATTTCAGATTTTAATAGTGTCATATGGTATTTTCGTTGTTATTACTTAATCAGCCAGAAATTACTGAATGCATGACGATAAATATTACTGTATCCTTAGCTGTTACCATAGTGATACACACCGCATAGAAATTATGCAAAGCTATAAGTAAGGAAGACTAAACAGAGTGACATATGGGATGTTTGATGAGGCTTTTCTGCAGAAGTCTACTGATTTTGGCAGTACATCAAGCACAGAGAAACTCAAATGTGTTAAGATAATTTCAGGATATGATTAAACTTCTGATGGACTGTTCCGTGTACATGGCCCTATTTTCCTATGCCCTATAAGGCCTTTAATAGCATAACAACTAGAGATGAGTGAATCGAAGTTGACGAAGTAGAATTCAATCTGAATTTCAGGAAAAATTTCATTTGCAACGAATCCGAATTTCCTGACGCTTCGTGGTAACAAATCAATTTTTTTCCTAAAATGGCTGCTGCACGTGTTAGGACATGGAGCAAAGAACTCTGGTAACGAGGGATCACCCACAATGCCATGCATGCAGCCAATCAGCATCCAGCCAGCCCTGTGATGTCACATCCCTATAAATAGCCTCAGCCATGTTGGATTCAGCCATTTTCCAGTGTACTTAGTGCAGGGAAAGACGTTAGCAGGAGCTAGGGAAAGTGCTAGGAAAGACTTGAAAACTTTTATTTTGCTGAATATGAGTTCAGGTAAATAGCATTAGAAGTGTATGGAAAGGATAGGGAGGAATTATTTGACAGTATTGAAGCAGAACAAGGTCCAATAGGGGAGTGTATAGCCTGGGTAATAGGGGCAATCCTATTAAACCTTGCTGCACTGACTAGGGATTCAAATTGCCATTATACTGCTGCTTTCAGGTTTACAATAGTTGATACCTCTATAATTCCAGAAAAACTTGCTTGTTTTTGGGGTGCAAGTGCTGTTTGATACAGATATTAACAGGGTGTATTACTAGGAAATATTTCAACTTTTTATTATCCCTTGTGCGGTGCAGTTATATGTTCTAAAGCAGGCATGCTCAACCTGCGGCCTTCCAGTTTTTGCAAAACTACAACTCCCAGCATGCCTGAACAGACTACAGCTATCAGCCCACCACAGGGCATTGTGGGAGTTGTTGGAGAGCTGCAGGTACAGCATGCCTGTTCCGAAGCTTTTTTTGGCCTGTATAAGTAAAAAAAAAAAGGCTTACTTTATGTTCAGCGATGCAGTTATGTGTTATAAAGCCTTTTTGGCATTGTAGGAAGGCGCAATGGTCCGTCGTTGATAGAAAGTATGCGTCACAGAGGTTCCTGGCCTCAGTGAAGTAATAGCGGGTATTTTCAGGTCTCAGAGGCAGCTAGTGCTGATTGACACTTTTGCTATTGTAGTATGGCTGTAAAGCTGATCCGAGACGGCTCTTACTGGGAGTAGTCAAAAGTGCTGGGTGGGTGACTACTCCCCATGTTTCAGGCTGGGTCTTTACTGGCCTATATTAAACCCAGCCAGCAGTGTCAGCTGGGTGTGGATTACTCCTCTCTGACAGTGGAGAGCTCAGTCTCTCTGACAGTCAGTCTCTTTGCAGGGACCTGGGAGTATAGTAGTGTTGAGCACGAATATTCGAAAAGGGAATTTTAACTTGAATATCGGCACTTTGAGAATTTGCGAATATTTTGAATATAGTGCTACATATTCATTATATCGAATATTCGAAATTGTTTGCATCTGAACACATGATTCCTCCTTGCTTCTTGCTTGTGGGCCAATGAGTGATTGGCCCACAAGCAACTTAAGCAGGGAGGAATCATCATGACTTAAGTTGGGAAAAAATGACGAATATTCTAAAAATAATATATATATACACACACTCACCTAAAGAATTATTAGGAACACCATACTAATACGGTGTTGGACCCCCTTTTGCCTTCAGAACTGCCTTAATTCTACGTGGCATTGATTCAACAAGGTGCTGATAGCATTCTTTAGAAATGTTGGCCCATATTGATAGGATAGCATCTTGCAGTTGATGGAGGTTTGAGGGATGCACATCCAGGGCATGAAGCTCCCGTTCCACCACATCCCAAAGATGCTCTATTGGGTTGAGATCCGGTGACTGTGGGGCCATTTTAGTACAGTGAACTCATTGTCATGTTCAAGAAACCAATTTGAAATTATTCGAGCTTTGTGACATGGTGCATTATCCTGCTGGAAGTAGCCATCAGAGGATGGGTACATGGTGGTCAAGAAGGGATGGACATGGTCAGAAACAATGCTCAGGTAGCCCGTGGCATTTAAACGATGGCCAATTGGCACTAAGGGGCCTAAAGTGTGCCCAAAAAACATCCCCCACACCATTACACCACCAACCTGCACAGTGGTAACAAGGCATGATGGATACATGTTCTCATTCTGTTTACGCCAAATTTGGACTCTACCATTTGAATGTCTCTACAGAAATCGAGACTCATCAGACCAGGCAACATTTTTCCAGTCTTCAACAGTCCAATTTTGGTGAGCTTGTGCAAATTGTAGCCTCTTTTTCCTATTTGTAGTGGAGATGAGTGGTACCCGGTGGGGTCTTCTGCTGTTGTAGTCCACCTTTCTTTCCCATTCTGACATTTAGTTTGGAGTTCAGGAGATTGTCTTGACCAGGACCACAACCCTACATGCATTGAAGCAACTGCCATGTGATTGGTTGACTAGATAATCGCATTAATGAGAAATAGAACAGGTGACCCTAATAATTCTTTAGGTGAGTGTATAGCACTATATTCAATATAGTGCTATATATTCTTATTTTAGAATATTCGTCATTTTTTCCATCTGAAGTGAGCAGTGTTCACTTCAGATGGAAAAAAATGACGACTATTCTAAAATACGAATATATAGCACTATATTGAATACAGTGCTATGGTATATATTAGTTTTTTAGAATATTCATTTTTTTCCCCATCTGAAGTGAACAGTGTTCACTGTTCAGTTCAGATGGAAAAAAATGACGACTGTAACGGTCGCGTACACACACACACACACACACACACACACACACACACACACAGGGGGGAGGGAAGTGACCACTGCGCTCCACCCTTACCCCTGTCCAGGCCTACTTGCCTCGCGAGTCCTAATGACAGGGGACAACTGGACGGCAATCCCTAGCTTGAACTAAGTGCAGGGATGACAGACAAACAACAGAACGTGAAGGGACCGAGTCAATACCAGGAAAGCTACAAAGTACAAATGGAGCAAGCAGAGAATAGTCAGGAGAAGCCGGGGTCATAAATACAAGGAGAGTCGTGAAGTACCAAAGGAGTAGGCAGGAGGAGGCCGGGGTCAGAATACCAGGAGAGCAGCAAAGTACACAAGGAGCAGGCAGAGGATTGTCAGGAAACAGCAGGAGGTAAGTACGCCAGGAAATACAACATCACAGGTGGAACCTAAATTAACAGGCAACCTGTGGCCAGCAGGCTGCCTGTATTTATAGTGGGGAGTGAGGGTTATGTGACGTGGCCAGCGTCACATGACCGACAGACCAACCAGTCGAGCACCGAGTGATCAGCTCGGCTCTCAAGGCAGACTTAGGAGCAGGGAACCTCCCAGCTCGCAAAGCCGTCCTGGGAACGAGGTCAAGCACAGATCCTCGCTCCCGAAGCTAAGCAGCAGGTCTTGCGGCTAATGGGAGACCAAGTGCACCTTCGGAACCCCGTTACAGTACCCCCCCTTTTACGAGGGGCCACTGGAACCAAGACTTCAGGCGATGGCCTTTCAGGGTGTTCTAAATTAAATTTTCAAATAAGTCTAGGAGCATGAACCTCCCTGGCAGGTACCCAAGATCTCTCTTCAGGTCTATACCCCTTCCAGTGAATCAGGTACTGCAAGGAATTACGCACCTTCCTGACATCCACTTTTTTTAGACACCACATACTCGACAGCATAATTAACAAGAGCCAGTGGAGGCGAGGCTTTCGATGGTACTACCGGTTCAACATATTTTTTAAGTAGAGATTTATGGAACACATTATAAATGTGGAATGACTCGGGCAGCTCCAACCTAAATGATACCGGGTTAATCACCTCAGTGATCTTATATGGTCCAATAAAACGAGGAGCAAACTTTTTAGAATCTACCTTAAGAGAGATTCTTGGAGGACAACCATACCTTATCCCCAATCTGAAAATTCACCCCCCTTGAACGTCTATCGGCCTTGAGTTTGAGAACTTTGAGCCTTTTCTAAGTTCAATTGAACCCGGGCCCAAACTGTGCACAGTTCAGAGGAGAGCCTATCCGCCTCAGGGTTAGAGGAGGAGGCTGATGACCCAGAATGAAAACGGGGCTGGAAACCATGGTTACAAAAGAAAGGTTACACCCCAGCAGAAGAATTGACACGTCTATTCAAAGCAAATTCAGCCAATGGAAGAAATTTCACCCATAATTGCTGGTCATCAGCCACATACAACCTCAAGAATTGTTCCACAGACTGATTAAGGCGTTCAGTCTGCCCATTACTCTCAGGGTGGTAGGCAGAAGAAAAAGACTATGAAATTTGACATTAGACGCCAGGGTTTTGGCATTTGGAAGTTTAGCCAGGGGAATGAAATGGACCATCTTGCTAAACCTATCGACCACTACCCAAACTACAGTCTTACCCTCCGCCGGCGGTAGGTCAGTTATAAAGTCCATCGAGATATGGGACTAGGGTCTACTGGGAATGGGTAGGGGTCGTAGGTTACCAGCAGGGCGAGTCCTAGGTGTCTTGGACCTGGCACAAACCTCACAGGCTGACACGTAGGACTTGACATCCCTAGTTAGAGTGGGCCACCAATAAGATCTAGAAACCAGATCCTTAGTGCCCTCAACACCCGGATGTCCACAAAAGGTAGAATCGTGACACTCCCCCAACAGCTGGAGACGAAATTGTACGGAAACAAACAACTTATCTGTTGGGGTGGATACTGGTGCCAGATGTTGTTCAGACCTAATGCGAGACGAGATATCCTGGGTTAGTGCTGCTATGAAGATTTTTGCTGGTAGGATGGATTCAGGTGGTACCTCAGTAGGTTGAAAAGCATGGAAGCTCCGAGATAATGCGTCCGCCTTCACATTTTTACTTCCCGGCCTGAACGTAATGGAAAAATCAAAACGAGTAAAAAACAGAGCCCATCTGGCTTGACGGGGATTCAACCTCTTAGCAGACTCGAGAAACATAAGGTTTTTATGGTCAGTGACAACAGTTACACAATGCCTTGCCCCCTCCAGAAAATGCCTCCACTCCTCAAATGCCCATTTAATGGCCAGCAGCTCCCTATTCCCTATGTCGTAGTTTCTCTCCGTGGGAGAGAATTTCCTGGAGAAGAAGGCACATGGTCTCAGGTTAGTGAGGCTAGCAGGACTTTGTGAAAGAACTGCTCCTGCGCCGTCCTCGGACGCATCCACCTCCACAATAAAAGGTCTCTCCTGATCAGGCTGGATCAGAATGGGAGCACTACTGAATGCCTTTTTTAATTTTTCAAATGAAGAAATGGCCTCAATAGACCAATTCTCCAAATCCCCCCCCCCCCCCCTTCTTAATAAGGTCGGTCAATGGTTTAGCAATTACGGAAAAATTCATAATAAATTTACGATAATAATTGGCGAAACCTAAGAATCGTTGTAACACCTTTAAGGATGAAGGTCTAACCATTCCTTAATTGCTAGCACCTTACCAGGATCCATCTTGAAGGCGTGAGGAGTCAGAACATGCCCTAGAAACAGAATCTCCTGTAAACCAAAGACACATTTCTCTTGCTTAGCGGATAGCTGATTCTCCCTCAACACCTCTAATACTTGTTTAACATGAGACATGAGAATTTCAAAATGTTGTCAAGATAGACAATAACAAATTTACCTAAGAACTCCCTAAGAATGTCGTTCATGAAGTTTTGGAACACAGCTGGGGCATTGCTGAGTCCAAAAGGCATCACCTGATATTCAAAGTGTCCTACCGAAGTATTGAACGCCGTCTTCCATTCGTCTCCCTCCTTGATTCGGATTACAGGGAGTGCAGAATTATTAGGCAAGTTGTATTTTTGAGGATTAATTTTATTATTGAACAACAACCATGTTCTCAATGAACCCAAAAAACTCATTAATATCAAATCTGAATATTTTTGGAAGTAGTTTTTAGTTTTAGCTATTTTAGGGGGATATCTGTGTGTGTAGGTGACTATTACTGTGCATAATTATTAGGCAACTTAACAAAAAACAAATATATACCCGTTTCAATTATTTATTTTTACCAGTGAAATCAATATAACATCTCAACATTCACAAATATACATTTCTGACATTCAAAAACAAAACAAAAACAATTCAGTGACTAATATAGTCACCTTTCTTTGCAAGGACACTCAAAAGCCTGCCATCCATGGATTCTGTCAGTGTTTTGATCTGTTCACCATCAACATTGCGTGCAGCAGCAACCACAGCCTCCCAGACACTGTTCAGAGAGGTGTACTGTTTTCCCTCTCACATTTGATGATGGACCACAGGTTCTCAATGGGGTTCAGATCAGGTGAACAAGGAGGCCATGTCATTAGATTTTCTTCTTTTATACCCTTTCTTGCCAGCCACGCTGTGGAGTACTTGGACGCGTGTGATGGAGCATTGTCCTGCATGAAAATCATGTTTTTCTTGAAGGATGCAGACTTCTTCCTGTACCACTGCTTGAAGAAGGTGTCTTCCAGAAACTGGCAGTAGGACTGGGAGTTGAGCTTGACTCCATCCTCAACCCGAAAAGGCCCCACAAGCTCATCTTTGATGATACCAGCCCAAACCAGTACTCCACCTCCACCTTGCTGGCTTCTGAGTCGGACTGGAGCTCTCTGCCTTTTACCAATCCAGCCACGGGCCCATCCATCTGGCCCATCAAGACTCACTCTCATTTCATCAGTCCATAAAACCTTTGAAAAATCAGTCTTGAGATATTTCTTGGCCCAGTCTTGACGTTTCAGCTTGTGTGTCTTGTTCAGTGGTGGTCGTCTTTCAGCCTTTCTTACCTTGGCCATGTCTCTGAGTATTGCACACCTTGTGCTTCTGGGCACTCCAGTGATGTTACAGCTCTGAAATATGGCCAAACTGGTGGCAAGTGGCATCTTGGCAGCTGCCAGCTTGACTTTTCTCAGTTCATGGGCAGTTATTTTGTGCCTTGGTTTTTCCACACGCTTCTTGCGACCATGTTGACTATTTTGAATGAAACGCTTGATTGTTCGATGATCACGCTTCAGAAGCTTTGCAATTTTAAGAGTGCTGCATCCCTCTGCAAGATATCTCACTATTTTTGCCTTTTCTGAGCCTGTCAAGTCCTTCTTTTGACCCATTTTGCCAAAGGAAAGGAAGTTGCTTAATAATTATGCACACCTGATATAGGGTGTTGATGTAATTAGACCACACCCCTTCTCATTACAGAGATGCACATCACCTAATATGCTTAATTGGTAGTAGGCTTTCGAGCCTATACAGCTTGGAGTAAGACAACATGCATAAAGAGGATGATGTGGTCAAAATACTCATTTGCCTAATAATTCTGCACTCCCTGTAGATTGTATGCCCCTTTCAGGTCAATTTTGGAAAACTAGGTTGCCCCCAGAACCTGGTTAAATAAATCCGGAATCAATGGGAGGGAGTATCTATTCTGGACAGTGATTTTATTTAATCTCCGGTAATCGATACATGGCCTAAGACAACCATCTTTTTTGTTAACAAAGAAAAACCCCACCCCCATAGGAGAGACAGAAGGTCTAATATGCCCTTTACTAAGGCTCTCCTTAATATAATATTCCATGGCCTTGCGTTCGGGTATAGAAAGATTATAAATTCGCCCCTTAGGAAACTTGGCCCCCTCTACTAGCTCTATAGTACAATCATAAGGTCTATGGGGGGGGGTAGAACCTCCGGGGTTGGTGATGAGAATACATCAGAATACTCCCTAACAACAGTGGGTAAAGTATCAGACTTTACTGAGACCCCAGCCTGTACCACGGACAAGCATGAGTCACACTTAGGCCCCCATCTCACCAACTCCCCATTGGACCAATCTATAGTGGGGTTATGTAATAGGAGCCAAGGCAACCCTAATACCACCTCAGCTGGTAGGTTCTCCAGGACAAAAAGGGAACATCTCTCTGAGTGACACACACCCATGGTTAGAGAAATCTCTGAGGTACATGAGCTCACCTTACCACCAATAAGAGGAGTAGCATCAATAGCCATGACATGGATAGGAGTTGGTAAAGCAAACTTTGGAATACCCAATCTTACAGCATACTCAGAGTCAATAAAGCTGGCCACTGAGCCAGAATCGATAAAGGCCTTACCCAGCCATTTATCTACTCCCAGATAAATCGTAATGGGTACCAAAAGCTTATATTTAGAAAAATCAGGGTGTACCTGGTCTTTAGGTTGCCTTGGGAGACTTGACAGAGAGGACCTTCTTAGGACACTGGTTGATCCAATGGTCAGGATCTCCACAGTAAAAGCATTCTCCACGTCTGCGGCGAAGATACCCTCGGGTCATGCCAACCTACATGGGTTCCTCGGTGGAGACCCCAGCATTGTCTCTGGGATAGGCCTCTGGCTGGACTACCATCTGGGAAGAAAACTGTTGTTCCTGTCGTCTCTCTCTAACCCGTCGGTCAAGTCGGACAACAAGGGTCATCCTCTCCTCTAAGGTCTCTGGAGGTTGATAACTGATCAGCAGATCCTTTAAATTATCAGACAGACCTGACCTGAACTGACACTTCAGGACTGGTTCGTTCCACCCTGAGGGGACACACCACCTTCTGAATTGGGTGCAATAATCCTCCGCAGGTAGATTGCCGTGAACCAGTGCCTTTAGAGCCGTCTCGGCTACTAGAGCCCTGTCTGGTTCATCATAGAGGGTACCCAGGGCCTGAAAGATAAACACAGAAGATAAACAACTGGCGCCAGCAGGTAAAGAGAACGCCCAGTCCTGGGGATCACCCTGTAGTCAGGAAATGGTAATGCCCACGCGTTGACTCTCGGGGCCAGAGGACACGGGGTGCAAACGTAAGTAAAGTTTGCAACTCTCCTTAAAGGAGAGAAACTTCCTCCGGTCTCCAGAAAAGGGTTCTGAGAGCTTAATCTGGGGCTCAAACTGCGGAGTGGAGTCCTGAGGAGTGGAAGAACCTTCCCTAACTCAAAAGAACTGAGTTTTTCCCCTAACTCCTGCACCATCTGCATCAGATTAGAGACATGGTCAGTCAGGGTCACCAGAGGATTCATAATACAGTGGTTTTTGGGCCTGTTAATCTGTAACGGTCGCGTATACACACACACACACACACACACAGAGGGGAGGGAAGTGACCACTGCGCTCCACCCTTACCCCTGGCCCTGCCTACTTGCCTCGCAAGTCCTAATGACAGGGGACAACTGGACGCCAATCCCTAGCTTGAACTAAGTGCAGGGATGACAGACAGACAAACAACAGAACGTGAACAGACCGAGTCAATACCAGGAAAGCTACAAAGTACAAATGGAGCAAGCAGAGAATAGTCAGGGTCATAAATACCAGGAGAGTCGTGAAGTACCAAAGGAGTAAGCAGAGGATCGTCAGGAGGAGGCCGGGGTCAGAATACCCGGAGAGCAGCAAAGTACACAAGGAGCAGGCAGAGGATCATCAGGAAACAGCAGGAGGTAAGTACGCCAGGAAATACAACATCACAGGTGGAACCTAAATTAACAGGCAACCTGTGGCCAGCAGGCTGCCTGTATTTATAGTGGGGAGTGAGGGTCATGTGACGTGGCCAGCGTCACATGACCGACAGACCAACCAGTCGAGCACCGAGTGATCAGCTCGGTGCTCAAGGCAGACTTAGGAGCAGGGAACCTCCCAGCTTGCAAAGCCGCCCTGGGAATGAGGTCAAGCACAGATCCTGGCTCCTGAAGCTAAGCAGCATGTTTGCAGCTAATGGGAGACCGAGTGCACCTTCGGAACCCCGTTACAACAACTATTCTAAAATAGGAATATATAGCACTATAATAAATTTAGTGCAATATATATTCCTTTTTTAGAATATTTGTCATTTTATTCCATCTGAAGTTATGAATCATGACTTCAGATGTAAAAAAAATGACAAATATTCTAAAAACGAATATATAGCACTATATTCTATATATATAGTGCTATATATTAGTTTTTAACACACGACACGCCTGTATTGATTGTGTAATATTTGCATATTGCGTGATTACCTTGCCTCGAGTAAAAAAAAAGAATGTAGAATATAATGAATATTCAAATTCGCACATGACCCCTGCCGCTCATCACTAGAATATAGGCCTGGATTAAGGCCTGCTACCTTGTTGACGTGAAGGCAGCTGTATTCTTGTCACGGGGCGCCAAAGGCACACTCGGTTTCCCATCAGCCTCTGACCTGCTGCTTAGATTCGGGAGCGAGGATCTGTGTTTGGCCTCGTTCCCAGGGCGGCTTTGCTAGCTGTGAGGCTTTCTGCTCCTAGGTCTACCTTGAGCGCCGAGCTGATCACTCGGTGCTTGAGTTGTCTGTCTGTCGGTCATGTGACGCTGGCCAAGTCACATGACCCTCACTCCCCACTATAAATACAGGCAGCCTGCTGGCCACAGGTTGCCTGTTAATTTTAGGTATCTGGTGATTGTTTTGTTCCTGCATACTTACCTGATCCTGTGTTCCCTGACGATTCTTCGCCTGCTCCTCCTGTACTGCGCATCTCTCCTGGTATCCTGACCCCGGCTTCCACCTGACGATTCTTTGCAGACTCCAGTTATACTTTGTTTCTCTCCTGGTATTTGACCTCAGCTTTTCCTGACTATTCGCTGCTCATTCCTTAGTACTGCGTAGCTCTCTAGGTATTGACCCGGTCCATTCACGTTCCGTTCTTTGTCTTCCCAGCACGTATCCTAAGTTAGGGACTGCCGTCTAGTTGTCCCCTGTCATTAGGACTTGCGAGGCAAGTAGGCAGGGCCAGGGGTGAGGGTGGAGCGCAGTGGCTACTATCCTCCCCCCTGTGTGTAGTGTATGTTACCGTCACAATTCTGTTTTGTCCAAGGACATCTTTTTGGCGGCATGGTGTGAACAATCACCAGAATCACAAGGTGACTGTTTTTATTTAAACTGACTTTTTGTTTGGCCTTTGGACTTAATGTGTGAATAAACACTGAACTGTTTAATTCAAAGACTTTGTTGTGGCCTCTATACTGTGTCCCCTAATCCTGTCTACCAGAGCAAATCCCTACAGCATGTATTAGTGGGAAAAAAGGGGCTTATTAGCCGTTGTGTGGTGAAGTGAGAAAATTACAGTCTATTTTGTCGTGTATTAGTGGAAAACTAGTATTATTTATCGTTTAGTGGTGCAGTTATATGTTCTAAAGCCTTTCTTGGGGTGTATTAGTGGAAAAAAATAAGGGCTTATTTGCCGTTCAGCAGTGCAGTTATATGTTCTAAAGCCTTTTTTGGCGTGTATTAGTGGAAAAAAAGGTGCTTATTAGCCGTTGTGTAAAGTGAGAAAATTACAGCCTTTTTTGGGGTGTTTTAATTTCCTTTTTGATTATTTATTTGATCTAACAGTATGTCAGACAGAGAAGTCAAAGGACCTGCAAACGGGAGGGGCAGAGGCCTAAATGTTTCAGGTGTGGCAGCAGGGGTCACTTCAAGAAGCCTAAGCTCCCGGTGTCATCTAGTGGTCGTGTCTTGACCAGCAACCTAGCGGTTCCTGAATGGTTGACTCGGTCATCCACTTCATCCCAAGTGACTTCAGACACCCCTAGCCAAGAGTCGGTGGGTTCGCCAGACACAACCCTTAGTTTATATGGCCTGGTAGCAGGCCCTGTTCCCTCACCTGTCCTCAACCTGCTTCTGTCCTTTTCTGTTCCCTCAGCCAGAGAAGTATTATATGCTGTGGGCTCAGCTCCTCTACACAGCGAGGACAAGCTACTAGAGGACAGTCAGCAGCTATTGCCCAGCCAAGATCTGGACAAGACATCCACCGCTTCCTCTGCTAGGCGGGCAAGTAATGATGAGGAGAGTGGCGTGGGAGCTGGTGTTTCGAGCAGTCAGGCTCCTCGCTCAGACACCGTTGAGGAGGACATCAGTGACGTGCAGACAGTACTCGATGATGATGTAGCCGATCGCAATTGGGAGCTGGGTGATAAAGGGGCTTCATCATAATTGAGAGAAGAGGGTGGCAGCTTGCATGAGGCAGCGGCGGAGCCAGCAAGTCGGTAGCGTGGCCGGGAGTCAGCACGAAGGCAGCAGTGGGAAGTCGGGAGCCAAATGTGCCAGGGGTAGACCACCCGCTTCTCAGGAGCCTACCTGCCCGGAAAGTAGAGGTGCAGGGGTTCAAGGAGGCAGCAGCAGTACCAGTCAGTCAGTGCGGAGTGTTGGGGGTAAAATCACCTACTCGGTGGTGTGTCAGTTTTATGTTAAGGCGCCAGAGGAGGTGAACATGGCCATTTGCCGAATCTGTGGGCAGAAGGTGAAGCATGGACACGGTGCCAATGTTGGCACCACGGTCCTATGTCAACATATGCAGCATCGTCACCATAAAGTGGCCTTGGAAAACCGTGGTTCCAATGTGGTGGTCCAGCCTGCCACAGCAACTACTGCATAACCCAGTGGCACGCACCCCATTTACAGGTCCTGATGCCACTGCTCCTTGCCCTCCTACTCCTCGCCAGTGAATCCGTCAGCAATCGATCACCAAAGCGATAGTCAAGAAGACAACAGTATGCGTCCACTCATCCAACGGCGCAGAACCTGAACGTGCTCCTGGCCAAGTTGCTGGTGCTGCAGTCCCTCCCTTTCCAAATGGTGGACTCTACACCACTTGGACTGAGCCAAGGTGGAGAGTCCCAAGTTATCAATTCTTTGCCAAAAAGGCAGTGCCAGCCCTGCACAAACATGTAGAACAGAAGGTGGGCCAGTCCTTGAGCCTGTCGTTGTCTGCCAAAGTGCACGGCAGCGCCGACGTGTGGAGCTTTAACTACGGTCAAGGACAATCTATGTCCTTTACGGCCAACTAGGTAAATGTGGTTCCTGCCCAGCCAAACCAGCAACTTGGCCAGATGACGGCGATTCCGCCTACAAGTTCTCACGCCGTTGGTCCTGCGAGAATGTAAGCCTCTGCTTCCTCGTCTTCCGTATCCTTAGCCTCCACTGCAGGGACAATTCACAGTGCCCCACCAGCATACTACATGTGCAGGGCACGGCGGTGTCACGCTGTTCTGCACCTAGTTTTCCTGGGCAAAAGGAGTCACACAGGGGAGGAACTGCTCCTCGTCCTTCATCAAGAAATCGAATCCTGGCTTTCTCTGTGACAACTCATAATCGGAACCATGGTGACCAACAATGGGAAGAACATGATGTCGGTGCTGTGTCAAGAACGGATGAGCCATGCGCCCTGCATGGCTCACATGTTCAATCTGGTTGTCAAGTGTATATGAACATAGAAAGGCCATAAACGATTTCTTGATGATCCAAGCGAACAGGAGTATTTTTCTGTGTAGCTTTGATGTCAGCCAGTGGCAGCTCATGCATGACACCTGCCATTTTCTCAGGCCCTTTGAGGATGCCACGTTATTTGTCAATCGCCAGGACTACGGGATGAACAATGTCATTCCACTGCTTCATATTCTGGAACAGATGCTGGTAAATCTGGCCGGTCAGGGGACTTGCGACATGGCGCCTACATCTCATGGCTACATGAGCACTGTGGGGGCAAAGCTGGAGGAGGAGGAATAGAACATTTGAGCACAAGCAATGTGTAGCAAAATGGGTGGTTTTTCAATACAGGTGACAGGAGAGGAGCAGCAGGAGCAGCCGGAGGAGCAAGAGGGAGATGAGGAAGATGAGGCAGATGCCCAGGCACATCGTTGCAGTATGCAGTGGAGATGAAGGCAGGGTTTGCCTCCGAGTCACTTGAGCAAATGGCCCACTGCATGCTCACTTGCTTGAGGAGTGACAGCTGAATTTTCACCATTCGGCAGAGGGATAGCTTCTGGCTCACCACCTTGTTGGACCCTCACTACCGGTCCAAAATGGGGGCCTTTTTTACACCCAAACTGAACTACTATAGAGACATCCTATGTGGTGTTGAGCGATCATGCTCGGCCGAACAGCAGTTCGGCTTGAGCATCGAGATGCTCAGCACATTGCTGTGTTTTGCCGAATACTGTGTGTTATTGAGCACGATGCTTGAGTCTCCTCCCTGCATGTTTGTTGGCTGCTACGCAGCCAATAAACTTGCAGGTGAGTACTGTCACTCACTGTAATGCCGTAGTTATGTTGGTTACTGGAATTACAGTGATTGGCTGGCCGTAGTGGGACATCGGCTGCTATAAAGCACCAGATGACACGTGGTTTGGTTCAGTCTTAGTCAGGGAGAGCTGTGCTGTATAAATTTAGCGCATCCATAAAATATCTGTGACATCCAGTGTACTTTTTCCGTAGATGCTGCGGACAGTGACATAACCTGCGCTACATCTCCTGTATAACGTTTACGCATCCTAAAAGTATCTGTGACATCCAGTGTACTTTTATCGTAGACGTTGCGGACAGCGACATTATCTGTGCTACATCTCCTGTTTAATGTGTGCGCATACTAAAAATATCTGTGACATTCAGTGTACTTTTTCCGTAGACGGTGTCCGCTGCGGACAGTTACATTACCTGCGCTACATCTCCTGTATAACGTTCTGTGACATTGACTGTAATTTTTTCTTAGCCGCTGTTGACAGCAGTGCCCTTACCTGTGGTACCTCTCCTTTCCAAATCCCAAATATCAGTGACATTGACTGTAATTTATTTGCACATGCACTTTAAAAAACTGTGCTACATATTTGCAAGCATATATACCATTTAATATGGTGAAGGCGAGTGGGACGGGGAAGTGGCCGTGCTGCTAAAGGAGCACGCAGAGACCGTGGCCCTGGGCGCAGTAAAACTGTGCCTGCTGTCAGAGCACAAGTTACACACTCATCCACGATACCTAGCTTCATGTCCCAGTTTGCAGGACGGTGCAGACACCACTCTTGAAGTCACACCAGTGCGACCAGGTGGTCGGTTGGATTGCAGCAGATAATGCTTCCAGTCGGTTAAGCACCACCCTGTCTTCCACAAAGTCCAGTCTCAGTAGCCAGGAGTCTGGTGAACATAATCCTCCTTCTGATCATCCTTCATCCCACCATGGAGAGTCTTGGCAAACAAGTGATCCCACACTCAGATATTCAGAGGAATTCATTCGTTGATTTGGGCCTCTCGCCAATCCCACTTGAAGAGGGACATGAGGAGATATTGTGCCCTGATTCCCAATCTCTTGAGCATCCACAGTCAGAAGTAGATGGCGGTGGGGAACAGCAATTAGTGTTTCACGAGGTGGATGATGATGATGAGATACAGTTAACAATAAGTTAACGGCAATTAGTGTGTCAAGAGTTTGATGATGAGGATGAGAATCAGTTGTCAATAAGTGAGGTTGTTGTTAGGTCAACAAGTCAGGAGGATGACCAGAGTGAGGAAGTGGAAGAGGAGATAATGGATGATGAAATCACTGACCCAACCTGGGAAAGTGGCAAGCCGAGAGAGGACAGCAGTACAGAGGGGGAGGGATCCGCAGCATCGCAACAGGCTGGAAGAGGCAGTGGGGTGGTAAAAGGGAGAAGGCGGGCCACATCTAACAGGCCTGCAACTTGTCGGGGGGTAATAATTCAATTAAGAATTATTCATTATGGTCATAAAAATAATTAACCATAAAAAAAATTATAAAATTTGTCATAAATTCTTAAAATCATGACCTGCTGAATTGTAGACAAACTAATCAATACAATTCACATCTGGGTCCGACTATTTCCTCAGATAAATAAGTTCTTTTGATGTGAGATGACGTTAATGATAAAAATGTAGTTCTGCATTATACAATAATACACAGGTATTATAGGAATATGCAGATTTATTGGTTACAAGGTTAGAGTTGAGCGAACACCTGGATGTTCGGGTTCGAGAAGTTCGGCTGAACTTCCCGGAAATGTTCGGGTTCGGGATCCGAACTTGACCCGAACTTCGCCCCGAACCCGAAAGGGCTAGAGGGCTGCAAAAGGCAGCAAAATGTAGGTAAATCCCCTGCAAACAAATGTGGATAGGGAAATGAATTAAAATTAAAATAAAGTAAATTAAAATTAACCAATATCAATTGGAGAGAGGTCTCATGGCAGAGAATCAGGCTTCATGTCACCCACCACTGGAACAGGCCACTGTCAGATATTTTTAGGCCCCAGGCACCCAAACAGAGGAGAGAGGTCCCATAGCAGAGAATCAGGCTTCATCTCATAGCAGAGAATCATGCTTCATGTCACCCAACACTGGAACAGGCCACTGTCAGATATTTTTAGTCCCCGGCACCCAGACAGAGGAGAGAGGTCCCATAGCAGAGATTCAGGCTTCATGTCATAGCAGAGAATCAGGCTTCATGTCATAGCAGAGAATTAGGCTTCATGTCATAGCAGAGAATCAGGCTTCATGTCATAGCAGAGAATCAGGCTTCATGTCATAGCAGAGAATCAGGCTTCATGTCATAGCAGAGAATCAGGCTTCATGTCATAGCAGAGAATCAGGCTTCATGTCATAGCAGAGAATCAGGCTTCATGTCATAGCAGAGAATCAGGCTTCATGTCATAGCAGAGAATCAGGCTTCATGTCATTGCAGAGAATCAGGCTTCATGTCATAGCAGAGAATCAGGCTTCACGTCACTCACCTCTGGAACAGGCCATTGTCAGATATTTAGGCCCCGGCACCCAGACAGAGGAGAGAGGTCCCATTGCAGAGAATCAGGCTTCATGTCATAGCAGAGAATCATGCTTCATGTCACCCAACACTGGAACAGGCTACTGTCAGATATTTTTAGGCCCCCGGCACCCAGACAGAGGAGAGAGGTCCCATAGCAGAGATTCAGGCTTCATGTCATAGCAGAGAATCATGCTTCATGTCACCCAACACTGGAACAGGCCTCTGTCAGATATTTTTAGGCCCCGGCACCCAGACAGAGGAGAGAGGTCCCATTGCAGAGAATCAGGCTTCATGTCATAGCAGAGAATCATGCTTCATGTCACCCAACACTGGAACAGGCTACTGTCAGATATTTTTAGGCCCCGGCACCCAGACAGAGGAGAGAGGTCCCATTGCAGAGAATCAGGCTTCATGTCATAGCAGAGAATCAGGCTTCATGTCACCCAACACTGGAACAGGCCACTGTCAGATATTTTTAGGGCCTGGCACCCAGACAGTGGAGAGGTTCATTCAACTTTGGGTTGCCCCACAATATAATGGTAAAATGAAAATAAAAAGAGGATTGAATGAGGAAGTGTCCTGGAGTACAATAATATATGGTTAAGGGGAGGTAGTTATAAATGTCTAATCTGCACAAGGGATGGACAGGTCCTGTGGGATCCATGCCTGGTTCATTTTTATGAACGTCAGCTTGTCCACATTGGCTGTAGACAGGCGGCTGCGTTTGTCTGTAATGACGCCCCCTGCCGTGCTGAATACACGTTCAGACAAAACGCTGGTCGCCGGGCAGGCCAGCACCTCCAAGGCATAAAAGGCTAGCTCTGGCCACGTGGACAATTTGGAGACCCAGAAGTTGAATGGGGCCGAACCATCAGTCAGTACGTGGAAGGGTGTGCACACGTACTGTTCCATCATGTTAGTGAAATGTTGCCTCCTGCTAACACGTTCTGTATCAGGTGGTGGTGCAGTTAGCTGTGGCGTGTTGACAAAACTTTTCCACATCTCTGCCATGCTAACCCTGCCCTCAGAGGAGCTGGCCGTGACACAGCTGCGTTGGCGACCTCTTGCTCCTCCTCTGTCTTCGCCTTGGGCTTCCACTTGTTCACCTGTGACATTTGGGAATGCTCTCAGTAGCGCATCTACCAATGTGCGCTTGTACTCGCGCATCTTCCTTTCATGCTCCAGTGCAGGAGGTAAGGTGGGCACATTGTCTTTGTAGCGTGGATCCAGCAGGGTGGCAACCCAGTAGTCCGCACAGGTTAAAATGTGGGCAACTCTGCTGTCGTTGCGCAGGCACTGCAGCATGTAGTCGCTCATGTGTGCCAGGCTGCCCAGAGGTAAGGACAAGCTGTCCTCTGTGGGAGGCGTATCGTCATCGTCCTGCGTTTCCCCCCAGCCACGCACCAGTGATGGGCCCGAGCTGCGTTGGGTGCCACCCCGCTGTGAACATGCTTCATCCTCATCCTCCTCCACCTCCTCATCCTCGTCCTCCTCGTCCTCCAGTAGTGGGCCCTGGCTGGCCACATTTGTACCTGGCCTCTGCTGTTGCAAAAAAACTCCCTCTGAGTCACTTTGAAGAGACATGCCTGAAAGTGCTAAAAATGACCCCTCTTCCTCCTCCTCCTCATCCTCCTGGGCCACCTCCTCTTCCATCATCGCCCTAAGTGTTTTCTCAAGGAGACATAGAAGTGGTATTGTAACGCTGATAACGGCGTCATCGCCACTGGCCATGTTTGTGGAGTACTCGAAACAGCGCAACAGGGCACACAGGTCTCGCCTGGAGGCCCAGTCATTGGTGGTGAAGTGGTGCTGTTCCGCAGTGCGACTGACCCATGCGTGCTGCAGCTGAAACTCCACTATGGCCTGCTGGAGGAGTTCCACCTGGTGGGCACGTCGCGTATGAGGCGGTGAGCGGGAAGGCCGAAGTTACGCTGTAGCGCAGACAGGCGAGCAGCAGCAGGATGTGAACGCCGGAAGCGCGAACAGACGGCCCGCACTTTATGCAGCAGCTCTGACATGTCGGGGTAGTTGTGAATGAACTTCTGCACCACCAAATTCAGCACATGCCCCAGGCAAGGGATGTGCGTCAAACCGGCTAGTCCCAGAGCTGCAACGAGATTTCGCCAATTATCGCACACCACCAGGCCGGGCTTGAGGCTCACCGGCAGCAACCACTCGTCGGTCTGTTGTTCTATACCCCGCCACAACTCCTGTGCGGTGTGGGGCCTGTCCCCCAAACATATGAGTTTCAGAATGGCCTGCTGACGTTTACCCCGGGCTGTGCTGAAGTTGGTGGTGAAGGTGTGTGGCTGACTGGATGAGCAGGTGGAAGAAGAGGAGGAGGAAGCCGAGTAGGAGGAGGTGGCAACAGGAGGCAAAGAATTTTGCCCTGCGATCCTTGGCGGCGGAAGGACGTGCGCCAAACAGCTCTCCGCCTGGGGCCCAGCTGCCACTACATTTACCCAGTGTGCAGTTAGGGAGATATAGCGTCCCTGGCCGTGCTTACTGGTCCACATATCTGTGGTTAGGTGGACCTTGCCACAGATGGCGTTGCGCAGTGAACACTTGATTTTATCGGATACTTGGTTGTGCAGGGAAGGAACGGCTCTCTTGGAGAAGTAGTGCCGGCTGGGAACAACATACTGTGGGACAGCAAGCGACATAAGCTGTTTGAAGCTGGCTGTGTCCACCAGCCTGAATGACAGCATTTCATAGGCCAGTAGTTTAGAAATGCTGGCATTCAGGGCAAGGGATCGAGGGTGGCTAGGTGGGAATTTACGCTTTCTCTCAAATGTTTGTGAGATGGAGAGCTGAACGCTGCCGTGTGACATGGTTGAGATGCTTGGTGACGGAGGTGGTGGTGTTGGTGGTACATCCCCTGTTTGCTGGGAGGCAGGTGCCAACGTTCCTCCAGAGGCGGAGGAAGAGGCCGAAGCGGCAGCAGCAGAAGAGGCCGAGGTGGCAGCAGCAGAAGAGGTAGCAGGGGGAGCCTGAGTGAGTTCCTTGGATAGATTTAAAGTTGGCCTGATTCAGCAGAAACCACTGATTTAGGGAATTGCTAAGTTTGGAATTGTATTTCAACCCAGAACAAAAACTGTGCTTTGGCGGACACTAAATAAATTGACCAGCCACAGCAGTAACAACAGATTTAGCTGAATATAAATTGTAGGCCTATTATTTAGGCGCTGGATGACAGGTATACGTTTACGGACAGAATTAGACTTGGAAATGCACGGTAGCGTATGAAGTTATTGAGGATGACCCTATCCGCACCTTCAATCTAATATACCCTTTTATGGATAGATTTAAAGTTGGCCTGATACAGCAGAAACCACTGAATTGTATTTTTTGAATTGTATTTCAGGTGACTACCTCTTGAAGCTCATCAAGAGAATGCCAAGAGTGTGCAAAGCAGTAATTAAAGCAAAAGGTGGCTACTTTGAAGAACCTAGAATATGACATATTTCCAGTTGTTTCACACTTTTTTGTTATGTATATAATTCCACATGTGTTAATTCATAGTTTTGATGCCTTCAGTGTGAATCTACAATTTTCATAGTCATGAAAATAAAGAAAACTCTTTGAATGAGAAGGTGTGTCCAAACTTTCGGTCTGTACTGTATATCTAAGCAATTATTTAATGCTTTGCTAGAATATAAGTCTTGATTCTTCTGCAGGTAGAATGAAGCCTCACAATATCCTAAGACTACATCTCAATATGGAGATGATCGATTAATATATATATATTTATTTATTCGCCAATCTAGATGGTATAATTTCACCCACACTATCAAATTAGTCTTAATAAAATTAAATATAATTTTCTGTGTCTCCTACCAAGTCCTAGTAGGAATCTCATTTCTGCTCCTAGGAAAGCTGGGCGATCCATCATAGCGCATCTAACCATGGCTTTCATCCTGATAGACCCCTCTAGAGAGCTTAACTTCTCCTCTCCTTTTCCTCTCTCCTCTTGTGTGTGGTTTATGATCACAAACCTATCAGTTAGACACACCTTCCTAGTTTGGAGCTTTCCAATCATTGTCAGATGGGCATGACCATTGATAAAAAAATGTGACATCATAACCTTACCCAGAATGAACTTTTGCTACTGTTGTAATGTCACCTACTAATACCTAGGTGGCACTGCTGTACAAGCTATTTGCATTATAGTATAAAGGGTTAACTTATGTAAGTCTGAATAAAATGTATTGTATACATTTGACCTTAGAAGCTTTAATTCAAAGCTATAATGATTAATTCTGACACTTGTAGCAATTAGAGACAGACCTCTAGGCGTCTCTCTAAATGTTTCTTACACTGTTGATTTATGTATCATAAATAACTTGAATGGCCTTGTTTTCTCACAAAGATATCAGTACCTCCTGTTATATCAAAGATGTGAATAATTGTTACAAAACACACATCTTCACAGACAGACACTCTTTTAGAGACGAATATTCTACTAATGAGAAATATATATAATATGCTGGATACATGTCTTTATAACATATAACAATATAATATAAAGTTTTATATATATATATATATATATATATATATATATATATATATACACAGTACAGACCAAAAGTTTGGACACACCTTCTCATTCAAAGAGTTTTCTTTATTTTCATGACTATGAAAATTGTAGATTCACACTGAAGGCATCAAAATTATGAATTAACACATGTGGAATTATATACATAATAAAAAAGTGTGAAACAACTGGAAATATGTCATATTCTAGGTTCTTCAAAGTAGCCACCTTTTGCTTTGATTACTGCTTTGCACACTCTTGGCATTCTCTTGATGAGCTTCAAGAGGTAGTCACCTGAAATGGTCTTCAAACAGTCTTGAAGGAGTTCCCAAAGATGCTTAGCACTTGTTGACCCTTTTGCCTTCACTCTGCGGTCCAGCTCACCCGAAACCATATCGATTGGGTTCAGGTCCGATGACTGTGGGGGCCAGGTCATCTGGCGCAGCACCCCAACACTTTCCTTTATGGTCAAATATCCCTTACACAGCCTGGAGGTGTGTTTGGGGTCATTGTCCTGTTGATAAAAAAAAAATGATGGTCCAACTAAACGCAAACCGGATGGAATAGCATGCCGCTGCAAGATGCTGTAGTAGCCATGCTGGTTCAGTATGCCTTCAATTTTGAATAAATCCCCAACAGTGTCACCAGCAAAGCACCCCCACACCATCACACCTCCTCCTCCATGCTTCACGGTGGGAACCAGGCATGTAGATTCCATCCGTTCACATTTTCTGCATCGCACAAAGACACAGTGGTTGGAACCAAAGATCTCAAATTTGGACTCATCAGACCAAAGCACTGAAGAAAGTGCACCAAACGGATATACCACTGACTATACTAGCTGGTCATACAAGCAGATATTAAAAGCTGAGACTTTTGCCAATATATTCCTGTCAGGAAGATATCGGAGCCCATCATGCACCACGTCACGGTCCTCAGCATGGCAAGGGGTCCTACCACTGCGCTAACTATGGTGTGAACACGGTCTGAAGGTGATGAAATCCAGCTCACAGCCAAGCTTCCACACAACCGCATAGCAGGACAACTAATGCAATGTGAACAAAGCAAGACTGTAAGCCACACCCATATCAGACCATGTGAGGCTACTTTCACACTTGCGTTCAGAGCGGATCCGTCTGAGAAGGATCGGCTTATATAATGCAGACGGTGGATCCGTTCAGAACGGATCCGTCTGCATTATATTGTAAAAAAAATTCTAAGTGTGAAAGTAGCCTCAGACGGATCCGTCCAGACTTTACATTGAAAGTCAATGGGGGACGGATCCGTTTGAAAATTGAGCCATAGTGTGTCATATTCAAACGGATCTGTCCCCATTGACTTACATTGTAAGTCTGGACGGATCCGCCTGCCTCCGCACGGCCAGGCGGACATCCGAACGCTGCAAGCAGCGTTCAGGTGTCCGCCTGCTGAGCGGAGCGGAGGCTGAACACTGCCAGACTGATGCATTCTGAGCGGATCTGTGTCCACTCAGCAGTGGCGTAGCGTGGGTTGCCAGCACCCGGGGCAAGCCAAAAATTGCGCCCCCCCCCCGCGCCTACCCCAGGCACGCCACTTTTAACAGATACTATAGTAGATCACTAGCAGTCCTATGTAACACCTCAGATAACACAGAGATAACTCTCTGAGTACAGATAATGTAGTAGATGGGTGTGAGGCCCCAGAATTCAGAACACACACAGTGTGACCTGAAGTCTGGGGCCAGAATGCGGCAGTATGGGCCAAATTCTCAATCTTCTCCCTCAACCCTACCATGAAACAGATATGTGGATGGACATTATTATTACAGTAGAATACCGCACCATACCTGTTACATCCAGTGACGTCTTCATTCAGAGATAAGACCGCCATGATAACTTCTTTCAGCCGCTTCTCGTCTCTGCAGAGTTTCACCGAAAAAAATTTAGGTTCCTCACTTTACTATCATGCTCTCCTTCCTGGTGTCTCAACACTGTCATCCTGCTGCCCCCCAATACTGAGCTAGAGCCAGACAGATAGCTTTCATTCCCCATAATATTATTCCCCCTGTATATTATAATGGCCCCCTCTTTATTATTAATGTACTGGCCCCCTCTTTAATAACAAAGAGGGGGCCAGTACATTAATAATAAAGAGGGGCCATTACATTAATAATAAATAGGGGGCCATTATATTAGCAAAGAGGGGGCCAGTACATTAATAATAAAGAGGGGCCATTACATTAATAATAAAGAGGGGGCCATTATATTAATAACAACAAGGGGGCCATTACATTAATAAAAAGAGGGGGCCATTGCATTAATAATAAAGAGGGGGCCATTATATTAGCAAAGAGGGGCCATTACATTAATAACAAAGAGGGGGCCATTACATTAATAATAAAGAGGGGGTCATTATATTAATAATAAAGAGGGGGTCATGACATTAATAACAAAGAGGGGGCAATTACATTAATAACAAAGAGGGGGTCATTATATTAATAATAAAGAGGGGGTCATTACATTAATAACAAAGAGGGGGCAATTACATTAATAACAAAGAGGGGGTCATTATATTAATAATAAAGAGGGGGGTCATTACATTAATAACAAAGAGGGGGTCATTATATTAATAATAAAGAGGGGGCCATTACATTAATAATAAAGAGGGGGCCATTATATTATTAATAAAGAGGGGCCATTACATGAATAACAAAGAGGGGGCCATTGCATTAATAATAAAGAGGGGGCCATTATATTAATAACAAAGAGGGGGCCATTATATTAATAACAAAGAGGGGGCCATTACATTAATAACAAAGAGGGGGCCATTACATTAATAACAAAGAGGGGGTCATTACATTAATAACAAAGAGGGGGTCATTACATTAATAACAAAGAGGGGGTCATTACATTAATAATAAAGAGGGGGCCATTACATTAATAATAAAGAGGGGGCCATTACATTAATAATAAAGAGGGGGCCATTACATTAATAATAAAGAGGGGGCCATTATATTATTAATAAAGAGGGGCCATTACATGAATAACAAAGAGGGGCCTTTACATGAATAACAAAGAGGGGGCCATTACATTAATAATAAAGAGGGGGCCATTATATTAATAACAAAGAGGGGGCCATTATATTAATAATAAAGAGGGGGCCATTATATTAATAACAAAGAGGGGGCCATTATATTAATAACAAAGAGGGGGTCATTACATTAATAACAAAGAGGGGGTCATTACATTAATAACAAAGAGGGGGTCATTACATTAATAACAAAGAGGGGGTCATTACATTAATAACAAAGAGGGGGTCATTACATTAATAATGAAGAGGGGGTCATTACATTAATAGTAATGTACTGGCCCCCTCTTTATTATTAATATAATGCCCCCCTTTTTATTAATAATGTACTGGCCCCCTCTTTGCTAATGTAATGTCCCCCTCTTTGTTATTAATGTACTGGCACCCTCTTTGCTAATATATTGTCCCCCTCTTTGTTATTAATGTACTGGCCCCCTCTTTGCTAATATAATGTCCCCCTCTTATTACTATGCCAATGCCATAGCCTTTCTGCTCCAGTCCTCTCCCACCCCCCATACTGCCTCCAGAGCCTCTGCACTGCAATTAGGAAAGGTAACATAAAAAAAAATACTTACCCATCTCCATCCCTGCTTGTTCCCGCCGCAGGCGGTCACGAACGCCTCACTGTGCCTTCCTGCGCCGCGTCATCGCGTCATCTCGCGAGACCCGACGCAGGAGGTCACAGTGAGGTTATCGTGACCGAGTCCTGCATCGCTCTACTGCCTTATAGGCTTCAGGCCACTAGGCCTGAAGCCTATGGGGCATAACGGAGGGGACGGGAGCCATAGGCTCCCGTAGCCCTCATTGAAATTTCGGCTGCCTGGCGCCCCCTGCAATTTGGCGCCCGGGGCAACGGCCCCTCCGGCCCCCCCCACGCTACGCCCCTGCCTCAGAATGCATTAGGGCTGGACGGATGCGTTCGGGGCCGCTTGTGAGCCCCTTCAAACGGAGCTCACAAGCGGACACCCGAACGCTAGTGTGAAAGTAGCCTGATGGAGGTTTCCAGATGCAAAAGAATGTTCAATTGCCAGATGAAGGCACATTCAATACTTATAAAACAAAATCACAGACATATAGTGGCCAATATGGGGGAACTGCCCAAGCTCCAAACACTGTAGCGTGTTTCTCATTGGGCGAGCAGTCCCACTGCATGTGAACCACAGAAATACCGTGGCAAGTATGGGGGAGCTGCTCAAAACCATCAGACCAAAGCACAGATTTCCACTGGTCTAATGTCCATTCATTGTGTTATTTACCCCAAACAAGTCTCTTCTGCTTGTTGCCTGTCCTTAGCAGTGGTTTCCTAGCAGATATTCTACCATGAAGGCCTGATTCACACAGTCTCCTCTTAACAGTTGTTCTAGAGATGTGTCTGCTGCTAGAACTCTGTGTGGCATTGACCTGGTCTCTAATCTGAGCTGCTGTTAACCTGCCATTTCTGAGGCTGGTGACTCAGATGAACTTATCCTCCGCAGCAGAGTTGACTCTTGGTCTTCCTTTCCTGGGGCGGTCCGCATGTGAGCCAGTTTCTTTGTAGTGCTTGATGGTTTTTGTGACTGCACTTGGGGACACTTTCAAAGTTTTCCCAATTTTTCAGACTGACTGACCTTCATTTCTTAAATTAATGATGGCCACTCGTTTTTCTTTACTTAGCTGCTTTTTTCTTGCCATAATACAAATTCTAACATTCTATTCAGTAGGACTATCGCTGTGTATCCACCTGACTTCTCCACAACGCAACTGATGGTCCCAACCCCATTTATAAGGCAAGAAATACTACTTAGTAAACCTGACAGGGCACACCTTTGAAGTGAAAACCATTTTAGGTGACTACCTCTTGAAGCTCATCAAGAGAATGCCAAGAGTGTGCAAAGCAGTAATCAAAGCAAAAGGTGGCTACTTTGAAGAACCTAGAATATGATATATTTTCAGTTGTTTCACGCTTCTTTGTTATGTATATAATTCCACATGTGTTGATTCATAGTTTTGATGTCTTCAGTGTGAATCTACAATTTTCATAGTCAAGAAAATAAAGAAAACTCTTTGAATGAGAAGGTGTGTCCAAACTTTTGGTCTGTACTGTATATATACATATATATATATATATATATATATATATATATATGTCCTACTGATTGTCTTATGCTAAGGACTAACTAAGGCTCATTAAATGAATACATGAATATTATATATTTTGCTTCATTAATAAATGCCTAATTGTATAGGTAATTATTACCAGCTGCATAGAGCTTATCTTTATCTCACGTCATAAATTTGTAAGTAGACAAGGAGGATTCTTCTCAGACTGGTACATTCATGAGAAGAATAATACTAAAGAGCAGAAACCTTTTGTGGGACCTTACTTTGGCCTACTCAAGACACACAAAATTGTAAATATAGTCGAGCATGACTCTTAAAGGCAATGAACATCCATCTTGACTAGAATTAATTGGATATCAATGCATTTACCTATGAAAAGGCACAACAAACTGTTCCCCGGAGCACCCCCTTGCAGCAATCTCCCTTGCCAAGAGGCAGGTGTTCCGTAGTCCGGCGCTTTTTTGAAGAAAGTGCGGATGATAAAAGAATTGTCATTTGCAACCTTGGCCAATCCCCTGTCCAAGACGAAGGCCCAGATGCCTCCCGCCCTTCACCTGGACTTTCGCAAGCACCATCAGCTAGCACATCCACTTCTGTGTCCCAGCGCACCCTACAGATGTTTATGCCCCAGGCCTTTGAACAAACGTGCAAATACCCAGCCACCCACCCACAGGCCATAGCACTAAACATCACCCGTGCCCTGACCGATGCAGTTATTGGGAAGGTCCACTTAACTACTGACACATGGACAAGTGCTTGTGGCCAGGGATGCTACATTTCCCTGACGGCACACTGGGTGAACATTGTGGAGGCCGGGAGCGAGTCGTACCCTGGGAAGGCACAGGTGCTACCGACACCAAGGATTGCGGGCCCTACTTCCATCAGGATTTCCAACACCACCTATATTAGTGGCTGCAATGCTCTCTTCTCCTCCTCCACCTCCTCTTCCATTTCTGAATTCTCATCTTGCAGTACCAGTCAGCCATCAGTCAGTAGCTGGAAGCAGGGTAGCACTGCAGTGAGGAAGCAGCAACAGGCCGTACTGATACTTATTTGCTTAGGTGACAAACAGCACACCGCCGAGGAGCTGTGGCAGGGTACAAGGGACCAGACTGAGCTGTGGCGCTCGACACTCAACCTACAAACAGGCATGGTTGTGTCTGATAATCGCCATAACTTGGTGATGGCTTTGGAGCTCAGCAAGCTCACACACATACCATTTGAAAAACCTTAAAAAAATACTTAAGGATAGGCTACACGTACGAAATTAGATCCGGAAAAACTTGAAATTAACGTGCTTAATTAAAAACGATACCTTTATTATGAAACCGGAAAGAACAAAAAAAGATATTTGCTCAGGTGATGTTCTAAATACAATAGATATTCAACAAAAAACCTCCTATTATAGATAGGATGGATAATAAGTACATAATTCACTAGAAGGTTGGGGGTAGTAGGTAAATCTGTGTGAAAAATTATTTCCCTAGATAACCCTATGGATCTAATAACCTAAAGCACAGGGATGTCCCCTGATGGTGGAGACACCCTGCCCCCATACCTAAGCCTTAATGTGGCCCTAGTGACGCCCTACTTGCGAAGCTGGATTGGAAATATATAAATCCAGAGAAAAAAAACACAAAAAGAAACACAATCTGCTATAATAGTGTATAAACACAACCCCAACGCGTTTCAGCTGCATACAGCAGCTCATCAGGAGGTAATACAAAGTTATAATAAACGTAGGGAGTAGAAAAAAGCAAATTAAGATAATATTTTAATAAAGATAATACTTAGCTCCTAGGTATACTTAGTTAGGCTGTATTCACAGATGTAGACCTCTGTCAATTGAATGATGGAATCGATCAGAGGGGGGCCCCCTGAGGCAGATACAGCAGGTATATAGGAGACTAGAGGGCCCTATAAAAACTCCTTCTGTCTCTAACCCCTCTCCCGCGCCCACCTCCCTCGCCCAACCTATGCCACCCATCATCTCCTGGAGGGAAACTTGATTAGCCATTTCTGCCATGTTCTAACAAATCTATATTTTTTCCTGATATTTGCCAGGTGGAATTCTTTTCTAGCAAGTGAAATTCTAGTAAACTTCTCCCATTCCCTAACCGTCTGAGCCACACTGCCTCCCCAATGTCCAACAATACATTTCCTAGCTTGAAAAAGGAGTTTAGAAGCAATTTCCCGATGTTGTGGGGTATCCATTTTATCCATCACCCCCAGTATACATGTCTCAAATTGGCTGGGGACTTTAAAACGATGGTATTGCTCTATTCTATTTGCCAGACTTTGTGGCTACCTGCCTCTTTGGGTGCTGTGGATAGGGTCCCCATCTGTAATATTGGAATTACAAAAATCACAGCAAGAGGGTTTTTCTTTTTCCATGAGTAAATTTTATTGGAAAAAGTGGCAACGTATATGCACAAACGATTTCGGCCTTATTGGGCCTTTGTCAGGCACAAAAAAAGCAATTTTGACATCATTCAGTCCATGTGTACATGATTGACAATTTACATGTTACATCTTTGATATCAAGTACATTCATTGCAACAAAATTTGCCGTCTTTTTCTTTTCCTTAATAAATAGAAAACAATGCATACTGGTAAATTTATTATGACAGTCATATCTGTTAAGTAGATTATAAGGAAAATATCCACATACATCTTATATGATTTCCTCAAATTATCTGATGGCAGCTCAATTTTTGAGAAGTGATTGCAGTCAATGATGACAAGCTATCTAAAATGCTCTTATTATATTACTAGAGACAAAACCAGAAGGAGTTACAGATTTTAAGGCTAGTATGTAGTCTTACCTATGCCGCCAGAGGTGAGAGGGTGAGTATAGATGGGAAGATGGAGCGCTCCGGCCGCCACACAGTACATCTGTAACTGTGTCTCTCGGTGTCCCGGTCCCTCTTTTGTGCTGTTTGCGTTGCCGGAAGGACGGCCGTCTCTGAGGCAGGAAGTTGCTCTATTCTGTCATTGACCTTTCCCCAGAACTCTTGAGTCATTATGCATGTCCAGAGTATGTGGACATCATCCACCCCTTTCCCCCAACATTTTAGGCAACTAAACACTTTAGTTTTATAACACTTCATTAATATCTTAGGGGAGTAATAAAGGTGGTATAATATATTGAATTGGGTAATCCTATGGGAAAAGTTCTTTGAAACTCTATTTTTTCCTTTATGGCCAATTCCCAAAACTCTTCTTGCTGAGGGTTTATAGCGTCATTCCATTTATTCATTAAACTATTGACAGCTTTTTTCTTGTTCTTTTGATGTAATAAACATTGATACATTTTAGAAATTAATTCCCCCCTGGTGTTATCTTATAGATATTCATTAACGGCGGCGGGAGGGTGTCAACTTGTGTGCCTTTTCCTAGCAAAGTTCGAAGTGCTTGTTTTTATTGCAGATAAAAAAGTCAGCTCTATATTGCCCACAAGTTAATTAATCAAATCAAATATTTTCGGAAAATGTTTAGAAATTCGTTCATCTCTATTAATAACCTATGTGTATACTTTCAATAAAGTTTAAAAAAAGGGAATACCGACACATACCACCCAAACGTATGTTAAAAGGACCCCTGCCAATCAGAGGCAGGGGTCTAGCTGTCATAGGCATTGTGGCTGCCTTCCGGGAGAGCCTGTGAGCCTGTGAGCCCCGTGGATCTCACAGGCAAGCAGGCTGTAAGCGTATTACAGTGGTAATACACTTACAGCCAATGCATTACAATGCATAAGTACTGTAATGTACAGGGTGGGCTATTTTTATGGATACACCTTAATAAAATGGGAATGGTTGGTGATATTAACTTTCTGTTTGTGGCACATTAGTATATGTGAGGGGGGAAACTTTTCAAGATGGGTGGTGACCATGGCGGACATTTTGAAGTCGGACATTTTGAATCCAACTTTTGTTTTTTTCAATAGGAAGAGGGTCATGTGACACATCAAACTTATTGGGAATTTCACAAGAAAAACAATGGTGTGCTTGGTTTTAATGTAACTTTATTCTTTCATGAGTTATTTACAAGTTTCTTACCACTTATAAAATGTGTTAAATGTGCTGCCCATTGTGTTGGATTGTCAATGCAGCCCTCTTCTCCCACTCTTCACACACTGATAGCAACACCTCAGGAGAAATGCTAGCACAGGCTTCCTGTATCCGTAGTTTCAGGAGCTGCACATCTCGTATCTTCACAGCATAGACAATTGCCTTCAGATACGAGATGTGCAGGACCTGAAACTACGGATACTGGAAGCCTGTGCTAGCATTTCTCCTGCGGTGTTGCTATCAGTGTGTGAAGAGTGGGAGAAGAGGGTTGCATTGACAATCCAACACAATGCGGCACCTGAGGGGTTAATTGTGCGGATCACAGCCCCCTGTAAGAGATCGGGTGTGCCAGGCAGCAGGGGGCAGTCATGTACACAGTTCTCAGTATATTCTAACTTGAAGCGTCCGCATCACTATGGGAACGCCTCTGTGTTAGAGTATACTGTCAGATCTATGTTTTCACGATCTAACTCAAATCCGATGGTATATTCTAACATAGAGTGGTTCCCATGGTGATGGGGACGCTTCAAGTTAAAATATACCATCAGACTGGCGAAAACTCCAATCCGATGGTATATTAATAGGGACTCCTGACTTTACATTGAAAGTCAATGGGGGACGCATCCGTTTGCAATTGCACCATATTGTGTCAACGTCAAACGGATCCGTCCCCATTGACTTGCATTGTAAGTCTCGACGGATCCGCACGGCCAGGCGGACACGAAAACGATGCAAGCAGCGTTCGGGTGTCCGCCTGCTGAGCGGAACGGAGGCCAAACGGAGCCATACTGATGCATTCTGAGCGGATCCACATCCACTCAGAATGCATTGGGGCTGTATAGATCCATTCTGGGCCGCTTGTGAGAGCCTCTAAACGGAACTCACAAGCGGAACCCCAAACGCAAGTGTGAAAGTAGCCTTAGAGAGATATGAGTGTATGGATATTACAAATGAAAGTCAACTCATAATGTGAGGTATGTGTTAGCATAAGAAATAGCATTTTTTATTTTAATAAAACAGAATAAGCAGACAATTAATTCAAATAAACAATTTAGAGCTTGTTTACACCAGCGCTATTATTTTCCATTCTTCTGCTGTGTTATAGGAGCAGATGTACAGAAACAATGGAAGTGCCGGATTCAGCATATAACTGACATGAATGGAACCTAACAGATCCTGTTGATTATAATGGGATCCGTTCAGTTTCTGTTCTGGAGAACATTTTTTTTAGAGGAGTAAAAAGTCCTGCATACAAGACTTTTCTGCCCACTATTTTTGGCAATTTCTGTGACGGAGGCTTTGAACAGAGCCTCCAACGCAAATGTGAACATACCCTTACACATCTCAAATAATGGCATCTATGTATGTTTTTTTTTTTTTCTAGAAATAAGGACTGGTTCGCTATTCCACCCATAAAAAGAAAAAGTCCAGTCCAGTGTCCAGTCATAATGACAACTTAAAAGAGTATTTCGGTAAGAAGTTATCCCCTATCCACAGGTCTCCCACTGATCACAAAAACAGAGGCCCCATACCCCCAAGATCAATGAGTACAGCACTTGGCTCTCTCCATCATTCCCATAGAAATGGAGTAGAAGGGCACTCAATATGCTGGAACCCCCTAATAGTTATCTCCTATCCTGTGGGTAAGGGATATCTTTTTCTTATTGAAATATCCCTTTAACCTTTCTAATGTGATACAAAACTGAAATAATGATGTCCTTGTCGTCAAATCTGCAAGAAATGGCATTTACAGTACATGAAAATAAAAAAAAATAGAATAAAATCGTGAGGCTTTGTTTACTTGTAACTGATTTCTTGCAGAAATGTCAGTCCTATTAATCTGAATGCGGCTTGCATAAATCCTTTACATGTTGCAGAAGCAACGCTATTCAGATGTATTCAATGGATTTCTAATTGAATATTTTCACACACTAGCGCTTCTTGTCCTTTAGAAAACATTTGCACTTACCTCAATGAGGCTTACCAGAAAAGGACTGTGTGCTTAGCCTAATAATACCCGAAAGAAAAACGCTGATATGAACATGTTAGATTTCTGGAAAACCTGATAAAATTTCAAAATAGATAAAATAAGGACATTTTGCATTTGGTTCTTATGAAGCTATTCTGTCTTCATCTTCATCATTTTGTCAATAACATTTGAAAGAAACTCATAAAAACACAATGTACAACCATTTTATAGTCAAGTCAGGAGCCAATAAATGTCATTTTTTTCTAACAATTTATTGCCATGTTTTCTAATGTAATAACACAAGTAACAAATGACATAAAAAGAATTGTCTTTTCTTTCTTCATTCTGTTTTAAATAGAGATGTAAGGATGCTTTCAGTAAAAGTGAAGTTCTGCCTTTGATTAACAATTACTTTAGTGTGCATATGTAAAATATGCATGTTTATAATGTATCTCCTTTACCATTTTACATCAATTTATTAAATTAATGTTGAGCTCCAATTGGTTGCTATCAGTATCAAAGCCAGTTATTAGGGTTTCTAAATCCAATAGTCCCTGACCATATGAATGCCTTAAGTCCACTTTAAAAGGATCTGATACGACAAAATGCAATGCAATCTGCTGGCATCATGTTATAGAGCAGGAAGAGCTGAGTAGATTGATATATAGTCTTGTGGGATAAGATTGAGTTAATCTTGTAATTTAAACATTTAAGCTACTGCTCCGAATTCATTATTCACTTGGAAGGTGTTATCTGTGACTGATAGTATTCTCTGTGTAAGTATGTATACGTAGATAGCTGTCAGTTAGTGATAGTTGTACATAGGGAGATGTTATCAGTGATTGATAGCATTCTCTGTGAAAGTATGTATACATAGATAGCTGTCAGTTACTGATAGCTTTTAATGGAAGGTGTTATCAGTGATGGATCGTATTCTCTGTGTAAGTGTGTATACACATATAGCTGTCAGTCACTGATAGCTGTACATAGGCAGATAATATCAGTGACTGATAGCATTCTCTGTGAAAGTGTGTATACAGACATAGCTGTCAGTCACTGATAGTTGTACATGGGTGAGGTGTTATCAGTGATTAATAGCGTTCTCTGTGTAAGTGTGTATACAGAGATAGCTGTCACTGATAGATGTACACGGAGGAAGTGTTATCAGTGATTGATAGCATTCTCTATGTAAGTGTGTATATAGATATAGCTGTCAGTCACTGATAGTTGTACACAGGGGAGGTGTTATTAGTGATTAATAACATTCTCTGTGTAAGTGTGTATATAGATATAGCTGTCAATCACTGATAACACCTGTTCCGTGAACAATAAAATCAGAAATAGCAGAGATATAAATGCATAAATTACACATTTTACTGAATATTTTCCCCAAAAAACTATATATCAATCTGCTCAACTATATATATATATATATATATATATATATATATATCAATCTGCTCAACTATATATCAATCTGCATATTGCACTGCATTTTGTGGTGGCAGGTTTACCTCACCAGACATTAACCTAGATGTTCTGCAGAAGGTCCCAGGCTGCCCTAAATATTAAAGAGCCTCACTTCACAGAGCACACAGTGGTGGTGATCATATTAAAAGGATTTTCCGAGTTATTTATTGAAATATCCCTTTAACCTTTCTAATGTGATACAAAACTGAAATAATGATGTCCTTGTCGTCAAATCTGCAAGAAATGGCATTTACAGTACATGAAAATAAAAAAAAAATAGAATAAAATCGTAAGAGTTGAGCGGACATCTGGATGTTCGGGTTCGATGGGTTCGGCCGAACTTCACAAAAAAATTTGAGTTTGGGTCCCGAACTTGAAACCCGAAACCCATTGAAGTCAATGGGGACTAAAAACTTTTGAGCACTAAAATGGCTGTAAAAATGTCAGGGCTGAGGGCTGCAAATGGCATCAAAATGTGGTTAAGAGCATGGTAAGTGTTCTGCAAACAAATGTGGATAGGGAAATGACTTTAAATAACATAAGATACGTAAAAATAAAAAATAATAATCTTGATCTAGGAGGACGAGGTCTATATGGAGTAGGAGGTTGAGAAGGTGGTAAATCTGGCGATGTAGGTGGAAGCGGCTGTGGATGAGGAGGAGGTAGCCTACACTGCTTTTTAGCTTTAAATTTATTTATATTTTTTTTAATTAGGGTAC
The DNA here is from genome assembly GCF_014858855.1 of Bufo gargarizans. Lineage (NCBI taxonomy): Eukaryota > Metazoa > Chordata > Amphibia > Anura > Bufonidae > Bufo > Bufo gargarizans. Next base: position 264,500,482 of record NC_058080.1, read on the forward strand.
ACCCCAAAACATTGGTAAATATAACCTGTGATAACCCCCTCGTGCTAAACACACATTCAGACAATACACTGGCTGCAGGGCAGGCCAGCACCTCCAAGGCATAAAGGGCAAGCTCAGGCCATGTGCCGAATTTGGAGACCCAGATATTGCAGGGGGCAGAACCATTAGTCAGTTTGTGTAGGCGTGTGCAAACATACTGCCCCACCATGTCGCACGTCCCTGTGATGTTCACGATCCAAATGGATATCTGTTCTATCAACTTTCGATGTTCTTTTCTGCGCCTACCATGTTGATCACGTTTAGCGGCGAATCAAGGTTCCACGCCGGAGAGGGAGCCTGAGAAAGAGAGACCACATCAAAGGGAGATCAATTGATTAAATTTAATTGTGATTGAGCTGAAATGTGGGACAAATTATTAAAGCAGAAGAATTGAAGGAAAGGAGGGGGGGAGCGGCAATTATCCACTCCCGACTTGGGGATGTAGTGACGATAAATAACAATACAGGACTCTTAAGATGCCCTGTTATTTGAATGATTAATTAAAAATTACAGGGAATGTCACTGGGATATTTTTGATTAGGAAACGTTAGACAGGAGAGGCCCTGCTGCCGCTTTGTTGACTCTAGATAACTTCTGCCTGATCGCACGTCCCTGTGACGTCCACCATCCATTTGGATATCTTCTCTATCAACTTTCGATGTTCTTTTTTGAGCCTACCATGTTGATCATGTTTATCGGCGAATTAGGGTTCCACGCCGGAGAGGCAGCGTGAGAAAGAGATACCACATCCAAGGGAGGTTAATTGTTTCAAATTAAATATGATACAGTGGAAATGTGCAACAAACTATTGAAGCGCAAATGTGGGACAACTTGTTAAAGTTTAAAAGCATTGAATGAAAAGAGGTGGCGTGCATCAATTAAAGAAGAATTTCTTAAATTTAATTCCCTGTCACCTATGCAGAGCAGGGGTTTCCATTGGGCAAAATTGGTAAAATGTCACCTGACAATGTAACAGACAATTTTTAGAAATTTTTGTTCCTGTCACCTATGCAGAGGTGCCCCAGTAACGTCCACCATCCATTTGGATATCTTCTCTATCAACTTTCGATGTTCTTTTTTAAGCCTACCATGTTGATCACAGTTATCGGCGAATCAGGGTTCCACGCCGGAGAGGGAGTGTAAGAAAGAGAGACCACATCCAAGGGAGATAAATTGATGAAATTTAATTTTAATCGATATGTGAAAAGTTGTTAAAGCAGAAGGATCGAAGGAAATGGCCAATTAAAGACTAATTTTAGAAATTTAAGTCCCTGTCACCTATGCAGAGTAGGGGTTTGTCATCGCCAGAAATTGGTTAATGTCACCCACCAATGGAATAGATTATTTTTAAAAATTTTGGTCCCTGTCACCTATGCAGAATAGGGGGTTTATTCACATCAACAATTGTAAAATGTCAACCCTAGAATGTAACCGAAAAATTAGTGAAATGTATTAACCTGTCTACTTGGGCAAAGCAGGGGTCTATCACAGCCAAAAATTGGTGAATTTCACCCGAAAATGTAACAGACAAATTAGTGATTTTTTTTTTACCTGTCTACTATGTATAGCAGTGGTACATCACACCCAAAAATTGGTGAATTTCACCCGAATAAGTAACAGTTAAATTAGTGAATCTTTTTAACCTGTCTACTAGGTATAGTAGTGGTATATCACACCCAAAATTTGCTGAATTTCACCTAAACTTAGTGAATAAAATACGTACAAATAATAAATAAAACTTGATTTATGAGGTAGAGGTCCATATGTAGTAGGAGATGGAGGATGCAGTGGACGTAGTGGTGTAGGTGGAAGCAGAGGTGGAGGAGAACGAGGTAGCCAACACTGGTTTTTGGGTTAAATGATATATATTTTTTTAATTAGGGTACACTCCAAAAGAGTGTGAAATATCCAAAATACAAGAATGAGCAATTGCGCAGTAGTATAACAATGGCTGGTTAAGGCCGGTATACATGTCTATTCTGCACAAGTTACGGACAAGTCCTGTAGGATCGATGCCTGGTTAATTTTAATGAACGTAAGCTTGTCCACATTGGCTGTGGACAGACGGCTGTGCTTGTCTGTGATAACGCCCCCTGCCGTGCTAAACACACGTTCAGATAATACACTGGCTTCAGGGCAGGCCAGCACCTCCAAGACGTAAAGAGCAAGCTCAGGCGATGTGCCCAATTTGGAGACCCAGAAGTTGAAGGGGGCAGACCCGTCATTCAGTAATTGTAGGCGTGTGCACACATACTGCTCCACCATGTTGGTGAAATGCCGCCTCCAGCTAAGACGTTCCATATCAGATGGTGGAGCTGGTTGTTGTGGCATGCTATCAAAACTTTTCCACATTTCGGCCCTGCTAACTCTGCCTTCTGAAGTGCTGGCGGTGCCCCAGCTGCGTTGGCGACCTCTTCCTCCTCCTCCTCTGCCTTCACCTTGTGCTTCCACTGTGCCCCCGCTGTCAGGTGGGAATGCCACCAGCAGCGCGTCTACCAGCGTGCGCTTGTACTTGCGATCTTACGATCATGATCCAGTGACGGAATTAAGGAATCCTTGTAACGGGGATCCAGCAGCGTGGCCACCCAGTAATCAGCAGAAGTTAGAATGTGGGCCACTTGGCGGTCGTTGCAGAGACACTACAGTATGTAATCGCTCATGTGTGCCATGCTGCCCAGAGGCAACGAAAAGCTGTCCTTTGTGGGAGGTGTATCGTCTGTGTCCTCTGTATCCCCCCAGCCACGCACCAGTGATGGCCATGAGCTGGTCTGGGTGCCACCCTGCTGTAAACAAGGTTCCTCCTCCTCCTCTATTTCCTCCTCCTCATCCTCCACCTCGTCATCCTCCAGAACTGTGCCCTGGCTGGACAATTGTGTACCTGGCGTTTGTGGGTGCCCACCCTCTGAGCCACTTGTGAATGACTGGCCAGAAACCCTACGAAATGATCCCTCTTTCTCCTCCTCCTCCTCCTCCTCATCCTCTTCCATCATCGCCAGCAGCGTTTTTTCAAAGAGGCATAGAAGTGGGATAGTAACACTGAGAACGGTGTTATCGGCACTTGCAATGTTGGTGGAGTACTCGAAACAGCGCAACAAGGAACACAGGTCTCGCATGGAGGCCCAGTCATTGGTGGTGAAGTGGTGCTGTTCCACAGAGCGACTCACCCATGCGTGCTGCAGCTGAAACTCCACTATCGCCTGCTGCTGCTCGCACAGTCTGGCCAGCATGTGCAAGGTGGAGTTCCACCTTGTGGGCATGTCGCATATGAGGCGAAGGCCGAAGTTACGCTACAGTGACGACAGGCGAGCAGCAGCAGCTCTGACATATTATTAAGAAACCTCTGCACCACCAAATTCAGCACATGCGCCAGGCAAGGGATGTGCGTCAAATCGGCTAGTTCCAAAGCTGCTAGGAGATTTTGCCCATTATCGCACACCAACAGGCCGGGCTTGAGGCTCACTGCCACCAACCACTCATCGGTCTGTTATTCAAGGCCCGTCCACAGCTACTGCGCGGTGTGGGGTTTGTCCTCCAAACAGATATGTTTTAAAACTGCCTGGTGTTGTTTACCCCTGGTTGTGCTGAAGTTGGTGGTGAAGGTGTTACGCTGACCGGATGAGGAACCGGTAGAGGATGAAGTTGAGAAAGCGGAGTTGAAGGAGGAAGCAACAGGAGGCAAACTGAAGCGCCCTGCAATCCTCGGTGGTAGAAGGACATGCGGCAAACTGCTATCCGCCTCGGGTCCAGCTGCCACTGCATTTATCCAGTGTGCTGTT